>NW_004444205.1:74064-75036 GCF_000243295.1 Trichechus manatus latirostris
TCCTCTTTTTCCCTTTTTGTCTTTCTTCATTGCTCAGTTTCTCGTCTCTCTATATCTTTCTTCTCTTTCTGTTCCCTGAATACCTGGTGTTTTATACCTCTACGCCTTCTAGCCAGGCTGTACTGCAACACCTGAGAGCGACTTCCCCAGACCTCATAGCTGCACCGGTAGGATCCCTGGGAACTTTGCAGTTCTTTAACCTTTCTGATTCTTCCTTATTCATTCTTTTCTTTTCTTCCTCCTCCCCTTTCTGTTTTTCTCCATTTCATAGTCTTTCATCTCTCCACTCCAATGGCAAGCTCCCCCAGCATTCTTTTTTGTTTGTTTGTATGTTTTTGGCTCCTGTTCCTCCTCTCTCCTCTCTCCCATATCCATCTTAGCTCCACACATAACAATCTCCCTGCTGCATCCTGCCTACCTGCACCATGTGCTTTACATCACACCACCAAGCAGCACAGGCATGGCCTACTGGAACCTGCCCTGCACTGATTACCGATCCGCTCTGGTGGCTGTAGTAAGTGCCACAAACAACCCGTCCCAGTAACTCCTCTTCAGCTAGACCTGCCCTGCTATACCATATCTGAGTGACTGACCCTGCCAGTTGAAGAAGGAGGTGAAAAGTTTTGTGCCCACATACAAGCAAACAACAAAGAACACACAGACTGCCTGCTCAGACATAGTAAAATTTTTTTTTTAAAAAAAGGACAAAATAAACAAATCTACAATCAAAAAATGAGAAAAATAACTACTGAATGCCCCAAATACAGCAGACAGTATCAAAACATTTACAAAAACAAGACACGATGGTTCCAGTAGGCGTCCAAAGTAAAACACCAGATGACTCTCCTCTGGAAGAAAATGCACTAGAACTACCTGATAGGGAATTCAAATCTCTAATACTCAGACTTCTCCAAGAACTGAGGCAAAAAGCTGACAAACATAAGGAAAAAATAGACAAATTCATGGAAAATA
>NW_004444205.1:77244-111132 GCF_000243295.1 Trichechus manatus latirostris
TGTTGTGGGGTTGTTAACCAATGTCATAAAACAACATGTGTACTTCTGTTTCTTGAGAAACTATTTGTTCTGCAGGCCTTCACCTGAAGTAGAATTTAAAAAAAAATTAAAATTAAAAAAAAAATTAGCAAATTTAATCCAGCAATATATTAAAAAAAATTATACACCATGATCAAGTGGGATTTATTCCAGCTAAGCAAGCCTGGTTCAACATTCACAAATTCACCATACCAACAGGCTAAGGAATAAAAATTATATGACCATATCAATGGAGACAGAAACAAGCATTCGGCAAAACCCAACACCCATTCATGCTAAAAACTTACAGCAAACTAGGAATAGAGGGGAACATCTTCAACTTTAAAGAGCATCTACAGAAAACCTACAGGTAACATCATATTCAACAGTGAAAGACTGAATGCTTTCCATTTTAAGACTGGGAACAAGTAAAGAGGTTCACTCTCACCACTGTTATTCAACATAGTATGGGAAGTCTTAGCCACTGGATGAAGGCAAGAGAAGAAAAAAAAAGATACACAGAATGGAAAAACAAAAGGAATAAAGCTATCCCTATTTGTAGGTGGAGCCCTGGCAGTGCAGTGGTTAAGAGATCATCTGGTAACCAAAATGTCGGCAGCTCATATCCACCAGCTGCTCCTTGGAAACCCTATGGGGCAGTTCTAGTCTGCCCTATAGGGTTGCTATGAGTTGGAATCAACTCGATGGCAATGGGTTTGGTTGTTTTTTTAGTATTTGTAGAAAACATGATTATCTACATGGAGAATACTGAGGAAAGTAAAACAAAAACAAAACACCTAGAATTAATAAGTGAGTTCACCAAGGTCACAGGATACAAGATCAACACACCCAAATTAATCGCATTTCTACATACTACTAACAATGAACACCTGGAAATTGGAATTAAAACCAAGTACCATTTATAATAACACCAAAGAAAATTAAACTTAAAATAAAAGCTTGTACTGGATTTATATGCTGAAAACTACAAAATGCCGATGAAAGAAAACAAAGAAGACCTAAATAAATTGAGACCTACTGTGTTTATGAAGATTGGAAGACTCGACATAGTAAGCATATCAGTTCTTTCCCAAATGATCAATCGGTATAATGCAATTCCTACCAAAATCCAAGCAAGGTTTTTTGTAGACATAGACAAGCTTATTGTAAAATTTATGTCAAAAGTCACAGGACATAGACTAGCTAAAATAATCTTGATAAAAGAAAGTAAAGTGGGAGGAATCACTCTACCTGATACTAAGGCCAAGTGGTTTCATGCTCAAACATATAGCTTTAGTAATCAAAACAGTGTGGTATTGGTGGAGGGATATAAATACAGATCAATGGAACAGAATAGAGAGCTTATACATAGCCCCACACAAATATGCCCAGCTGATTTTTGACAAAGGTGCAAAAGCAGTTCAATGGAGGATGGATAGACATTTCAACAAATGGTGCTGGAGCAACTGGATATCCTTAGGTTAAAAAAAAAAATAACCTTGATCTAAAACTCAAACCTTAAAAAATTAACTAAAAATGGATTATAGATTTAAATGTAAAATATACAATTATAAAACTTTTAGAAAAAAAACATAAGAGAAAATATACATTTTCTAGGGTTAAGCAAAGGATTCTTAGACTTGACGTAAAAACATGATCCATAAAAGAAAAAATTGATAATTTGGAACTCATCAAAATTAAAAATTTTTGCTCTGTGAAAGATCCTGTGAAGAGGCGGAAAAGACAAGCTACAGACTGGCAGAAAATATTTGCAAACCACATTTCTGACAAAGGACATGGATCTAGAATATATAAAGAACTCTCAAAACTCAACAGTAAAAAAAAAAATCCAGTTAGAAAATCGGCAGAATATATAAAGGAATATTTCACCAAAGAGGATATACAGATGGCAAATAAACACATGAAAAGATGTTCAACCTCATTAGCCATTAAAACAAACAAACAAACAAAAAAACCCAAACCCGTTGCTGTCAAGTCGATTCCGACTCATAGCGACCCTATAGCACAGAGTAGAACTGCCCCACAGGGTTTCCAAAGAGCGGCTGGTAGATTCGAACTGCTGACCTTTTGTTTAGCAGCCTGAGCTCTTAACCACTGTGCCACCAGGGCTCCAATGTGACATTACTACACATCTATCAGAAAGGCTAAAATAAAAAATCGCTACAACCCCAAATGCTGGTGAGGATACAGAGAAACTGGATCACTCATAATTGCTGATGGGAATGTAAAATGGCACAGCCATTCTGGAAACAGTTTGGCAGTTTCTTATGAAATTAAACATGCAACTATCATATGACCCAGCCTTTGCGCTCTTGAGCATTTATCCCAGAGAAATGAAATCTTGTGTTCACACAAAACCTATACATGAAGGTTCATAGTAGCTATATTCATAGTAGCCCCAAACTAGAAACAACCTTCAACGGGTGAATGTTTAAGCAAACTGTGATATATCCATACCATGGAATACCACTCAACAATAAAAAAGAACAAACTGTTGATACACACAATTTGGATGAATCTCCAGGGAATTTTGGTGAGTGAAAAAAGCCAATCACAAGAAATCACATACTGAATGATTCCATTTATATAACATTCTCGAAATGAAGAAATTATAGAAATGAAGAACAGATTAGTTGTTGCTAATGGTTAGGATGGAGCAGAGACTGGGAGCTGGAAAGGAAAACAAAGTTTTTTTTCTCAGGCTCCAGATCCAGTGAGAAAGCTCTGCTCTGCTTCTTCCTCAGGGTGGGAACTGAACTAATGATGCAAACTGTATCTGGAACTTTACTGGTCTTTGAGGCAGAGGTAAAACATTAGCCCTGAAATGATCTTCACACTGGTGACATATGTCACTCTGCTCATGCATCATTGGTCAAAGAAAGACACATGGCTACATCTAATTTTAAGCAGCTGGAGAAGTAACATCCTATTAAATGTTCAGAAAGAGAGCTAGAATATGTGTGCCCATCCCAACAATGATTGCAGATTACTATAGAGCAGTGGTGTCCCATAGAAATATAATGTAAGCCACATATGCAAGGCGTATGTTATTTAAAATTTTTTGGTAGCCACACTAAAAAAAGTACAAAGAAACCAGTGAATTTAATTTTAATAATGATTTAATTTAACTCAATATATAAAATATTATCATTTGAATATTTAATCAGTATAAAATATACTAATGAGCTATTTTACATTATTTTTTTATACAAAGTCTTCCAAATCCAATGTGTATTTTAGACTGACAGCACATCTCAATTTGGACTAGCTACATTTCAAGGGCTCAATAGTCATGTGGAACTAATGGCTACTATATTGAATAGCTTAGCAATAGAGTATCCAACACTCAAAGCCATAATCAGTGAAGGTGCCAGACAAATCTAGTGGAGAACTAAAGTTAATTAGATATGATTTGCAAGCCCTAGATTTTGCTTTCCCTAGGAATTCAGATAATGATGTCTTCCTTACTTTCCTTTGACATATGATAAAATACAGTCCCATTTTTGCCTTCCTCTTCAGAGCAAACTTCTCTGACTAGGGAATTTGGGTGGGAGTCTGTACAGTAAAAATATACTCAAGGAAATGAACACACCACTGTGGGAATCTGATATCCTGTGTCTACTCCAGGAGAGGAGTTTATTATTTCATCAGAGAATTTAATCTGGAAGAAAATAGTAGATCATGTGGTGAAAATTTTTAGACATATTGACAAATATTTTCTTAGATTTTCAAGGCAGTGCCTTTTGTTGTGGATTACCAAGTTATATTTGAAACAGCCCTGGACTTGAACCAAGAAAACTGAATTCAAACCACTCACTAGCTACATAACCTTAAACTACACAAGTAAACTCTCCTCATTTCTTTCTTCAATAGATGGGAATACTAGTTCCACCTTCACAAAGCTTCAATAGGATAATATGTAATCTATGTGAAAGTGCCAGATAAATCTAGTTGAATATAAATCAAGAAATTTAACATTAGTGTTCAATTTTAACATTAGGAAATAAATTCAATAATACATTGGAAATTAGCAACCGATAACAAAAAGAAATGGAAACAAATCCTTTAAAATCACCTGAAATTGGCCAGTCATCCTGCTAAGTCTCACTGAATACTCGCTTTATCAGGTACTGTCAACTATCCTAGGCATGCAGTCAAGAGACTGAGTCTGCCTGTTATTTTGTATGAGTATTTTTGTCCATTCAAAACTGACATTTTTGTCCATGAAAAACTGACCACAATGAGACCCCTCTCTCAGAACATGAACAGCAGCATCTAATACGAAAAAACCAAAAAGATTTTAAGCATAGAAGAGAAATTTTAAAAAATAAGTTACTCTATTACATATAAAAAAAGAAATAATCTTCTGTGTGACCTTAAACACTTGACTTCATGCTTTGTAAAATGGCAACATCAAATGGGATGATCTCTTAGTTCCCATTCAATTAGATAATAATACCTACAATGAATGTTTATTGAGTGTGTACATTGATCAGAGAAGTTACAAGTTTGCACAGCTAGTGAGTGGAAGAGATAGGATTCAAACTCAGGATTCCAGAACGCAGTCTTAACCACTATGCTATAACCAGGGCTTCCAATCTGTTCTTTCTGGTTTGAACCCCTGCTGAGAATTTGCACTTCCAACAAGTTGCCAGCCGATGCTAATGCTGTTGGTTAGGGGCCAATTCTGAGAACCACTAGTAGAGCAGTGGTTCTCAAAATTTGTTATATGTAAGAATCACCTGGGGATCTTGTTAAAATGTAGATTCTGATTCAGTATAGCTGGGGTGGAAATGCAAATTCTCAGCAGGGGTTTGAAGCTCTGGCTATAACAATTGACGAAATGTTTGTTGATAATTATTTTATTTTCATAACAATAATACACCAAATAGTTACTATGTTTATAATTAATAAAGCACTGTTAAATAAGTTTCTAGTATCCTCCAACACCATGAAAACTTTCAGCCTCTTGATCCCTTTCTGTTTTATCAGGCTGTCTGCACAATACTGGTTCTAAGTGATCCTCTATTCATCTTACTTCTTGCATCAAGCCTCTTAAAACCACTTTGACCAGTATCCTCAATTTATTCATCTCTTTATTTTTTCCTTTCCATATGCCCTTCAAAACTCACCATTTTATCAATCATAACTTTAAATATTCACTTTCTTTACTCTTGCCCCAGGGCTTCCAAGTCTAGCTAGGAAAAAAAATCATATCATTGCTAATTGGTACCATTAAATTCATGATTTCTTGTCTCTTCTGGCTCTTTAACACCACTTAGCAAGAATTTCATTTGACCCTAAACAATTGCCTTCTTCTTTCCCTGTGTTGACTGTACCATCCCTTATCAACTTCCTCAGGTCTCCTTTCCTTTAAGTAGATGGTTTGCTACTTCAGAGAGAAAATACAGGACAT
Organism: Trichechus manatus latirostris; assembly: GCF_000243295.1. Taxonomy (NCBI): domain Eukaryota; kingdom Metazoa; phylum Chordata; class Mammalia; order Sirenia; family Trichechidae; genus Trichechus; species Trichechus manatus. The sequence continues at coordinate 82,700 of NW_004444205.1, forward strand.
TAGTTTACAGAATATTTCAAAGCTACATGTTCTACCACCAAAGGTATCTATAAGAATCCTTACTCTACCTGTTTCCATCTGTTCTCAGGGGAAGATGTGCCGTTTCTCCTCACCAAAGCTGTACTTTCTACATGCATTCCCATCCCCGCTTGCTTTCTAACCTAATGGATTATCAATTTTCTCTTTGGCATATTAAACACCTCCCCGTCCTATATTGCCAAATGCCCCTATGTATCTTACAGGGACCCTGGGTAGTGCTAGCGGATTGTGATCGGCTGCTAACATAAAGTTTGGCAGTTCTAACCCACCCAGCAGCTCCATGGAGGAAAGACCTGGCAGTCTGCTTCCATAAAGATTCCAGCCAAGAAAACCCTATGGAGCAGTTCCACTCTGTAACACATGGGGTCATCAAGAGTTGGAATTGACTTGATGGCAATGAATTTGTTGTTGTTGTTGTTTATTATCTTGCAGGGACCAAAAGTCCAACATATACATGACTAAGTACATTATTTTTGTTCCTAATAGACTCTTCCTTCTATCTTCACATCTTGTTTAGAGACTTTCTTTCAACTTAGTCTCCCAAAACAGAAACCTTGGTGTAATCCTTGATTTTTCTCTTTCTCATTTTCCTCACTACAAATTGAGCTCTATGCAGGCTGGGATAATTTCTATCCTACTGCTATAGATTGAATTTTGTCTCCCAAAAAGATATGTTGATCCCAAACCCCTGGTACCTGTGAATGTGATCTTGTTTGGAAATACGGTATTTGAAGATGTTTTCAGTTAAATTAGCAGGAGTAGGATGGATCCTAATCCAGTCTAAGTGGTGTTCCTATAAAAGAGGAGAAGAAACACAGAGAGACAGACAGAGGAAGGACAGCCATGTGATGATGTATCTACAAGCCAAGGAACACCTGGGGCTACCAGAAACTTGGAGAGACAAGAAAGGATCTTCCCTAGACACTTCTGAGGCAGCATGGACTGGCTGATCCATTGATTTGGACTTTCAGCCTCCAGAACTGTTAGACAACACATTTCTCTTCTTATAAGCCACCTAGTTAGTGGTATCTTGCTACAGAAGTCCTAGGAAACTAATACACCTACTTACCAGTATATCCTCATAGTCTGGAACAGTGCCCACCATTCATAAATATTTATTGAATGAATCTCAACTTTCCTCCCCATAAGACCACCACATGAAATAATTCAATTCTGTTAACTCTACTTTCACCTTTTTCCTCAATTTGTTGCTTCTCTATAAAACCCTTTTCTACCTTTTGTGATCAGGCCTCATATATCTGGATTATCCACTACCTACAAACAAGACAACTGCCTCAGGTCTTTTTCACTTCTACTTTCTCTCCAGAGTTATTTTTTGCAAGTACGAATGTGGTCATGTCACTTAAATACAGGGACTCCTCATTGCAAAGATACATAAAGACAATCATTTTGTACAACCTCGCCTTCTGCCCAAGGTTGTTTTTCCGTCCTGTATGCCAATCAAACTCTCATTCAAGGTTTTTTAGATAATTGTATGAATTAGAGTTCCCTTAGTGTATTTTTTTTACCCTCTGAAATCATGTTTGTTGTTGTTGTTGTTGGGTGCCATCAAGTCAATTCTGACTCATAGCAACCCCATGTGACAGAGTAGGGTTTTCTTGGCTGTAATCTTTACAGAAGCAGATTGCCAGGTCTTTTCTCCCATGGAACCACTGGGTGGGTTTGAACCACCAACCTTTCAGTTAGTAGCTGAGAGCTTAACCATTGCACCACCAGGGCTCCTTGAATTCATGTTTATTCTTCACTAATATGTATAATACTTTTACATAGTTGTAATCAGTGTGCATATTTTCTTTTGGATCCAGCTTCTTTATTTTTTGTTTTTATGTTATTTCATATGCACATGGGCATCATCAATATAGCTCACTTACCGATCAGTATTCTATTTGATTAATCCTCTAAAACTCTTCAGAAAGAGATAAGAACATCAAAGTCAAATAATATTTTTGCAGAGTCCAAATATATATCCCAGACTAAAAGGTAATTTGTTACCATTGGAAGAGCTAATCAAGATAAATCATCAGGGAAATAGTTGGTCGACAGTGTGGCTATATGCTTAAACAACAGAATAGGTCCGTGAAATAAAATGAATCCATTAATTTTTGGCATTATACTGTGGATTTTAAACGTCATTTGGCTAAATTAACAATTTTTCAACTGGATGTTTTTCTGCTGAGTAGATGCTACCTAATTCATTTATAGAGTTAGAGCCACTATCTTTTAAAAAACGAGAAATTGCATGTAAAGAGACAATAATTCTATTTCTACTTTAAGTTACATTTAATAACCTTTTTTATTATCCAGATGGATATGGTCTAGCCTTTAGCAGCACAATAATTTTTTTTTTTTTTAGTTCTTTTCTTAGTGGTTGCCCTGGGGTTTGCAATTACCATCTTAATTTAAAACAATCTAGTTCAGATTAACACTAATTTAATTTCGACAGTATATAGAAATGTTCTTCCAGTATACCTCTGTTCCCTCCGTCCTCCCTTGTGCTTTTATGGTCATATAAATTACATTTTCATTATATATTATATTATGTATAAACTATACATTATATTTATTATACATTATAAGCCCATCAACACAATTTTATAATCATTGCTTTATACAGTTGTCTTTTAAATCATATAGGAGAAGAAAAGAGTTACAAGAAAAATATACTGATACCGTCTTTTATATTTACCTTACTAGTGATCTTTATTTCTTCATGTGGATTGGAGGTACTTTCTAGTGTCCTTTCATTTCAGCCTAAAAGACTCCTTTTAGTACTTCTGGTACGCCAAGTCGGCTAGGGACAAACTCCTTCTGTTTTGGTTTATCTGGGAATGTCTTAATTTCTCCTTCGTTTTGAAGGATCATTTTGCTGAATATAAGATTCTTGGTTGCCGTCATTTTCTTGAGCACTTTAAATATGTCATCCCACTGCCTTTTGGCCTCCATGGTTTCCAAGATTTTTGGCAAGGCTTGACACTCCTTCAAAGGGATAGAGCTTTTCCAAAATCATTGCCCTAGAGTGGGAAGCTGGCCTGACTTCTGGGGAATATAGTCCAAGAGGCAATGTAGTAATCTTCAAACATGATTCATGCAAACTGAAGTCTAACATCAAGTAGAAGTGTGCTCCTTCAGATATTCAAATCTACCAAAACATATCAGGGGACATCCCCAGAGAATCAAATATTTTGAAAAGATTAAATATTTTGAAATGAGTAGGCATTCACCAAGGATACAAGTTGTGGGTAAAAGAAATCCAGGGAGGGGGAGCACATATGCAAATCACAGTCCAGAAAGTGTGAGGTCTAATTAGGAAGTGGAAAGAGTTTAGCTACCATGCAAAAGGACTGCAGGAGTGGGAGAAGATGCTGAGAAGTTGGTAGTAACTACATTATAGAGGGCCCTTCAGCTAACCCTAAGGAATCTGGACATAATCCTGAGGTATACCGTGAAAGATAAAATCATATTTGCCTCCCAGGTGTTGGTTAAGGCAAGGCAATTAGGGGTAAATGTGTTGGCCCATTCATCAGCACTATGGACTTAATTCCAAACAGCCTAAGGGCAACCCGAATCCATACAATGAGGAAGGCCAAAGTAAAGGACTTTCCCTGTCTTGTCTCATCACTAACACTCTACAAATTACCTCACCAAGGAAATAGAACTGAGTCAGAAATATTAAATTAAGGGGAGAAAACTGTAGATTTGCAGTCCATGCCACCACCAGTTCTGACTCATGGTGACCCCATGTGTGTAAGAGTAGAACTGTGCTCCATAGGGTTTTCAGCGGCTGATTTTTCAGAAGTCAATTGCCAGGCCTTTCTTCTGAGGTACCACTGGGTGGACGCCATCTTTTTGTTAGAAACCGGGCACTTTAACTGTTTCCTAGTGGGGAAGGAAGGAACAAGTTTGCGGTCAGATTGAACTGATTTTATAACCTGGCTCACCCACTTGGTTGCTTTGTTAGCTTCCTCATAATTGTTTGCAATCATTTAAAAAAAAATCTTGTATAAAGCATTTATTATTGTGCTTGACATGGTAGACACTCAATAAATTATTATTATTATTCTTCAGTCATCGAATACCTCATTGGAATAAGAAACAAAGCAAATGCTTTGCTCAAACAAATTTATTTTTTTTCTAGCAATTATTTCTAAAACCTGGGAGGGACTTCATGCTGGATGATGAACAGAAATTCCTGCAGGAGTCATTGTTGGTGAGTCACCACACAATTAAATTCAGAATCATGGTGGGAAAGGAAGTCAAAAGAATACATAATACAATTCTTCAGTTTCACATATGAAACTATGACAACATTTAATAGTTAGACCAAATTTGGAAGATAAAATGATGACAGTCAATAGCCCACAGGAAACCAGGGGATTATTTCAAACCATTTTACTGAAAAGTTGAGATGAATATGTCTTGAAAAGCAAAACAACAAATCATTCAAGATAGCTTCCTGGATTCTTCTTTCATTCCTGTATTTGATACCCTGGTTCAGGCTCTTATTATTTCGAACAAGAACTGTTGCAATAATAATCAAACAATTCTTATCATCTTCAGATTTTCCCTTTTTCAGTTCATCCACCACACTGGTGCACCCATCCTTCTGTTCACCCACCAATTCAAATATTCATTTGTCCACTAGGCACTGTGTTCAATATTGGGGAGTTATAAAAAAGGTCTATTAACAACAATTACAACTAGTATTATCTGCTCTCAAGAAATACTCAGTCCTGTGAGGAGGACACATAATCAGAAAATGCAATGCAATATGATAAAATACATAATGACTTCTAGGAATTGGTTGAATAAATTATGATACCCCTGTACACTGAATTACTATGCAGCCACATGTATTAAGTGAAAAGGGATGTAACAAAACAGTATGTATTGGTTTAAGGACATATAATATTTACATCAACATATCTAATATGTATATGAGTTATACAAATATCTATATAGATAAATATTTTTATATGTGAATATGTACATGAAAATATCAGGAAGGATGTTTAGCCTAATGCTGACTGTGCTCTACTGGCCTGTCAGAGTTGGGGAAATTTTTGCCTATCTCATCATTCTTTTATGCATTGTTTGATTTTCCACAATAAGCATGTATTATATGTGTAATCGGATTTACAATTTAAAATCTGTGCAGATAGACAGCATCAGGTTCTGCCTGACTTGGAGTTTAAGTAAATCTCAGTCCCACTTCTTCTTAGAGATGTTACTTGACCTATCTCTGCCTCATCTGAAAAAATGGAGCAAATGATAGTGCTTTCTTCATAGAGCTGCTGTCAGTATGAGATAAGAGAGTCCAGCTAAAACAATGTTCAGTGGTTCCTGGCAAAGAGTAAGTGTTCAATAACGTTCAGAGATGATGATGATGATGATAAACTAATCCATTTAAAGTCCATCCTATAATGAACTTGTCTCAAAAAGTAGTCTCACAGTCGAAGAAATAGACTAGGAGAAAGCAGTTCAATATTTACTACAGTCTCTTGAGAGAGTGTCAACATTCATACTGCCTCAAACTTTGTCTAATTTCATATATCCTCTGTCTGTGGATATCATTTCCCAGATAGCTTCCTCAGGTGACTGATGCCTGATACTGAATTAAAATTATCTTTCTCACTTTCTTCTCTTTCCTTCCTCTACCCTCCTTAGACTCAGCAAATCTGCCTCATCATATTTCTGCTCCTGCTTTATTCCTCATCTCTGTTTTATGCTTGTCTTCTATCCAACTGCATCAACCATCCATAGCCCTTTTCCATATAATTCTCACTAGCCTTTCTATGAAGGAGCCCTGGTGTTGCAATTGTTAAGTGCTCAGCTGCTAACTGAAAAGTTGGCAGTTCAAACCCATCAGTTGCTCTGTGAGAGAAAATACCTGGCGAGCTGCTCCTGTAAAGACTACAGCCTAGGAAATCCTATGGGGCAGCTTTACTCTTTCCTATAGGGTGGCTGTGGTTAAGAGTTTGACTGCTAACCAAAAGGTCGACAGTTCAAATCCTCCAGCTGCTCCTTGGAAACCCTATAGGGCAGTTCTACTCTGTCCTATAGGTCCCTGTGAGTTGGAATTGACTCGACAGCACACAACAACAGCCTTTCTATTTCTCTAGAGCCAACATTACCACTGCCTTATTAGCCCAATGTTGTTAAGTCCCCAGACATAAAAAATAAACAAACAAAAATGAGTATGTCAAACAGGAAACATCCAAGGACACTGTCCTAGGAAGAGTACTTACCTAAAGGAGACCACAATTCCACTAATATTTGATGATGAATAGAAGTTAACCAAGCAAATTGGAGGGGTGGGATTAGAAGAGAAGGGATGACATATTGAGGGAGTTACAGGTACATCAGTATACCTGGAATTTAGGGTGTGATATGAATTGGAGAGTGATAGATAAGGCTGGGCAAGTAATGAATGGTCTTGCTAAGAAGTTTGAATTGTTATCTGAAAGTAATAGAGAGTTATTACAAAATTTAGGCAGGGAGTCACATGATCAGACATGTGTTTTAGAAAGATCACTTTGGTAACAGTACAGAAGAGTATTTGAAGAGGACAAACTGAAGTCAGAAACACTTGTTACTAGACTGTTGTAAGAGGTGTAGTCATGGTGTGGTTTCTTGTGTCACAAACGTGTTTTCAACAACTAAGGGAGAACAATGATAGCTCATACAATACACAATAATTTTTATTATTTATTTATAAGTTGTTTTCTATGTGTCTTGCATCTTTCTAAATGCTTTATATTTACTATCTCAGATACCCCTGCTAGTCTGAACTTTGGAGCCCATGCTCTCAACCACTACATTACAGAGCAATCATCAGAAGGCATCCTATTGGAAATGGTGTGGTGGTATGTTTAACAATTAGCTCTCCAGGGAAAAAGTACTGGTTTGTAATGTTTGCTGATTTCTGTGGTGTAAATATTCCAACCAGGGTTGATTTTAAGCTACCAACATGACATCACTGAACATGGAGCTGGCAAGAGTTGAGTGCAGTGGGGTCTCATGAGCTGGTGAGAGCCATCTCTAGTATACTACTGGTATCAGATTTCAAAAACTGCTGTGAATTCAATAGTTCAACAACCTGGAGCTGGGATATCAATTTAGATCTGGAAAAAAAGGCCATGAGAAGCAAATCTTCTTCCCGCCTGTCATTCCCAGAAGTTTCAGACTCTCTGCTCTCGTAGCAAAATTCCTACTAAAATCTGAGATGTCAAATCCTCTCAGCTTCTTTTCCTCCCCTAGCCACTGCTTGCCCCCCTCCCCATCACTCCATACATATTTCTTCTCCAGAAGAAATAAGACAACGTTGTCTCCTTGTATCTTATTGGCTCTGAATGGGATATGTGTCTTTTCCTAAACCAACCCCCGGTAATCAGGGTGCAAGTTCCCAGATAAACTCAGGATGTGGTTCACAGGAGAGGGAATAGGGGCTGAGCCACAAACAACTCACCACTACAAACTTCCCAGATGGGCTTTATGTGATGACTTTATAATCTTTAGGGTTGACAATCCTGGAAGAATTAAAGGATTCAGGTTAGAACTAAGAAAAACCCCTCATCATTCTTCTTCTCTCTTTTGGCCTAGATTAAGTTTTTGCTCAGTGTCTTAGTTATCTATTGCTGCTATAACAGAAATACCATAAATGGGTAGCTTTAACAAACAGAAATTTATTTTCTCACAGATTAGTAGGCTAGAAGTCTGACTTCAGAGCACCAGCTCTAGGGGAAGGCTTTCTCTCTCTGTTGGCTCTGGAGAAAGGTCCTTGTTTCTTCAACTTCTGCTTCCTGGTTCCTTGGAGATTTTCATGTGTCTTGGTATCTATCTTACCCCATCTCTGCTTCCTAGCTTGCTTGTTTAGTCTTCTTTATATCTCAAAAGAGATTGACTCAAGACATACCCTACACTAATCCTGCCTCATTAGCATAACAAAGACAACCCATCTCCAAACGGGATTATAACCACAGGCATAGAGATCAGGATTTATAACACTTATTTGGGGGAGGGGGACAGAATTCAATCTATAACACTCAGATTTGCTCACTAGAAGGCCCTGCCACTAACTAGCACCTGCCAGGTGTCTCTCATGATTGTTTCAGGTGAACCAAGAACAAAAGTTGGCCTGTGGAAAGAATGGAGTGATGGAAAATGGACAGCAGGATTCACAGGCCACAATGTCAAAGATCTGTCTTACCTCAAAGGGTCCCATGGATCAAAATCCAACTTCACACATGGAATGGAAGTATGTGTGCATGGAATACATTCCCCAATAAGATGTGCTCCCTGGCATCTGGTAACAGTTGACGTTCCTTGTGTGGTGTCTTAGTGCTCTTGAGGGTAATCAAGTGCTCTCTTTTAGCAGATAAAAACGGACTACCAGTATCTCTGGGGGCATCAGGACATAGCAAGAATGGGGGATCAAAGTTGTGGTGAAATGGTGCCATGAAAGTATGTGTGCAGAGACTCATTGTGGTTAGATTCTGTTATGAAGAGTTAAGGGAAACACTAATGCTACTGGAGGCAACATAACAGTAATGCATTTTTCTCAATCAAATTGATACTTTTTCTGATCTTTGTTGAGAAAGCTGAAACTTTCTCTGTATTTGAAATACAGTCTTGGGAGAACATGTGCACCTATTTGGCAGGAAAGCTGCAAAACTGTTGGACCTGAGGCAGCTTGTCTGGTTGGGATATGAGCATCTCAGAGGTAAGCTATGTAAAGAGAGGAGACTGATTACCTATGACTATGTGAGGCCCCAAGGCTATTAAACATTTCTGTTTGACGAAGGGGGGTAATAATGACTGAGATTGAATTTCCCCCTCAATAGTGATGAGATGAAGACTCAAATAGGAGTTAGAATTCTGTGGAGGCAAAAGATATTAAGGAATTTGCTATTTTTTATATTCTTGAGTTTGTGGATTGAGATTACATATATAGACCTCATTAGGGTTACTAAGAGTTCTTACACTGCACTTGTATGCACCATAAACCAATTTCAACCTCCTAGAATAGGAGCTAATGCATTCTGAGACAACAATCATGATCACGTTTTAAAAAATGGTATATAGCTATAATTATGAACTCTCAAAAATCCTTTCAAATGTGCAGAATAAAGTGGATTCTGGTAAGAATAAATTCGAAATAGTATTAAAGATTGCTTTAAAACCTCTGATAACATAATGTTGTCAGAATGAAGAGAGGGAAAATGCATCTTTGAATTTGCTGAAAAGATTAATTTCTCCATGATTTCCCAGAGGAGACCTAGAGGTGGAAACACTTAGATTATGAAACTTAAGATTCTTATTTCAAACTAACAAAAAAACTAACCAAACAAAAAACACAAGACCTATTTCTAGATCTGGAGACTCAAAGAGCAGATAATATTACCACAGTTGTTGCTATTGTTAGGTGCCCTCGAGTTGGTTCCAACTTATAGTGACTCTGTGTACAACAGAACAAAACGCTGCCCAGTCCTGCAATATGCTCACAATCTTTGCTATGTTTGAGCCCATTGTTAAAGCTGCTGTGTCAATTCATCTCATAGAGGGTCTTTCTCTTTTTCCCTAACTCTCTGCTTTACCAAGCATGATGTTCTTCTCTAGGGACTGATCCTTCCTGATCACATGTCCAAAGTACATGAGACGAAGTTTCACCATCCTCACTTCTAAGGAGCATTCTGGCTGTACTTCTTGCAAGACAGATTTGTTTGTTCTTCTGGCAGTACGTGGTATATTCAATAATCTTCACCAGCATCATAATTCAAATGCATCAATTTCTTCTTTGGTCTTCCTTATTCATTGTCCAGTTTTCATGTGCATATGAGGCAATTGAAAATACCATGGCTTGGGTCAGGTACAACTTAGTACTTAAAGTGATATATTTGCTTTTTAACACTTTAAAGAAGTCTTCTGCAGCAGATTTGCCTAATGCAATGCGTCATTTGATTTCTTGACTGCTGCTTCCATGGGTGTTGTTTGTGGATCCAAGTAAAATGAAATCCTTGACAACTTCAATATTTTATCCATTTATCATAATGTTGCTTATTGGTCCAGTTGTGAAGATTTTTGTTTTCTTCATGTTGAAGTGTGATCCATATTGAAAGCCGTAGTCTTTGATCTTCATCAGTAAGGGCTTCAAGTCTTCTTCATTTTCAGCAAGCAAGGTTGTGTCATCTGCATATCATAGGTTGTTAATGAGTTTTCCTCCAATCCTGATGCCTCATTCTTCTTCATATAGTCCAGCTTCTCAGATTACTTGCTCAGCATACAGATTGAATAAGTATGTTGAAATGATACAACCCTGATGCACACCTTTTCTGATTTTAAACCATGCAGTGTCTCCTTCTTCTGTTCGAATGACTGCTTCTTGATCCATGTAAAGGTTTCACATGAGCACAATTAAGTGTTCTAAAATGCCCATTCTTCACAATGTTATCCATAATTTGTTATGATCCACACAGTCAAATGCCTTTGCATAGTCAATAAAACACAGGTAAAGATCTTTCTGGTATTCCCTGTTTTCAGCCAAGATCCATCTGACATCAGCAGTGATATCTCTTGTTCCATGTTCTCCCTTGAATCCGGCTCGATATTCTAGCAGTTCCCTGTCAATGTATTGCTGCAACTTTTTGAATTATCTTCAGCAAAATTTTACTTGTGTGTGATATTAATGATATTGTTTGAAAATTTCCACATTCCATTGGCTCATCTTTCTTTAGAATGGGCACAAATATGGATCTCTTCCAGTCAGTTGGCCAAAACCAAAAAGAAACAAACCCGTTGCCGTCAAGTCGATTCCAACTCATAGATCCTATAGGACAGAGTAGAACTGCCTCATAGGGTTTCCAAGGAGTGCCTGGTGGATTCGAACAGCCAACCTTTTGGTTAGCAGCTGTAGCACTTAACCACTATGCACCAGGGTTTCCAGGTAGCTGTTTTCCAATTTTTTTGGCATAGACAAGTGAGCACTTCCAGCGTAACATCCGTGTTTTTGAAACATCTCAGTTGGTATTCTGGCAATTCCCGGAGCCTTGTTTTTCACCAGTGCCTTCAGTGCAGCTTGGACTTATTCCTTCAATATCATCAGTTCTTTATCACATGCTACCTCCTTGAAATTGTTGAACAATTCTTTTTGGTACAGTAACTGTGTATTCCTTCCATCTTCTTTCAATGTGTCTCAATATTTTGACCATAGAATCCTTCAATAGTGCAACTTGAGGCTTGATTTTTTTCTTCAGTTCTTTCAGCTTGAGAAATGCCAAGCTTGTTCTTCCCTAACTTCAGGTCTTTGCACATTTCATTATGATACTTTACTTTATCTTCTCGAGCAGCCCTTTGAAATCTTCTGTTCAGCTCTTTTACTTCATCATTTCTTCAGTTAGCTTTAGCTACTCTACTTTCAAAATCAAGTTTCAGAGTCTCTTCTGACAACCATTTTGGTCTTTTTTTTCTTTCCTGTCTTTTTAATGACCTTTTTTTTGCTTTCTTCATGTATGATGCCCTTGGTGTCACCTCACACTTTGTCTGGTCTTCAGTCATTAGTGTTCAATGTGTCAAATCTATTCTTGAGATCATCTCTAAATTCAGGTGGGATATACTCAAGATTGTACTTTGGCTTTCATGGACTTATTTTAATTTTCTTCAGCTTCAACTTGAATTTGCATAGGAGCAATTGATGGTCTGTTCCACGGTCGGCCCCTGGCCTTGTTCTGACTGATGAGCTTCTCCATCATCTCTTTCCACAGACATAGTCATTTTAATTCCTGTGTATTCCATCCAGCGAAGTCCGTGTGTAAGTCACTGCTTATGTTGTTGAAAAAACGTATTTCCAATGAATAGATTATTGATCTTGCAAAATTCTACCATGCAATCTCTGGTGTGGTTTCTATCACCAAGGCCATATTTTCCAACTATTGATCTGTCTTCTTTGTTTCCAACTTTTGCTTTCCAATCACCAGTAATTATCAGTGCATCATGATTGCATGTTTGATCAATTTCAGACTGCAGAAGTTGGGAAAATCTTCAATTTCTTTATCTTTGGCATTAGTGGTTAGTGTGTAAATTTGAATAATAGTTATATTAACTGGTCTTCCACCACTTGTCTGTCAGTTTGTAGTATAGTGGTGGTTTGTGTGTTGCTGTGATGCTGGAAGCTATGCTACTGGTATTCCAAATACCAGCAGGGTTACTTATGGTGGACAGGTTTCAGAGGAGCTTCCAGATTAAAACAGACTAGGAAGAAGGATCTGGCAGTCTGCTTCCAAAAAAAATTGGCTAGTGAAAATCTTATGGATAGCAGCAGAACATTGTCTGGTAAAGGGAAGATGAGCCCCTCAGGTTGAAAGGCACTCAAAATATGACTGGGGAAGGGCTTCCTCTTCAAAGTAGAGTCGACCTTAATGATGTGGATGGAGCAAAGCTTTCAGAACCTTCATTTGCTGATGTTGCATGACCCCAAATGAGAAAAAAAACAGCTATAAACATCCATTAGTAATTGGAACATGGAATGTATGAAGTATGAATCAAGGAAAAATTGGAAATTATCAAAAAATGAAATAGAACGCTTGAGGGTCGATATCCTATGCATTAGTGAGCTGAAATGGACTGGTATTGGCCATTTTCAATCAGACAATCACGTGGGCTACTATGCCACAAATGACAAATTGAAGAGGAATGGCATCACATTCATTGTCCAAAACAGCATTTCAAGACCTATTCTGAATTACAAAGCTCTCAGTGTTAGGATAATATTGATATGCCTAATTTCCATACCACAGTAGTATTAGGATATCAGAACAACACTAATAAGCCAAGACATGGGCTAAAATGATAAAACAGAATATAGGTGAATCTATTTTGCCAGTACTGGCAACGATGACCCACCAAAATTTGAAGGTATTTTTTTACTGATGATGAAATTTTTTCCAAAAAAAAGAGATATTTGAATTTTGTTTGAAACACACTGTAATTGATGGTGCCAAATGTCACTTACCTGTGACCTCCAGGTATTTGTAGGCAATGGACATTAGTCATCTTGAAGCAAACAATGCTACAGGAATTATGAATAAATATATATAAACATTAGGCCATTTACATCAGAGAACATACTTAGTAAATTTGGTACTTACTTTCCAGAAGGGAGATGAATACAAGAGTGCAATCATTCAAATATAAAATACTTTGGTTACGAAGACATTGGTCTTTGGGAATTTCAGACTCAGAAGGCCTGAATCGGACCATTTTAGAACATATCCAGGCAGGCACAGAATTGAATTTGACTACCTGCAAATTTTCCCCAATTACTAATGCTATTATAGGAAGGGGAGGGGTTAAGGTAATTGCTCTCCCTCACGGATCCAGGAAAGTCAAGCATAAAGGGTAGATTTCAGTGATTCCAGGCCAGGCCCTGACAGCTAGGGCAGGTCAAGAATTAACATAGCAGCTGAAAGCCTAGACTAGTAGTCTTCTGGAAAGTCAGATAAAATCATCCTTCCATAGGCTGCCAATAATCAGCTCTCATTAGGCACATTAGTGCAGTGAACTAGATCATTTGTGTGAGATGGTAATTTGAAGGATGAGCTAAACCTCATAAAAGTTGAAGTATTATCCAGCATCAGAGAGTATGTTTCTAATTCAGTTTCTCAGGATTAAAAAAACAAAAACCCAAACCCATTGCCACTGAGTTGATTCCGACTCATAGCAACCCTATAGGACAGAGTAGAACTGCCACATAGGGTTTACAAGGAGCATCTGGTGGATTCAAATAGCTGACCTTTTGGTTAGCAACCAAGCTCTTAACCACTACACCACCAGGAATTACAAATGTTCCTCTTCTTTATTTGTTTATAAAAAAGATGGACAATCCATGACAAACTGCCCGATAAAGACGATTGCAGTTGATTGGTTCTAAGGTCTACTTGAGTGAGCTTGGAGAAATCAAAGAGAACCAGTTTTTAATTGCATTAGAGTCTGTACTCAGCCAGCACTCATTACCCAGGAGGGAGTTGAGAAAGTGGAAATTATATCTACCTGGTCCTGGGCTAGCTGACTTTGTGGACAAAGGCTCAAACCCATTGCATTACAGCGGGAGTCCCTGGGTCAAAAGCCCTAATCCCCTCCTCCAATTCAGAACACCTCTGCAGAGACAGCCTATCTCCATTGCTCCCTCTGGAACTGGCTGAGACTTTTGTTGTGACTGCATCTCAGCCCAATGTCTCCCACCGTCCACTGACCACAGATACTGATTTTAAGAGTATTTTCTAATAAACTTCCTGCTTGCAAATCTCTGTCTCAGAGCCTGCTTTCCAGGGAACCCAACCTTTGACGACTCCTTACGACAAGGATGAGTACTAGACCCAGGTGGATACAATAATGGTATCTCTCTCACCTGAACACTGTGAGTGGCCTAAAGACCAGCATGTGACCAAAGATAGACCAACCAGAATTTCCCTTAGAGATATTTTTCAACTTAGGGCAGAGTAAAAGAACTTCTTTATTCCTTGGTAACAGCCTATAAAGATGTTGGGCTCCAACTGCTGGACATTATGCTCACTGAGAGAATAAAAGCAGACAGCAGGGACAGAGATAATTATGCACCCTGCCCTTTTCTTCTTATTGGATAATTGAGTCTGTGCATTAGCCTTTTTGCTTAAGTTAATTCAAGTTGAATCTCTGTACATAAAACCAAATGACTCTGACCAATGAATACTGTAACTACAAGGTTTTTAAAAATCAAATAAAATAACTCTCATTTATTAATGTGCTTGGAAAAAATAAATTTCTTCATATATACAAACCATTCAGGGACAGGAAATGAGCTATTCTTCTCTAGAAACCATTATGAAGAGTCCAGAATTATCTTAACTGATTTCAGACCTCAGGAAGCTGAAAATACTCTGTCATAATATGAAGGAATGAATGTAAGCTACAAGCAGGTGAGATAACTAGGTCCTTTCCCTTCTGCTTAGGGATTTATCTTTGTGTTCGAGTAGTAGCTGTTGCACAAATGATTGTTACTTCTTTGAAAATGTATATAGACCTTATCAATCCCTTTTGAAAGCAAAATTCGTCAATAGCTTTCCACCTATGAACTAATGGAAAGATATGCCTTCAATACACTGGTGGTTTTTGTATGCTGGATACAAAAGATATTTTGGGGTCTTGGGCATTGATATGTTTTCATTCCTCTCTGTAAATCTCACAGACACTTGCCCTGGCTAACATCTAAATCATTGACCTAGCAAAAAGTGTGTATCAATAAAGAAATTCATCTTGGATTGGAGGACAGGAATACACTGAGGAACCTACAAGTATACCTTGTTTAGATTGTACTTTTTATTTTGTCCCTAAGCTTTCAATCCTATAGCTTTCCAGTTTCTCAGGATTCTTTCTCTGTCAACAATTACCACCTCTGTTTACATTAGCTCAGCAAATATTTACAGAGAGCCTATTATATGTCTCTATTGTATGTCAAGGACTGAGATAAGTCCAATGCTGCCTTTTTTTTGTGTGTGGTAAAAATATACACAACAAAACGTATGCCAATTCAACAATTTCTACATGAATAATTCAGTAACATTGATTACATTCTTCAAGTTGTGCAACCATTCTTGATATCCTTTTTCAAATTATTCCACCACTATTAACATAAACTCAAAAAGCTCCCTAAGCAAAAACTCTGACTTTCCTTCTCCATCCCACCCCTGGTAACCACTAATAATTTTTTATTGCTATATATTTGCTTATTTCATATAAGTTAGGTCATCCTGTATTTGTCCTTTTGTGACTGACTTATTTCACTCAGAAGAGTTTCAAGATTCATCCATGTTGTGGCATGTATCAGGACTTCACCTCTCTTCATGGCGCAGTAATATTCTATTGTATGTATGTATCACATTTTGTTTATCCATTCATCTGCTGATGGACACTTCAATTGTTTCCACCTTTTGGCTAGTGTGAAAAGTGCTTCAATGAACATTGCTGTACAGGTTTCTGTTTGCGTTCCTGCTGTTACTTCTTCTGTGTATATACCTAGGATTGAGATTTCTGGGTCATATGGTAAGTTCTGTGTTCAACTTTTTGAGGACAGTCAAACTGTTTTCCACAATCTCGCCAACACCTAATGTTTTCTGAATTTTTTTTTTTTAATTATTGCAGTTCTAATGGAGGTGAAATGATATCTCATTGTGGTTTTGATTTACATCTATCTAATGGCTAATAAGCCCTGGTCGCTCAGTGGTTAAGAGCTTGGCTGCTAACCAAAAGGTTGGCAGTTCGAATCCACCAGTGACTCCTTGGGAGAAAGATATGGCAATCTGCTTCCGTAATGATTACAGCCTTGGAAACCCTATGGGGCAGTTCTACTCTGTCCTATAAGGTTGCTATGAGTCAGAATCAAGGAAAGGCACACAACAACAACAATGGCTAATGACGCTGAGCATCTTTTCATGTGCTCATTGGCCATTTGAATATCCTCTTTGGTGAAATGTCTGTTCAAGTCCTTTGCTCATTTTTTGTTTGGGTTGTTTGTCTTTTTGTTGTTAAATTGTAGTTCTATGTTGCTTTTAGCATCTCTCAGATTTTTTTTTTCTCCTCTAATGTGGATCTATTTATGGCAAACCTTCTATAGCTTTTTTATAATGCCTGATTATACACTTATTACACTCACACATATGAATGTCAATTTGACTGGTTTTAAATGTCTGGATTAAAATATCTTTTCCTTCAATACTTTAAAAATGTCATTCCCTTCTCTTCTTGCATCCAAAGATGCTATGATGTCAATTTGATCCTTGCTTCTTTGAAGAGCATCTGCATTCTCTTTCTGGAATGTTAGTGCATTTTCACTATAATATATCTAGCTGGCATTTTTCTTTTACATTGTATATGCCTTTTTAATCTAAAGTATTTCACCTTTAATTTGGGCAATATTATCCTCATGTTCTCTTTCTTTTTTAATTTTCTCTACTTTCTACCTCTAGGACTTGTACATGTTGCTACTAATTCTTTATTCTATATTTCTTAACTTTTCGTTGGCATATGCTCTTTCTTTATTCTTTCCTGCTGCTTTCAGGAAAAGTGATCCCATTTGATTTTCTACCTCATAAGCACACTTACTATGTTCTTTATTTCAATGATCATAAATGTAATGCCCTAAGAGATCCACTGTTTTCATGATTATTCTTTTTTCATATAGTCAATATTTTTTACTAGGTCCCTTGGTGGCACAGGCGATTTGTGATCTGTTGCTAACCTAAAGGTTGGTTGTTTGAAACCACCCAGCGGCTCCGTGGAAAAAGACATGCTGATCTGTTTTCTTAGAGATTACAGTCATGAAAACCCTATGGAGCAGTTGTACTCTGTAACTCACAGGGTCTCCATGAGTCGGAATCTACTCCATGGCAACGAGTTTGTTTTTTTTGTTTAATATATTCACTAGTTTACAATTAATTTACATATGACTTCTTTTTGCAAACTTTTAGGGTTTTCAATTTCCCCTGGAATTCTGAATGTTTCCAATGATTTGATCTGACGTGGTTCCCTTTTATTCATATCCTGGGCTCTTGGTGGGCCATTTTAAACTGGAGATTAATCATTCAGTTTTGGGAACTTTCATTCTTTTATAATTTACTTTCATCTTTTTTTTTTAAATTCTCTCTTTCTGGTACTTCAATTAGGCAGATGTTGGAGCTAGTAAATTGTTTGTTTACTTTTTTTTAATTTTTAGTTTCTTTGTCTTTGTCTTATTATTAGACTTTTTTGGATTTTTTCTCAACATTTTCTTTCAACTCTTCTGTTGAATTTGCAATTGTGAGTATCTTATTTTTATTGTGAAAAACTATTTCGTGTTCTCTAACTTTTTTTGTTTTAATAGAATTCTGTTTTGATTTCATGGATGACGTATCTTTTCTTGTTTCTCTGTGGGTACTAATATCCCCCCCTTTTTTTTAACTGCATACATTGTTTTCGTTGCTCCTAATTTTCTTATGCTTTCTTTTTTTTCAAGTTTGAGGCTTGTGAAGTGCCTCTTAATTTTGAGTTGTCTGTATAATTTAGGAGTCAGACGTACAAAAACCTCTCTTCTGATATTCTTAACTCTCGGGTTATCAGATGTTCAACCCAGTTCTTATTAAAAGATCTCCCAAATGTCAGTATTAGGACATTTTTTTTTCCTCTGAGGAAATTAAGAAAAGCCTGGTGAATATATGCCTAGCTGCTTATGTTAAGGGAGCATAAAGGAGAAAGAGGCCGAGAGTCCTGCAGTTCAGTGTTCAAACTCATACTTAATTCCCCCATTTTCAGCCTGTACTTCAACCATGAACCACGTTCTCCACTGAGACTAGTGTTCCTAGCCCAGAGACTCTCTGGTTCAATTTCTCCAGAGACTAATACTTCCCTACCCCCATTTGGCAAGACAGAGTGGTAATAGTCACCTGACTTTGCAAAAGTGGAGAAGGGACATGGGACAAGAGTCAAACATCACTGGATACAAAATTTCTTTTTCAAAATAGCCTCCTAATCTTAGCCATGCTTTTCAGCCCTACCTTCCAATGTGATAAACTGAAAATACAAATGAGCAACCACCAGAACGTATATAAAAATAAAACTCTGATCTAGTTCAACTGGCATAACATAGTTTATAAAGAAAATGTTCTACAGTCTACTTTGGTGAGCAGCGTCTGGGGTCTTAAAAGCTTATGAGCGGCCATCTAAGACACTCCACCGGTCTCACTCCAAGGGAGAATGAAGAAAACCAAAGACTCAAGGGAAAGATTAGTCCAAAGGACTAATGGACCACAACTACCACAGCCTCCATCAGACTGAGTCCAGCACAACTAGATGGTGCCCGGCTACCACCACTGACTGCTCTGACAGCGATCACAGTAGAAGGTCCTGGGCAGAGCTGGAGAAAAATGTAGAATGTAATTCTAACTCATGCACACGCACACACAAAGACCAGACTTACTGGTCTGACAGAGACTGGAGAAACCCCAAGAGTATGGCCTGCAGACACCCTTATAGCTCAGTAAGGAAGTCACTCCTGAGGTTCACCCTTCAGCCAAAGACTAGAGAGGCCCATAAAACAAAATGAGACTAAATGGGCACACCAGCCCCGGGGCAAGGACAAGAAGGCAGGAGGGAACAGGAAAGCTGATAAAGGGGAACCCAAGGTAGAGAAGAGGGGAGTGTTGATATATCATGGTGTTGTCTAGCAATGTCACAAAACAATTAAGTTTAATGAGAAACTAGTTCACTCTGTAAACCTTCATCTAAAGTACAATTAAAAAAAAAATCCCAAACCAAAACCTGTAGCAACCAACCTAGGATTTCAAACCTCTATCTGCAGCAACCAGTCCAAGAAGCCAAACAACAACCCCTGTAGAAATCACTCCAAAATGGCCAGGAGGACTTGATCAACAACAGACAGCTTCCCTAATCTTTGCTTTCGCCTCCATTTCCAACTTAGACTAACCAGAGAAAGCCATATATGCTCCTCTAATCAATCACATGGAGCCCTGGTGGCATAGTGGTTAAGAGCTCAGCTGCTAACCCAAAGGTCGGTGGTTCGAATCCACCAGCTGCTCCTTGGAAACCCTATGGGGCAGTTTCTACTCTGTCCTATAGGGTGCTATGAGTCGGAATTGACTCAATGATTCCAGCAGGGTTCTTTTTTTTTTAATCAATCACATAGGCATCCCTGGGTGGCGCAAATGGTTAAGCACTCCACTACTAGCCTTAAGGTTGGTGGTTCGAACTCACCCAGAGGTGCCTCATAAGACAGGCCTTCTGAAAGGTCACAGCCTCAAAAACCCTGTGGAGTAGTTCTCTGCACACATGGGGTCGCCATGAGTGAGAATCGACTCGACAGCAACTAACTACCATGTCAACCAGATAGGATGCCCTGCTTCTAGTCAGCCTGCCTTCAGCGTTCCAAAGCCAAACTCCAATCAGGGCACACATGAAGCTTTCCCTTTTTCCCACTCCTCTGTCTGCCTTTGAGTCTCTGCCAACCACAGTGATGGTGGTTGACTCTCTTGCTATAGCAAGCTCTGAATAAATAGCCTTTGTTCTAATTTGAATGGTTTTCGTTTATTTCCACAATGGTATGTGGTATTTGCAATTGCTGAGCCACTCTTGGGATTGGAAAATATGGCTCCCTTTCCCCCTTGCAGGCAGTTCTGTTGTCATTTCCTTTGCTCTGCTTAAGTCAAGTACTGCTACTCCATCTGCCTTCTGCCTTCCGGCATTTTTTAAATGACTGCTGTGCTCTATAGTTATGTTCCCATTGATCCTGTTGGTTAATAATACCTTTCTAAGAAAGTAATTTACAGCTAGTTTAGTGTCACTTTTAGAGGAAGAGGATATATACACATGCAGTGACACCAGCAAGACTAACCAGAATTTTATATTTGTCAGCCTATTCTGTGCTTCATGATTGCAAGCTTCTTTGATATTTATTTCTGTGTTTTGTGTTTCCTCTGATCTATATATACACATGTTGTTGTGTGCCATCGAGTTGATTCTGACTCATAGCTACCCTATAGGACAGAGCAGAACTGCCCCATAGGGTTTCCAAGGAGCGGCTTGTGGATTTGAACTGCTGACCTTTTGGTTAGCAGCCCAAGCTCTTAACCACTACACTACCAGGGCTCCATATATATAAACCAAAGACAAGAAAGGTGTGTGTCAGGGTTATATCCTTTCACCGTACTTATTCAATCTGTATGCTGAGCAAATAATCCGAGAAGTTGAGCTATATGAAGAACAGGGCATCAGGATTGAAGGAAGACTCATTAACAACCTGGGATATGCAGATGACACAACCTTGCTTGCTGAAAGTGAAGAGGACTTGAAGCCCTTACTGGTGAAGATCAAAGACTACGGCCTTCAATATGGATTACACCTCAACATAAAGAAAATAAAAATCCTCACAACTGGACCAATAAGCAACATCACGATAAACAAAGAAAAGATTGAAAGTGTCAAGGATTTTGTTTTACTTGGATCCACAATCAATACCCATGGAAGCAGCAGTCAAGAAATCAGACGATGCACTGTATTGGGCAAATCTGCTGCAGAAGGCCTCTTTAAAGTGTTGAAAAGTAAAGATGTCACTTTAAAGATTAAGGTGTGCCTGACTCAAGCCATGGTGTTTTCAATCACTTCATATGCATGCGAAAGCTGGACAATGAATAAGAAAGACCTAAGAAGAATTGACGCCTTTGAGTTATAGTGTTGGTTAAGAATGTTGAATATACATGGACTACCAAAAGAGCTAACAAATCTGTCTTGGAAGAAGTACAGCCAGAATGTTCCTTAGAGGCAAGGATGGCAAGACTTCGTCTCATATACTTTGGACATGTTATCAGGAGGGACCAGTCCCTAGAGAAGGATATCATGCTTGGTAAAGTAGAGGGTCAGCAAAAAAGAGGAACACCCTCAACTAGATGGATTGACACAATGGCTGCACCATTGTGCTCAAGCATAGCAATGATCGTGAGGTCGTGAGGATGCTGCAGGACAGCAGTGTTTCGTTCTGTTGTACATAGGGTGGCTATGAGTTGGAACCGACTCGATGGCACCTAACAATAACAACAACAACAAACCAAAGCAATCCCATTGCCTTTGAATCTATTCCAATCCATAGCGATCCTATAGGACAGAGTAGAACTGCCCCATATGGTTTCCAAGGAGAGGCTGGTGGATTCGAACTACCGACCTTTAGGTTAGCAGCCACTGCTCTTAACCACTACGCCATATATATACATATATGTATAGAGAAAGAGAGAGAGAGACCAAATGTTCCTTGCTATGACGTTCTGGAAATCATAATTATTTTTATTTTGCTAGTGGTTATATTTAAATTTTTTAAAAATCGTATTTGAATTTCTATTTTTCTACCAACACCTATAACATACCAGTAGCTTACCCCTCCACAGGATAAGGTAGGGCAAAATTTTACCACCTGCAATCCCTTCATTTGTTTAAATCTTCTTTTTTAAAAGGAGACGTTTTATCTTTTTGCGTTATTAATTTGTTCCTTACTAAAGATGTTTTAATTACACTGAACCCTGTTAATATAGCACGCATTTTACACATTTATTTTTTAGTCTTAGCAGGTGATTGGTTACTATCATTTATTCTATTTTTCTCATGCTTCAGATGTTTAGCTGTAGCAAGTCCTCAACTGACTGGAGTGCTTCCAAGTTTGTTTTTTTTTTTTTTTTCCAGGCAGGGTACAAGAATGAGCTAATTCTTAATTCCCAAGACTGTTTCTTTGTTGCCCTCACGTGTGAACTGTCATACTCTAGCCTATCTTTACTGCAAGTTGGATTCTTAGATGACAATCTTTCCCTCAAAAGTCTTTGTGCTTTGAATGCCACTGAACCATCTAGGATACGTGAATGGCCTTCAAGGGTTTACCAACCATGCAAATTTACCAACTCCTTGTTGAAGGAGTATATGCACATTTTTCCTGGGAGAGCAACCATAACTTAAATCAGATTTTCAAAGATATCCATGTGTTCCAAACATTATTATAGACCTTGCATCAGTGTATTCTGGTATTTACTATATTCAAATTTTTTTTTTCCCTTTGTTGATAACTTGCCTGGAAGCCTGTATGAATTTTACTCAGTGTTTTACTTTCATAAATTTCCCCCTGGTATTTCTGGATGTTTTCTTTTTTTCATTAACTTTGCCAGGTACTTGAAGAGTTCTTTTAGTCTGAAGGCTTTAGCCTTTTGTAAACTCTGAGACATTTGTTCTCCTGTTATTTCTTTATTTAGTGCATTTTCTCCACCATCTTTGTTCTTTTCTTCTGAGATTTTTGTAATGCATATAGTGGATCCATTCCTTATCTAGTCCCCTCCAATATCTTGTCTTTTTCCATCATATGTGACCACTTTAACCTTCACCTCAAGGAGTCCCTGGGTCGCCATGAGTTGGAGTCGACTCAAGGTAATGAACAACAACAACATTCACCTCAAGCATTTCAAAACAATGACGTTGTTTAGGCAATTTTCTGCTAGGGCCAGTTTTCGGTTTTTTTTTTTTTTTTGTTTAATTCTCCTATTGTTGTGGAAGGTTGAATTTAAGTGAAAGAATATACATTCTATCTGGCACAAATACACATCTAGGAATTGTGTTATTTTCATAACAACCACCGTTTTATAAAAAGGTCAAATATTCTAATGCAAATATAGGGGCCAACTTTAAGGTCAGTTCACTGCAGTAGAATTCTGCTGGCCTGCAGGGGTGTGAAGCACATCCTTTGCCCTTCTCCGTTAAGCACAACCTTTGGAATTCCACTGTTTTGGTAAGGGAGACATTCGACCTGGCTAGTCACTCTATACAAGGAGCCTGGGTAGCACAAATGGTTAAATACTCCTCTGCTAACCAAGATGTTGGTGGTTCCAACCCAACCAGCAGCTATGCCTGAGAAAGATGTGGCGATCTGCTTCCATAATGGTTACAGCAAATAAAACCCAACGAGGCAGTTCTACTCTGTCACATGGGTCGCTATGAGTTGAAATAGACTCAACGGCACCTAATAACAACAATTACTCTATACTTAGCTGGAGCCCAAGGCTAGTGTAGATCTCCAGATAACTTGTTTTAGCACTGCTGGATGCATAGACTGGTCTGTCCCTAGTTCCCTGTGCTCAGAGATTAGTAATTTCCTCAAAACTTTCTTGGTACATACTTGCTGGAAGATTAAAACTATTGTTCCAGTATTGGATTGGAGGCTGATTGATACTGATTATTCTTCTCACAGTCTGATCCTATCTGATTCATTTTTCCTAAATTTTCTGATAACTTCTTGTTTTATTTTTGGTATTTTATACATTTTCCATCTTTGTTGCAGATTTTCCCCCCATTTAATAGGTTTTGGGAGGGAATGGAAAGTAAATACAGGTAGTCCCCGACTTAAAGTGGGGATCTGTTCTGACGACTCCATTGTAAGTAGGCTCTGACATAAGTTGAATACCTCATTTTTTTTTGTTTTAATTATTATAGCCTTTTCTTATCAGTATCTTTATAAATCCAGCAGTATTTCCTCCGAGCAGCAGAGTGATTCTGTCTTTAAATGCCTTGAAACCAGGCAACAACTTCGCCTCTTTGTGAATATAGGTCTGTTCTGGCATCCTTTTCCAAAACAAGCCTGTTTCGTCCACGTTGAAAATCTGCTCTGGTAGATATTCTTCATCTTTTATTGCCTTGTCCAGCTCATCTATGAATTTGTCGGCAGTTTCAACATCGGCGCGTCCTGCTTCTCCAGTGATACACACGTTATGTAAGCCAAATCTGCGTCTGAAGCAATGAAACCAGCCCTTGCTGGTAATAAACTACTCACGGTAGTCTTCTCCTTGCTGTTCCTTCAGGTTTTCAAAAAGCCTGCTTGCTTTCGTTTGAATTGTCAGTAAACTCATTGAATTATCTTCTGGATTTGATCTTCTATCCAAATCATTAATAGCTTCTCCATCCCGTGGATGGGCCCTTGTCTCTTCTTTGTTAAAA
Source organism: Trichechus manatus latirostris (assembly GCF_000243295.1). Lineage (NCBI taxonomy): Eukaryota > Metazoa > Chordata > Mammalia > Sirenia > Trichechidae > Trichechus > Trichechus manatus. Next base: position 107,291 of record NW_004444205.1, read on the forward strand.
TAGTCAATTTTATGTCAGTTGCTCCTTTAACTGTCTCCAAAATCCTATTATTATCCTTAATGATTGTCAAAATGGTCAGATGAGACAGTCCTTCCTCATGCGCTATTTCGCCGACTTCCTTTCATTATCAGCGGCCTTAATGGTCTTCATCTTTATATCTTCACCTTCTTTTTTGGATTAGAACTTTCAGTGGCATGACTTCTTTTACTAGACATATTTTTGGGGGTATAAGCAGTACAAGTGTTACAGTTAGAGAAACTTGAACAACTCAGCTTCAGATTAACAACTGATGTTTCTTATGGTACAAAATGCTGAATAAGATCATGCTATAGGCCTAGTTTGCAATGCATTAGACATCAGTGTTGTCACAATGAAGTTGGAGTCATAATGGCTCTCAGGCGAGCATATTTCAGTTGTCATATGTCATTAGAGTTGAACATTGTCCAATTTTCTATCTTTTACAAATCTAGACACTGAGACTGACTTCATTGTGGACCAGGCCAAAGCCTGTTATACGGCAGTGTTTTGAACAGTAAATCATAAGAATGAACATCTGTGAGTGAACATCTGAGAATGAAAACATAAGCAAATTACACGCTGCAACATTGTACGTAGTACATATTACTAAAGATAAGATATTTTAAAAAAAAGAAACTGACGGGTGGGAGTGGTCAACATGGTGGAGTAGTTAGATGCTTCCTATATCCCTCTTACAACAAAGACCTGGAAAAACAAGTGATTTGATTCTATGTGAATATCTGGGAGCCCTGAACAAGGCAAGATTGAGAAATCCATCTGAGTGATACGGGAGAGGGAGACCATTTGGAAGAGGTGAGGAGGGCCAGAGCCACTGTGGTGAAACTACAGCACTGCAGCCAAACCGGTCCGTGGTGAATCAGGCAAACAGCTGTGCTGTGTGCACGCTCCGGAAGACGTTTCCACATCAAGAGAGAGCCGGCAGCAGAGATTCTGCTTGGACACTCGGAAACAGTGAAGAGCAGCTCCCAAGAGGCTAGGATAAGTACATGCGAGCACCCTTTCGTGGGGATTTAAAAAAAAAAAAAAGCCCATATGGGAAAAACCTCTCTCCCTTTTACGTCCTCCCTCTGCACTCTGCACAGGAGTACGCTGGGCCGGAAGTAGATCCCAAAAGGCGCCCTGACCCATTCTCCTGGCCTTGGAGAGAGAACAAATAAGCTGCTGGCTCCCCTAGGCCAGGAACACAGGGTCGGCACAGCTCCTTTGCTGGTCACAGGTACCAGGGGTCTGCAGATTCTGAGTGCTTTACACCCCCGTGTAGACTTGTGGGGACCCATATCAACAGCATTAGTTAAACAGCATTAGTCTTCACTGCCACAGTACAACAGGGCAAACATCTGAAGTTTAACTTCAACTGCTTCAGCTGTGAACTGGCAGATTTGTGACCTTCGAAACAGCCCTGCCCCTTAAGTAGGCACTTTTATCAATCTGCAACAGGGGCTTGAGGACTGGTGGCAGCACCTAAATTGCCTAGTCACCTGCTACAGGAGTCTAAGAAAAAGTGGTGACCTCAGGTCTTTACAGCCAACTGAGTGGGGTGCTCATAGTCCGGCTGCAAAACTCACCGACCTACTCACACTAGAGAATAGGGACACGCTTTCTTTTCAGACTCTCAGGGGCAGCCATCAGCCCCCTGCCTGGCTCAGCGCATGATCCCCTACCACAGACAGAGTCCAGTGCCTGCACCAATCACCCATGCCTCTCTAGGACTGGGGGTGAGAGCCTGCATCACACACTTGGTGACCGACTGCCTGAACATGCGAGCTGAACCCATATAGGAAAATTTAACGGACTCCTGTGTGCACATACTTAGTTACAGAAGTAACTATCTGTTGACAGGATTTTAGAGATCCAAAGGTGTCAAAAATCAAACCAGTGTACACAAGCAGCCTATTTAGGCATATCAAAACAAAACAAAATAACAAGCTAGGCCTCACTAAGCAAATACAAAATAAAATTATAATAAATTATTGATGGCTCAGAGACAACAGTCAATATCAAGTCACATAAAGAGGCAGTCCATGATGGCTTCAGCAAGATCCCAAAATAAAGAATCAATAAATTCTCTGGAGGAAGAGAACTTCTTGGAACTACCAGAGGCATAATACAAAAGATTAACATACAGAACTCTTCTAGAAATAAAAAAAGGAAATTCGACAGAATGCAGAAACAGCCAGGGAACATACAGACACAGTAATAGCGGAACTTAAAAAAGTTATTCAAGAACATAATGCCAAATTTAACAGGCTGCAAGAATCCATAGAGAGACAGCAATCAGAAATCCAGAAGATTAACAATAAAATTTCAGAATTAGACAACTCAATAGAAAGTCATAGGAGCAGAATTGAGGCAATGGAAGTCAGAATTAGTGACATTGAAGATAAAGCTCTTGATGCCAACTTATCTGAGGAAAAATCAGATAAAAGAATTAAAAAGAATGAAGAAACTCTAAGAGTCACGTGGGACTCTATCAAGAGAAATAACCTACGAGTGATTGGAGTACCAGAACAGGGGAGGATAACAGAAAATACAGAGAGAATTGTTGAAGATTTGTTGACAGAAAACTTCCCTGATATCATGAAAGATGAGAAGATATCTATCCAAGATGCTCATCGAACCCCACGTAAGGTAGATCCTAAAAGAAATTCACCAAGACATATTATAATCAAACTTACCAAAACCAAAGATAAAGAGAGAAATTTAAGAGCAGCTAGGGATAAAAGAAAAGTCATCTACAAAGGAGAGACAATTAGAATAAACTCGGACTACTCAGCAGAAACCATGTAGGCTAGAAGGCAATGGGATGACATATTTAAAGCCTTGATGGAAAATAACTGTCAGCTAAGAATTATATATCCAGCAAAACTGTCTCTCAAATATGATGGCAAAATTAGGGCATTTCCAGATAAACAGAAGTTCAGGGAATTTGCAAAAACCAAACCAAAATTACAAGAAATAGTAAAGGGAGTCCTACGGTTAGATAATAACACCAGCTAACAACGGAACTCTAGAACACAGGACAGAGCAACCAGATATTAACTCAGATACGGAAATAGAAAATACATCAAAGCTAAAACATTGAAAATAGGGAAACAGATATCAATATGTAAAAAAGGATAATATCAAAACAAAAAAAGAGGGACTTAAAAAAGGAGACATTGATTTTCTATACGGAGGGGAAGTAAAGGCGATATAAACTAATAAAAGACTGCGATAAACTTAGAAAAATAGGTGTAAATATTAAGGTAACCACAAAGGAATCTAACAATCCTACAAATCAAAATAAAAAAGTAGAAAAACATAAAGACCCAGCAAACACAAAATCTACAACAAAGAAAAAGATGAAAAAAAAATACATAAAGAAAAATGACTCAGCACAGAAAACTGAGGAGAGCAAAGAAACTGTGAGCAACACACAAAAAGAGATATCAGAACGACAGCACTAAATTCATACGTATCAATCATTATGCTGAATGTAAACAGACTTAATGCACCAAAAAAGAGACAGAGAGTGGCAGATTGGATAAAAAAGCATGATCCATCTATATGCTGCCTACAAGCGATGTACTTTAGACTTAAAGACACAAACAGGGTAAAACTCAAAGGATGGAAAAAAATACATCAAGCAAACAACACTCAAAAGAGAGCAGAGTAGCAATATTAATCTCTGACAAAATAGACTTTAAAGTAAAATCCACCACAAAGGATAAGGAAGGGCACTATATAATGATTAAAGGGTCAATACACCACGAGGACATAACTATAATAAATATTTATGCACCTAACGACAGGGCTTCAAAATA
>NW_004444205.1:115487-135024 GCF_000243295.1 Trichechus manatus latirostris
GACTAACTTGAAATGTAAACTTCATTTAATTACAACAATAAAAAAAAGAAACTGACAGTCTTAAGGGCATCCTAGTAACTCGAATACATTGTAAATTGGGACTACCTGCACTTGGGCTCAAATCACACTTAAAAATTTAAATCTAAAGCTACTTTCTAAAATGCTGTTTTTTAGAATAATAATCTTCCCTTACTCCATACCATCTGCCATTCCCTAGTCTTTACTGTGCTCAATAACTTTTAAAACTCAATATTTTCCCACAAATAATATAATTCAAGAAACCCCGCATTTAGGAGGCCCCTTAATCAAGCCACCACCCGTTTCTCCAACTTTATCTCCCCTCTCCTCCCCACACAAACAAACAAGTCTATTCATTGATTCCCAGATAGCCCTGTCTCTGATACTTTAGTTGGGCTACACTCAGGTCCAGCATGTCCTCTTCCATCCCTATTTAAATAAATATTTAAAAACTGATTAGACATCCAGTATGCTACATTAAGATTTGACTCAATGAAAGAGCTGAAAAAAATAAAGACTTTTTTCATTGGATTGGCAGTCCAAACCCTGATGGAATTAGGAGGCTCAGATAGGAAATAAAAGAAGCTATGATCTGTTTCAAATCTCTCAAAAAAATTCATGAATTCAAAAGGCTATATCAATACATGAGGAGCCCTGGTGGTGCAATGAATGGCTAAGCACTCGGCTGCTAACTGAAAGGTCAGCGGTTCGAACCCACCTAGTGGCTCCATGGGTGAAACACCTGGTGATCTGCTCCCATAAAGATTACAGCCTAGAAAACTTATGGGGCAGCTCTACTGTGTCACATGAGATTGCTATGAGTCAAGAATCGACTCAACAGCACATAACTATAACATATCAATACATAGGAGTCCCTCGGTGGTACAAATTGTTAAGCCCTTGGCAGCTAACAGAAAGGGTGGTGGCTCAAGTCCACTCAGAGGTACCTTGAAAGAAAAGCCTGGCAATCCACTTCCAAAAAATCAGCCATTGAAAACTGTATGGAACACAGTTCTACTCTGACTACATGGGGTTGCCGTAAGTCAGGATTGACTCTACCTCAACTGCTTTTTTTTTAAGACACAAACCCAAGAAAGGTGAGATTTATTAGTGTAAACTGATATGAACATTAGCATCTGCTTGATCACAAAAATGGCCAAATAAGAACCAAAGGACCCAGAACTATCTTAGCCAAACCCCCAGGAGGTTAGACAACACTCCACTAAATACAGCTCGTTCTATGTGAACAACTATTAACCCTTGCATTTTTATCTCATTTACTTAAAAGCAAAGCAAATAAAATTTTCTTAGGGTGCCATAATAAATGAAGTGCTAGTACAGTCATGATTTTATTATTCTTTCCCTCTAGCAAAATTTCAAATTAACCTATGCAAGTTCTCCTGGGCTTACTATTGATAAAACTAATGGAATATGGTGCAAAGGTGACGCACGGAAAACTCCAATATACCATAGTTTATCGAATCTACGCCACCATCAATTTCAGAGATGTTAGAAACGAAAGTAGATGTGGTAATAGTAAGAGCCAATGTACAACCTTGGGCATATCCCACCTGAATTTAGAGACCATCTCAAGAATAGATTTGATGCGTTGAACACTAATGACCGAAGACCAGACGAGTTGTGGAATGATATCAAAGACATCATACATGAAGAAAGCAAGAGGTCATAAAAAGACAAGAGAGAAAGAAAGACCTAAATGGATGTCAGTAGAGACTCTGAAACTTGCTTTTGAACGTCGAGTAGCTAAAGCAAAAGGAAAAAATGATGAAGTAAAAGAGCTGAACAGAAGATTTCAAAGAGTGGCCCAAGAAGACAAAGTAAACTATTATAATGACATGTGCAAAGAGCTGGAGATAGAAAACCAAGAAGGAAGAACACACTCAGCATTTCTCAAGCTGAAAGAAGTGAAGAAAAAATTCAAGCCTTGAGTTGCAATAATGAAGGATTCTATGGAGAAAATATTAAATGATGCAAGAAGCATCAAAAGAAGATGGAAGGAATACACAGAGTCACTATACCAAAAAGAAGTGGTCAACGTTCAACCATTTCAGTAGGTAAGATACTATCAGGAACAAATGGTACTGAAGGAAGAAGTCCAAGCTGCACAGAAGGCATTGGCGAAAAACAAGGCTCCAGGAATTGACAGAATAGAATTCAGATGTTTCAATAAACGGATGAAGCCCTGGAAGTGCTCACTTGTCTATGCCAAGAAATTTGGAAGACAGCCACCTGACCAACCAAATGGAAGAGATCCATATTTATGCCTACTCCCAAGAAAGATGATCCAACTGAATTTGGAAATTATCAAACAATATCATTAATATCACATGCAAGCAAAATTTTGCTGAAGATCATTCAAAAGTGGCTGCAGCAGTATATCTACAGGGAACTGCCAGAAATTACAGCCAGATTTAGAAGAGGATGTGGAATCAGGGATATCATTGCTGATGTCAGAGGGATCCTAACTGAAAGCAGAGAATCCCAGAAAGATGTTTACTTATGTTTTTTTTGACTATGCAAAGGCATTCGACTGTGTGGATCATAACAAACCATGGATAACATTGCAGAGAATGGGAATTCTGGAACACTTAATTGTGCTCATGAACAATCTGTACATGGATCAAGAGTCAGTTGTTCGAACAGAACAAGGGAATGCTGCATGGTTTAAAGTCAGGAAAGGTGTGTGTCATGGTTGTATCATTTCACCATACCTATTTAATCTGTATGCTAAGCAAATAATCTGAGAAGCTGGACTATATGAAGAGGAATACTGCATCAGGATTGGAGGAAGATTCATTAACAACCTGCATTATGCAGATGACATGACCTTGCTTGTTGAAAGTGAAGAGGACTTGAAACACTTACTGATGAAGATGAAAGACCACAGCCTTCAGTATGGATTACACCTCGACATAAAGAAAAAAAAATCCTCACAACTGGACCAATAAGCAACATCATGATAAATGGAGAAAAGATTGACATTGTCAAGGATTTCATTTTACTTGGATCCACAGTCAACATCCATGGAAGCAGCAGTCAGTAAATCAAAAGACGCATTGCACTGGGAAAATCTGCTGCAAAAAAACCTCTTTGAAGTGTTGAAAAGCAAAGATGTCACCTTGAGGACTAAGGTGCACCTGACCTAGGCCATGGTGGTTTCAATCGCCTCATATGAATGCAAAAGCTGGACAATGAATAAGGAAGACCAAAGAAGAATTGACGCCTTTGAATTGTGGTGTTGGCGAAGAATATTGAATATACCATGAACTGCCAAAAGAAGGAACAAATCTGTCTTGAAGGAAGTAAAACCAGAACACTTCTTAGAAGCAAGGATGGTAAGACTATGTCTTATATACTTTGGACATGTTATCAGGAGGGATCAGTCCCTGGAGAAGGACATCATGCTCGGTAAAGTACAGGGTCAGCGAAAAAAAGGAAGATCCTGAACGAGATACATGGATTGACACAGTGGCTGCCACAATGGGCTCAAGCATAACAACGGTTGTGAGCATGGTGCAGGACTAGGCAGTGTTTTGTTCTGTGGTGCATAGGATCGCTATGAGTCAGAACCGACTCGACAGCACCTAATAACAATGACAACAGTAAGATGTTATTTATTATAACATTTATTGTTCTGAAATGTTACAATGTGGAAAAATGATTATTTTATAGAATTGGTGAAAAATGGGGGTGTCCCAGTTGTCACCAAGAGCACTTTTATATGAACAGTATTCAGAGCCTACATTATAACGTCCTCACTTCCTTATCGTGTGCCCTTTACAGTTAATCTCAATTAATATTCCTGTTATGGACCCAGTTTTTAGAAAACAGCCTTAGCTGCTTCTAATCATTTTGATCTGAGCTATTTTCTGAGAGAACTTGGAGTTTAAGTGTTACGTAAGATAGCATAAAAAATCAGGTAAAAAAGTTGGAATTTCTTTCCAAATAGGATGTGGGTATGGTTACAGCTGTTATTTAAGAAATAAAGAAAAAAAAGTAAGATTCATTTTTTGTATACATTTTTAAAATCCCATTGAAAGAAAAACATCTGCAACCATATCTGAAATGTATCTAATTTTAGATAGGAACTATCCATGACAATTGTGCTAATTAGTGCATTTAGCAATTCAGAATGTAAATAAAACCCAAGGTACTAAATTTGGGAAAAACAGGTCATGGTAAGATATAATGTTTAGTGTGCTGTGGTGTCAGAGATGCTTTTTAGAATTCTTTTTAATTAACTGGTTTCTTTGGTTTTGTTTTTGATGACATTAACAATAGTTCTTGTAATCTAAAACCAGTGAATCACTGAGACATACTTAAAGCTAAAATTTATCGTAAAACAGTGAAATAAAAAATTTAAACAGAATAAATTGCAATGAAAATTATACACAGATATTCAGCAACAAAATAAAATCTGCTAATCTGTAATTATTTTAAGTCAATGCTAAGAAAGATTGGTAGTACCAGGAACTGGAGAATTGATAGAGGCATCAAAATCAAAATTAAAGGACACATTTTAACTCAAGTGACTTCAAATGTAATATTCAACTTAGGGACTTCAGGTGTCACATAGAAAATACCATTTAAAATGAATTATTTCTCAAAATATGCAGAAAAAACTGGGAGTTAGCCATTGCCCTGAAAGGTTAATAAATTCAGCTCTAATTATATTTTATTTCTCCTGAGATAAGTTTATCTATCTCTGTCTGTCACTTCATTCTTAGGTTTTAACCTCCTGGCCTGTCATCTATCTTCACCATTCACTGAGTATTTAGTTATTATAACTCTTTACCATGATCTTCATTTAACTTGATTTAATTTGCAATATGTCCTGGATTTTTTTCTTATCTTTCTTAAATTTTATTTCATTCCTTTTTAATTTCATTTTCTTTTCATGTGGAAAGTGTATTAAAAGACAGACTCTAAATATTACCAAATCCACAAACAAAACAGTACTTGCATCACAGATACTTAACACAACAGAAATAACCAGTCCCTAAGACTGTAATTTATTATTCTAGTCTCCCAGAAAAACAAGTATATCACTCTAGGCACCAATTACTAGTCATTAATTAACTTTCCATGTAAAGATTTCCAAAGAGAATATTATATCTGCTTCACAGTTAATTTATTTGAAACAGTAGACTGTAAAATGAGTTTAAAATATGGTTGTATTAGTTTCTTATTGCTGCTGTAATAAATTACCTTAAATTTAGAGGCTTAAAACAACTCAAATTTACTATATTATAGTTCTGGAGGTCAAAAATCCAAAATGGGTCTCATTGGGCTAAAATTAAGGTGTTAACATGACTGAATTCCTTCTGGAGGCTCTACAGGAAACTCTGTTTCCTTGCCCTTTTCCAGTTTCTAGAGGCTGCCCATATTCCTTGGCTTCTGGCCCCACATCACTCTAATCTTCGCTTCAGTCATCACATTTCCTTCTTTTACTCTGCCTCTCCTGCTTCCTTCTTTCCCTTATGAGGGCTCTTGTGATTACACTGGGCCCACCTAGGTAATTCAAAATAGTCTCCCCATCTGAAGATCCTTAACTGAATCACACATGCAAAAATCCTTTTGCCATATAGTCACAGATTCTGGGGATTAGGATGTGCACATCTCTAGGGTCCATTACTCTGCCTACCATAGTGGCCCAATACAAAATGTGCATTCTGGATTTCTGGAAGATCAAAAAATACTGATTATATGTGGAAAGTCAGAAGTAACACTACCTAGGTAAAATAAATGTGTCAGAATTCATAAAGATGTGAAAAGAATGAAGCAAGCATAATCTAGGTTGAGATATGAACATTTAAAATCTAGATAAAGAAAAAAACAAAACAAAAACTGACCTGTATCAAGACAGCCAAGAAATGAGTAGCTATAGTGGCTGAAGTAGGTCTCTGGTAGCAGTAAGATGAGTACACATATTTCCAGTTGACTTGTAAGGCTATTCTTACATAGGATTTTGAAATCTCTGTTGATTTCATTTCCCATTCACTGCCCCCAAACTTACACCACCGTATTTCATGTCCACTGGAAGAACAAAGAAATGCACCCTTAATTCTAACATTTCATTTCTCCCTAAATTATAATATATGCTGCAAGTTACCTTCCTTGGACTTAGGAATTGTCACCTTATTTTTTCATGTTGATTATATTTCATTGGTTAATTGTAATATATAGGAAAAGGTTGAGAAACTAGAAATCATTAGCTCTTTTATTTGGCTAAGAAAATTCTAAGTTCTCTTTATTTTTTATGAGAAATATCCAAATTCACAAAATGATATATATGTATTTGGAAATGAGTACATGTTTTTTGGAACTAATTTGATAAACATATGCCTTAATTAAATTTCAGGCCTTATCTGCACTTAGCTTTATCATTCATAACAAAAGTAAGGTGAATAGGAACAATTCAAGGAGGTTATCTTATGTCAGATGTCAGATGGATATTGGCTGAAAGCAGAAAATACCACGAAGATGTTTACCTGTGTTTTATTGACTATGCAAAAGCATCCAACTGTGCTGGTCATAACAAATTATGGATAACATTGTGAAGAATGGGAATTCCAGAACACTTAACTGTGCTCATGCAGGACCTGTACATAGATCAAGAGGCAATCGTTCAAACAGAAAAAGGGGATACTGTGTGATTTAAAGTCAGGAAAGGTGTGTGTCAGGGTTGTATCCTTTCACCATACTTATTCAATCTGTACGCTGAGCAAATACTCCGAGAAACTGAACAATATGAAGAAGAGTCAGGCATCAGGACTGGTGGAAGACTCATTAACAACCTGTGATATATAGATGACACAATCTTGCTTGCTGAAAGTGAAGGGGACTTGAAGCACTTGCTGATGAAGATCAAAGACTACAGCCTTCAGTATGGATTACACCTCAACATAAAGAAAACAAAAATCCTCACAACTGGACCAATAAGCAGCATCATGATAAATGGAAAAAAGATTGAAGTTGTCAAGGATTTTATTTTACTTGTATCCACAATCAATACCCACGGAAGCAGCAGTCAGGAAATCAAATGACACATTGCATTGGGCACATCTGCTGCAAAAGACTTCTTTGAAGTGTTAAAAAGCAAAGATGTCACTCTAAGGACTAAGGTGCGCCTGACCCAAACCATGATATTTTCAATGGCCTCAGATGCATGTGAAAGCTAGACAATGAATAAGGAAGACCGAATAATAATTGATGCCTTTGAATTATGGTGTTGGCAAAGATTATTGAATATACCATGGACTGTCAGAAGAATGAACAAATCTGTCTTGGAAGAAGTACAGCTAGAATGCTCCTTAGAAGGGAGGATGATGAGACTTTGTCTCACATACTTTGGACATGTTATCAGGAGGGACCAGTCCCTAGAGAAGGACATCATGCTTAGTAAAGTAGAGGGTCAGCGAAAAAGAGGAAGATCCTCAATGAGATGGATTGACACAGTGGCTGCAACAATGGGCTCAAGCATAACAATGATTGTAAGGATGGTGCAGGATTGAGCAGTGTTTCATTCTGTTGTACATAAGGTCGCTATGAGTGGGAACCGACTCCAAGGCACCTAACAACAATAATCTTATTATTCGTGATGATAGCATTTTAATATTAATACTTGAACAAGAGGACACTCTAATTAAAATTTTGTAAGTCCTAATAAATAATTCTATTTAAGACCTAAAATACAACTTAGATAATGTTAGTATTTATTTTCAAAAAATGTAGTACAAAAACACGTTAAAAATTTAAAAAATACATAGAGATAAAATGTCCCTAATGAAACTAATGTAAAATTTCTTGTATATTTTTTGTATGAGTTTCCTAGGGTTGCCTTAAGAAAGTACCACAAACTGTTGTTGTTAGGTGCTGTCCAGTCAGTTCTGACTCATAGCGACCCTATGTACAACACAATGAAACGTTGTCTGGTCCTTCGCCATCCTCACAATTGTTGCTATGCTTGAGCCCATTGTTGCAGCCACTGTGTCATTCCATCTCGTTGAGGGTCTTCCTCTTTTTCACTGACCCTCTACTTTTCCAAGCATGATGTTTTTCTCCAGGGACTGATCCTTCCTGATAACATGTCCAAATTATGTGAGATGAAGTCTTGCCATCCTTGCCTCTAAGGAGCATTCTGGCTGTATTTCTTCCAAGACAGATACCACAAACTGGGTGGCTTAAAACAACAGAAGCTGTTGGCAGGTCCGTGCTCCCTCTGAAGGCTCTGGAGAAGAATCTGTTCCATGCCTTTCTCTCTTAGCTTCTGGTGTTGCTGGTAATCCTTGGCATTCCTTGTCTTATAGAGGCATCATTCCAATCTCTGCCTCTGTCTCCCTGTGTCTCTTCTCATAAGGGCAAGAGTCATATTGGATTAGGGCCCATCCTAATGACCTCATCTTAACTAATTGCATCCGCAATAACCCTGTTTTTAAATAAGGTTATATCCTGAGGTTCCAGGGAGGATATGAATTTTGGAGGGATATAACCCAGTACATGTTTGTTGTTGCTGCTGTTTTCCACATCAAGTCATTTCAGTTAAAAAAAAAAATTGGATTTTTTTTATTTAGATATAACCTCATTTTATTTATAGCTGCGTGCTTTAACTATATGTGTGTTTATAATTTATTTGCTTGAATGGTCTGCTGACAGATATTTAGATTGGTTCCGAGGGTCATTAATGGTCATCCATGTAGTTGCATCTTGTGTTACTTTTGTCATTGTATCTGTAGTATATCTGTACACTTAAATTTAAATGATTTTGCAAAATTTGTCATTCAAAATGGAAGCATTAATTTACCTTCCTACCCATAGTGTATGAGAACACCATACCCCTACCAACACTGAGTATTATAACTTTGTATAGAGTTAAATTAATTAATGTTTTTCCTCATAGATGTCTGAGTTTTGAGCTAGCTTACACATCCATTTCTTATGTCAATGCATATAAAATTTATGCATGTTTTCTTTGGGTGCATTCATGGTTCTTATTTATGTTTACATGTTTGATACAAATGTAAATATGGTGTTCAAATGCAGGTAGGAATAATTTTCCAAACGATTAGCCATTTGCTCTAATACCGTTTATTAAATATACCATCTTTTCTGCTGTGAATTGATATGCTGTCTTTATCATATGCCAAATACCTATAGATACTTGAATATGTTTATAAAACATCTGTTCTGTTTCTTTGATCTGTCCTTCTCTGTCTTTTCCATGTAAACATCCCTCATGTTTTTCAATTTTGTTATTTGTTTTACATATCCAAATAAACATTATTATTTTTGATAATTTAATAGAAGATACTGTTGATAGTTTAATTCAGATAACATTGAATTAATAGACTGATATTTTTAAAAAGACGTCTTCCTAGAATGTAACAGGATGTCTTTCCATTTATTATAGACATTAGTGAGGGTTTTACCCCTTTGCCATATATAAACTCAGCATATTCCTTGATAAAAATTTTCCTAGATATTATATCTCCTTGATTGCTAATGTAGTAGAATATTTCCATCTATTATATTTTCTAATTAGTTATTATTTATATATAAGAAAGCTATTAATGTGTTTTAATAAAAATTTTGTAACCAGCCACCTAACTGTAATCACGGCATCTTAGTCATCTAGTGCTGCGACAATAGAAATACCACAAGTGGATGGCTTTAACAAAGAGAAATTTATTTCTTCACAGTAAAGTAGGCTAAAAGTCCAAATTCAGGACATCAGCTCCAGGGAAAGGCTCTCTCTCTCTGTTGGCCTTCTCATCAATGTTGTCCCAGACTAGGAGCTTCTCCGCGCAGGGACCCTGAGTCCAAAGGACACGCTCTGCTCCTGGCACTGCTTTCTTGGTGGTATGAGGTCCCCCTGTCTCTCTGCTCACTTCTCTCTTTTATATCTCAAGAGTTTGCCTCAGGACACAATCCAATCTTGTAAATTGAGTCCTGCCTCACAAACACAACTGACATCCATCCTCCCTCTTTAACATCATAGAGGCAGGATTTACAACATATAGGAAAATCACACAATACTAGGAATCACGGCCCAGCCAAATTGATACACACATTTTTGGGGGACATAATTCAATCCATGACACATGGTTTGTTTCTAAATATTTTTATTTGACTCTATATCTACACCTTTTAATACTTCTTTTTAATTACATTGCTTAATACCTCAAAAATAATGTTAAATGATATTGTGGCTAGAAAGCTCATTCCTGACTTTAATAGTATTGCTGCTAGGGTTACGCAAGATGCTGGTTTTGGGTCTGAAATATACACTCTTACAAACATTGTTTGTATCAAGAAAATACTCATCTATTGCTATTTTATTAAACTTTTAAAACTCAGAAACAGCTGATAACTTTAAGAAAACGCTTTCCAGTTTTTGTTTTCCTGGAATAAGCTTTGAGATTTATATATTCTCCTTCTATACTGAATCCCATAAAGGCATGGTGTTATATACTTTTTGTGTATTACATGATATTATTAATACTGTTTATTTTTATTGATATTCAAAAGAGACCATTGTCTACAACTTCTTTTTCTTATTTTGGACTTCTTTATGTTTGCTCAGAAGATTTTAAAATAAGGTTAAAATTACCATATCCTTGATAGTTTGAAGCAATTCATTTGTGAAGCTATCAAATCTGATATTTGAGAACGTTCACATTTTTGTTATTTGGCTCTTCTTAATTCCTTAGCAATTTATATTTGTTCTAGAAAGTCATTAATTTCATATAGGTATTAATATTGATTTCTCACTGTCTTAACAGAAGTGACTTAAAAATCTCTCTCCACCATTGTGTTTCTTGCAGTCTGTATTTTCTCTTTTCAGGGCTATCTTTGCTTTCTATTGTTTGCTCCATAACCAAGTTGACCATATACTTTATCACTCGAATCACGACTTTATTAAGGGGGAAAGGAGGCACCATTAATAAGTATGTGGGGAAAGCAGGCATAAACTGGGACATATGGACACTCTCTACTTCCATTTTGTTTTTTTTGTGTTTGTGTATGTGCACACATGTTTCTACTCTGAATATGGGAGGTTTAGAGTCTGTTTTTTAGTCCCTATAAAGATGTCCTTTTGAAATTTGTATAATATACTTGAAGCTATAGTTGATTATATATAAAATTTAGGTATTATCCTGCCCAGAAAGACGTAGAGATTTGTGAGCTTTTATTTCCTCCCACCGTCCCTCCCTTTGCTTTCCCCCCCAAAAACATCTGATTTTCCATGTGATGTCTTTCTTTTATATTGTCAAAGTTCCTAATTTTTACCTTACTTCTCTATATCCCCAAAGGTTGTTTAGCCTTAGCTTCATATTTAAATGGATTCAAAGCTTCTTACCAATAGTTTTCAAGATTTCCTGACAGATCAGTTGGTCAATGGATTGCATTATTGACATTTTTGTTTGCTTGTTTTTGTTGTTGCTTTCTAAAAAAAAAAGGCTCATAGATTCCTCCCTGTTTAAGATGTCCGTTACTTTGATAATGGGATAACAAAAGGGTTGTCATATTTTATTAAACAGAAATATATGTAGAAATGACTTCGTTGTCTTCATGCATTGAATATTATTTTGAAGAAGACTAAAGCCAGCCTGATATTCAAACTTTGTAGCTGATTTACTTTTTTGTTTTCTGCATTATCTACACATTTAACACCTTATTTTTCAATTCCAGAAGCATTACTAAGATATGTGCTGATATCATTTGTTCCGTTTCAATTTTTCTTAGAATATTGTGCACCTCTTGGTCTACATATTCATTTTTCCTTCATTTCAAACTAAAGTATTTTCAAATACTTCTTTGAATTTTGTTTTCTGATCCATTTATTTGTTATCCTTCAGATATATTAGTTCTCATTTTCTAGGGGTTATATCTGTCATCCTCTGTAATAATTATCTTCTAAGAACATTTTTAAAAGTTTTTATTTTGAGATAATTACAGATTCAAAAGAAGCTGCAAAGGTAGTACAGAGAGGTCCCGTACACCCTTCACCCTGTTTACCCAAACAGTAATATCTTACATAATTATAGTACAATATCAAAACCAGGAAGTTGACATTGGTATAGTGTATGTGTATAGTTCTATGCCATTTTATCACTTTTGTAGATTTGTGTAACCACTGCTGCAATCAAGATAAAGAACTATTTATTAATCACCACAAAGATCTTCCTTGTGCTACCCCCTTATACTCACGCAAACACCTTCCCTCCCATCATCCCTAAACTCTGACAACTGCTAACCTGTTTTCCATTTCTATGCTTCTATCATCTTGAGAGTGTTATAGAAATGGAATCATACAGTATGTGACATTTTGAGATTGGCATTTTTTTAACTCAGCATAATGCCGTTTAGATCTATCCAGTTTTTCATATATAATAATAGTTTTTTTTTTCCTTTTTATTGCTGAATAATATTGTATGGTATAGATTACCACAGTTTGTATACCATTCACCTATTGGGGGACATTTTGATTGTTTCTGGTTATTTGGCTATTATGAGTAAAGCTGCTACGAACATACATGTACAGGTTTTTGCATAGACATAAGTTTTTATTTCTCTGAGTAAATACCCAAGAGTGCAATTACTGGGTCATATAGTAGTTGAATGTTTACTTTTTAAAGAAAATGACAATTTTCCAGAGTGGCTGCACCATCTTATGTTACCACCAGCAATGTATGAGTAATCCTGTTTCTCTGCATATTTTCCAGCATTTGGTATTTGTTATTTTGTTTTGTTTGTTTGTCTTTAATTTTAGCCATTCTGATAGGTGTGTAATGATAGCTCGTTGTAGTTTTAATTTGCATTTCCCTAAAGGCTAGTGATGTTGAACATCTTTTCAAGTGCTTATTTGCCATTTGTATATACTCTGGAAAAATATCTGTTCATATCTTCTGACTATTTGCTAATTGGATTATTTACTTCTTTACTGTTGAGATTTGAGAGTTCCTTATACATTCTAGACAGGCATCCTTTGTCAGATAAGTGGCTTGTAAATATTTTCTCCCAGTCAGTGACTTGTATTTAGTACTTTTAACAGGGTCTTCTGCAGAGATAAAATTTAAGAATTTAGCGATTCTTTTATGAATCATGCTTTTGGTGTCAAGTCTGAGAACCCTTCACCAAGGCTTAGGTCCTGAAGATTTTCTCCTGTCTTATCTCCTAAAAGTTTTATAGCTTTACATTTTACATTTAGACCATAATACATTTTGAGTTAGATTTTGTCAAAGGTTTGAGAATTAGGTTTAGTTTTTTGTTTGTCTTTTTGTTTTGCTTAAAGATATCCAATTGCTCCAACACCATCTGATGAAAAGGCTATCCTTCCTCCACCGAACAGTTTTTGCATCTTTGTAAAGCATTAGTTGTGCATATATGTGTGGGTTTATTTCTGGGTTCTCTATTCTGTTTCATTGAGCTCTGTGCCTAGCTCTCCACAAACACCACATAGTTTTTATTACTGTTGTTATATGACAAGTCTTGAAATTGGAGGAGTGATTCCTTTTATTCTTCTTTAAAAAAAGTGTTTTAGCTATTCTAGTTCCTTTGCCTTTCCACATAAATTTTAGAATACTCTTGTCTATATCTGCAAAAGTCTTGCTGGGATTTGATAGGGATTGCTTTAAACCTGTATATCAATTTGGGAAGAATTAATGTCTTTACTATGCTGACTCTTTCAGTCTATGAACACACTGTGTGTTTTCAGTTATTTAGATCTTCTTTGACATCTTCCATCAGCATTTTTTAGTTTTCAGCACACAAGTCCTAAGTATCATTTTTGAGCAGTTGTAAATGGTGTTGTACGTTTAAATTTTGGTTTCTGTGTATTCATTGATAGTATATGAAAATAAAGTTGACTTTTGTACATGAATCTTTTATTCTGTCACCTTGTTGAACTTACTAGTTCTAGGAGGGTTCTTTTTGTTTTTGTTTGGGATGTTCTATGTAGACCATCATGTGTCAACTGCACATAGCAAAGTTTTATTTCTTCCTTTCTTGTTTGTATGCCATTCTTTGCTTATTGCACTGGCTAGAGCTTGTAACACTATGTTGAATAGCAGGAGTGAGAATGGACATCCTTATCTTTTTCTCATTCTTAGGGGGAAAGCATTCAGTCTTTCACCATTAAGTAGGATGTTACCTGTGGGTTTAACAAGTTGAGGAATTTTCTCTATATTCCTAATTTGCTGAGTGTTTTTATCCTGAATGGGTGTTGGATTTTTTCAAATGCTTTTTCTGTCAATTGATATAATCATATGATTTTTTTTCTTCTTTAGCTTGTCGATATGGTAGATTACATTAATCAATTTTTAAATATTGAGCCAGGCTTGCATACTAAATCTCACTTGGTCATGGTATACAATTCTTTTTATACATGCTGGATTCTACTTGTTAATATTTTGTTGGGGATTTTTGTGCCTAAGTTCATGAGAGATATTGGTCTATGGTCTTTTATTGTGCTGTCTTTGTCTGGTTTTGGTATCTGGGTAATACTGGCCTCATAAAATAAGCTGGGGAGTGTCCTCTTTGCTTCTATTTTCTGGAAGAGAGTGTGTAAAACTGGTGTTATTTCTTCTTTAAATATTCGCCTTCTTTAGAAAAACCATCTGGTCCTGGAGATTTCTTTTTTGGGAGTTTTAAATTATAAATTCAATTTCTGTAATGATTATAGTACTATTCAGGCTGTCTGCTTCATCTTGGTTGAGTTTCGGTAGTTTGTGGACTTTGAGGAATTGGTCCATTTCTTCCAGGTTATCGAATTTATGGAAGTAAAGTAGTTTGTAGTATTCATTTATTATCTGTTTTAATGACTGCAGGATCTGTAATTATATCCTGATTCATTTATGATATCCACAATTTGTGTCTTCTCCCTTTTTGTCTTTCTCAGTCTTGCTAGAGGTTTATCAACTTTATTGGTTTCTTTTTTTTCCAAAGAATTAACTTTTGGTTTCATTGATTTTTCTGTTTCTCTGTTTTCAGTTTAACTGATTTCTGCCCTTATCTTTATTCCTTCCTTCTTCTTGCTTTGGGTTTATTTTGCTCTTATTTTTTTAGTTTCTTGAGATGGGAGCTTAGATTATTGATCTGAGATGTTGGTTTTTGGTATGACAAGTGATTTTAAGTGGGAATGTGGCAATTATGGGCATTGAGTTATGAGACTCTGGATTTTATTTAAATCTTCTGTTTTAGCAGGCCTCCTCCAGCAGGTGCTACCTCATTACTGCCAGGTGGGGGTGAAGGTCTGGTTCTCCATTGGTCTCCATTGACACCCATTGAGAAGGGACACCTTGTTACTTCTGGGCAGGGTTGTGAATTTAGGCTCCCCACTAGGCCTCTGTTGATATCACCCTGGCTGAAAGGAGGAGTGTACCTCATTACTGCTTCCCTCTACTTACGCTGCAGGAGAATGGCCTCCTCACCACAGAGTGGCATTGAAAGCGCTGACTCTCCACTAGGCCTCCTTTGTTACCACTCCAGTGAGGAGGGGTGGGGATAAAAGTCCTAGCTCTCTGCCCAGCCTTCTCTGACACCATCCAGGTTAGGGGTAGGGGTTGGGGTGACTTGTTACAGCATGGAAATATTGGAATTCTAGGTTCTCCACTTAGCATTTGCTGGTGGAGTTTGGGGTGAGACTGCAATTTTTTCTGTGGTGTTTGGCTGGAGTTGTTGTCTAAAAGTTTTCTGTCTTACTAGGTTGCCCTTTTTCAGTCCTTTGGCTAAAAAGAGCAAGTTTTCTCTTGGGGTTTTTTTTTGTTTTTTGTTTTTAGTCTGAGTTCATTGGCATTTCTGGGTTGCCAGCTTCTCTAGTATCCAATCTGGGATATATGAGGCAAAAAGAAAACCCATGGAACTCACCACCATGTTGTTCCTTGTGTCTCGATGTCTGCCTTCTTGTCTCTACCTTCAAACTCTCATTATGAATCCTTTATATAATGGCTAGGATTTTTAGATATACGTAGTGGGGAGACTAAGAAAAATTATGTCTGTCTATTCCATCTTTCCAGAAGTGGAAGTCCAGATTTCTCTCTAAAATCTTTCATCTTTTTAAGTTGGTCTTTGTGATTATGTCAAGATTTTCTGCTTTGTTAACAAAATACCTTGTTATATTTACTCTCTTATTTGTTGTTTACAATTTATTTATTAGTTTTATCAGAAAGTTGGTTTGAACTTCTATTTTCTCTTTATCTCAGTCCATCGTTTTATCAGCTTGTCTTTAGCGTCTTCTTTCATTGAATATATTCACTTAAATTCTCCTATAGGGCAAATCATTTATTCTGAGGATTCTGTTAGTCTGTTTAAAGTCATGATTTCCGTTCTTCTGTCCTTTTCACGTTATGCTCCTGTATTTCTTTTTATTTCTATTTTTGCATATTTGTCATGCTATTTATTTTCATCTTATTCATAATTAAAATGAGACTCTCCATGAACACTGTGCATTTGCTCTAGTTTAACTTGTGTGAATTATCTTTCATTTTTTTCCCCAAAAATATGTGAGACCTCGTTGTCTCAGAGTTTCTATCCATAAGCTAGATACTAAGTGTTTTATTCATATTTTTGTTTTCTAATCCAATTACCTTGAAAAAGTAGTAGTGGATAGAGAAAAAGGGACAGAAGTTTCCAGAAACTGGCATAGTTCCTAAGTGTCATGGATTGAATTATATCCTCCCAAAATATGTGTCAACTTGGCTAGGCCATGAATCCCAGTATTGTGTGGTTGTCCTCCATTTTGTGATCTGATGTAATTATCCTATGTGTTGTAAATCCTAGCCTGTATGCCTATGGTTATGATTCTATTTGGGAGTGAGATGTTCATTATGTAATGAGGCAGGACACAATCTACAGGATTAGGTTGTATCTTGAGTCAGTCTCTTTTGAGATAAAAAAAGAGAGAAGCGAGCAGAGAGGAGAATGACCTCCTAACACCAAGAAAAAAGAGCTGGGAGTGAAGCATGTATTTTGGACTCGGGGTCCCTGTGCTGAGAAACTCCTAGACCCGGGGGAAGACTGATGCCAAGACTTTCCCTCAGAGCTGACAGAGAGAGAAAGCCTTTCCCTGAAGCTGCCACCCTGAATTCAGACTTCTAGCCTTCTAGACTGTGAGAGAATAAATTTCTGTATGTTAAAGCCATCCACTTGTGGTATTTCTGTTAGAGCAGCACTAGATAACTGAGACACTACATATACTTGTCATCTTCCAGATTGTCCTAACAAGGCGCTGTTGGAGGATGTGGCAAGGTTAATATTTTAATGCATAAAATTTTTGATGAAACAATTTATGAGATTATATTACCTTTTTGTTAATTTTCTTAGGATCAGGGAAGGTGGTACAATCAAGCTTTGCTTGATATTCTGCACTATCATAGACAAGATTCATTTCTGATGAAACTACTATTTCTTTAATGAAAAAGAGAGCAAGTCGATTTATCAAATGATTCAGGCTTTCTTCAGCAGTTTTGTAGCTCTAAGAACTGTTGTGTGAGGGGATTCCTTTCATGCTTTAAATTGTTCCTTCAAATCCACGTGGAGCCTTGGCAACTTTGCTTCAGGTAGAGACAGTCACCCTAAGTTCTAATGCTCTGTGTTTCATCAAACTCTCTCCTGAAACTATTAACTCTTATCTCAGCCAATGGAGGTAAACAGGTGAAATTGATCAGAAAAATTTATCTGATATTTGGAAATAAGAAAAAGAGATTATTGGGCTTTACTTTCTATTGCCTGGGTTATTTTACACCTCTGTGGGGCAGCAGTTAACTTGTAGATTTTTATCTGGTAGAGATGCAAATAATTTCTTTCCAGTGGAACAGATAACTCCCAAAGGTTAATAACAGATAACTCCCAAAGATTAATAACAGATAACCCCCAAATGTTAATGCCTTGTTGGACATTAACCAGTATTGTATCTAACCCAACAATCTAATTCTATCATTTCTTTGTTAAATTGCCAATATGCATAACTTTTCAAATGCTCCTTGGACTTTTTAAAAACAATTTGCTGGTTTCATCATTAATTAATAAGTTAGATAAAGTCTTTGACATTGTTCATTGCTTTAGGTTCATGATTTTACCATTTTGAAAAATTATTTTTTAAGTTTTAGAGGTTTCACTGAGATGTCCAAGTGGACTCACCTGATGAAACCATGTAAAGTACTCCTTGTGGGCTGGTTGAGCCCAGGTCTGTCTTCTCCTGGCTCCTTGAGTGAAACTCAAGTGACAAGAGAGCTTTCACCTTACTGACTCTGTTTCTTTAAGTTATTGTTTGTTTGTTTTCCCTTTCTATCGATTTTGTCTTTTTATGTTTGCTTCTATTTTGCATTCAGCTGATAAGTTATTTTCCCTTCCCTTTGTGGAAGCAAAGATTGGGGATTTGGTTTTGTGGTCCAACCATTTGGTGGTAGCTGTCAGATGAATGTAGTCTCTGTGATGTGAGAGATTACAGAGACTACAGTTTGTTAGTCTTTTCTTTTCTTTTTGATCTATTTATGAGTCTAATCAATTCAAAATTTCTTGCTCATTAGGAAGGAAAAAAGCTCTTTGAGATTTTAACTAATCTTTGTGTTTAATATTGACCTGTGGCTGAAATTGTAGACCAGAAACAATAGGCTCTCTATGTCTCTGTGCATTTGTACTTGGAAAAAGAACTTTACCTCTCATTTTGTCAAAGTGAAATGTTTTTCTATTTCCATAGGGTATTAATTGTTTAGATTATTACGTCCCTTAAAGGGCTTCTGTTCTGATTTGTTTATAAAGATAAATAAACTCATGTATAAATCTAATATACGACGCCCAAAAATCACAGAAAATTTTTAAAAAGACTGACCTCCTAATAACTGTGAATGTGCAATAATTAAAAAAAAATTTTTTTTTCTTAAAGAAATTGCTGGCTCAAAAACATTTTGAATCCAAGTTCAGATGATTAAGGTGAATCTTTGGAAAAGTTAGACTGGTTTGATAATTGTGGTTAAAAATAATAAATAGTAACGATATCTTTTTTTTACTTTTTATTTATTTATTTATTTTTTATTGTACCTCAGGTGAAGGTTTACGGAACAAATAGTTTCTCGTGAAACAGTAGTACACATATTCTTTGATGACATTGGTTAACAAACCCATGACATGTCAACCCTCAACTACTCAACCTTTTTTTTGGGGGGGGGGAATATACACAGCCAAAGATACACCATTTCAAAAATTTCTACATGCACACTTCAGTGACATCAACTATGCTCTTCCAATTGTGCTGCTATTCGCACTTTAGATGAAGGTTTACAGAACAAAATAGTTTCTCATTAAACAGTTAGGACACATGTTGCCCTATGACAATGGTTAACAAACTCTCAACGCATCAACACTATCCTTACTCAACCCTGGGTTCCCTATCACCAGCTTTCCCATCCCTTCTGCCTTCTAGTCCTTGTCCCTGGACTGCTGTGCCTCATTAGTCCCATTTGGTTTTATGGGGCTGTCCACTCCCAGGCTGAACGGTGAA
>NW_004444205.1:135124-142375 GCF_000243295.1 Trichechus manatus latirostris
CTGCATTATTTTCCTGAATTCTTCCAATTTTTTGTCTGTATTTTCCATGAACTTGTCTATTTTTTCCTCATTTTTGTCTGCTTTTTGCTTCAACTCTTGGACGATTCTGAGTATTAGAGATTTGAATTCCCTATCAGGTAGTTCTAGTGCCTTTTCTTCCACTGAAAGTCATCTGGTGTTTTATTTTGGATGCCTACTGGAACTATCCTGTCCTGTTTTTGTAAATGTTTTGATATTGTTTGCTGTCTTTGGGTCATTCTGTAGTTATTTTTCTTGTTTGCTGATTGTAGATTTGTTTCATCCTTTTTTTAATTTGGATATGTGTGAGCAGGTGGGCTGTGTGTTCTTTGTTGTTTGCTCTTCTGTGAGCACGATACTTTTCACCTCCTTCTCTAATTTGCAGGGTCAGTTGCTCAGATATGGTACAGCAGGGCAGGTCTAGCTGAAGAGGAGTTACTGGGACAGGTTGTTTTTGGCAGTTACTACAGTCACCAGGGCAGGTCGGTAATCAGTGCAGGGAATGTTCCAGTAGGCCATGCCTGTGCTGCTTGGTGGTGTGATGTTAAGCGCACGGTGCAGGTAGGCAGGATGTAGCAGGGAGATTGTTATGTGTGGAGCTAAGATGGATATGGGAGAGAGGAGAGAGGAACAGGAGCCAAAAACATACAAACAAACAAAAAAGAGTGGTAGGGGTGCTTGCAGTTGGAGTGGAGAGATGAGAGACTATGAAATGGAGAAAAACAAAAAGGGGAAGAAGAAGAAAAAAAAAGAAAAGATAAATAAATAAAAATCAGAAAGGAAAAAGAACAGCAAAGTTCCCAGGGATCCCACCGGTGCGGCTATGAAGTCTGGGGAAGTTGTTCTCAGGTGTTGCAGTATAGCCCAGCTAGAAGGGGTAGAGATATTCAGTGCCAGGTATTCAGGGAACAGAAAGAGAAGGAAGGTATAGAGAGACAATAAACTGAGTTATGAAGAAAGACAAAAAGGGAAAGTGAGGGAAAATAAAACAAAACAAATTAAAAAAAAAAGAACAAGAGAAGCCCCCAAAAAAACAGAAAAAAAAACCCTACAAAATAAGAAATGCCCTCGGGGATCCCTCTGGGTGTCTGAGCAAGCCAAGGGGGTAGGCTCCAAGCCACGCAACACCGCCCAGCTAGAACGGGCTCCCAACTCAAGAAAAAGCATAGAAAACAAACAAACAATTCAAAACAAACAAATGAACAAAACCCCCAGGATCCCTCCAATGCAGCAGCCCAGACCGGGAAACAGCTCCACACTCGAACGGAGCTCCACAGCCCCTCAGGAAGAAGCAAAGATGGCGCACGGAGCCAGGTATTTGAGTGAAAGGAGGGGGAGGTGGTGAGAGGTAAAGAAGAAATCAAAAGAAGCAGAAAAAAAGCAACACCAGAAGCCAACAAATGGCACTCAGAGAGCTGGCTAGTGCAGGTGGGTGGAATCCAAGCAGCCAGTGCTTCCCAGACAAGAGACTGTGGCCGCAGGAAGCAGAGGAGGCTGAGTGCGGGGTGAAGAAGGGTGGGGGGTGGGAAAGCATATATCACAAATTACCAGTTATTCTGTCTGCCGCTGGAAGCTCCGTGAAGCTGCTTTCTCATACCCCCTATTTGCTGGTCTTTGATAGGAGTCCAAGATGGTGGATCTGTGCTGTGTTAGCTGATAGGGGACCTCTGCATGAATCTCTCCTTGCTGTCCATTCTTTGTCAGTTTTCTCACTCTGTTAGTGCTTGGCTGAGTTCTTTATCTCTTCATTTGATGTTTTACGGTTTCAGGATTGCTGTTTTCTCTGTTTGGCTTAGTTTTTTGGATCTTTGCTGTGGCGGGATGGTGTGGTGCTTCTGCCTCAAGCGCCATTTTGCCAGAAGTCTCTAGTAACGATATCTTTTCCTTGAGTACAATACGTGCATTTGTCTTATTTTATTTATTCATTTATTTGTTTTTAGATTTGTGTTTGTTTTCACATGAAGTGACGAATTAATCTGAACTTCTAGACTTACATTGATATACTGATCAAATAAGTTAATGCTATTCCTACGTAATATGTAATTATGAAGAAAGACTAATTTGTGTGTAACTAAATTGAATCAGTGATCTGACAAATGTTTATATCAACTGTGATTATGTTTTGTAGTGTTTCATCTTAAATATAGTGTCCAAGATCCTCAGATAACTTACAAATTTGGATTAGTGTTAAATTGAGCTAATTAACAGATAATTACTGGAAACATAGATAATTTCTAAGTAAAATTTAGTACTCAAACACTGATTACTAAACATAAATTTAAGTTGATATTCTTTTTTTGGTGATTTTCATATGCCTTACAGTGGCTATGTCTTTGGGTAACATTTAATGAATATGTTCATTTATGGCACTTTAAGAAGGTGTAAAAGTGGCATGTGTGGCTGTGGGATGAATTTTTCTAGTCTGCTAAAACCCTTGTATTTGACAGGAATTTCTCAATAATGAACCTGCCCCTCAAGTTTTGTCTGTGAAATAGAAGTTCATTTTTTAAAAAAGTTGGAACTATTATGTTCGGTTGAGACTATTCTAGAGGCAATGGTACAAATACACCTGGGTGTCTAAAGTAATGAGGTGTGATTTTGTTTAGCAAGACAAAAAGGGAGTAATTTTGTCCTCAAGGGTCTGGTTGTCCCACAATGTCACAGGGATTAGTGATAGACAAAATATTAATGGATATAGAAAATTGTAGAAAGTTTGAAGAAAAGTAGTTTTTATTTGCCTTAGTTTATAATATTTGAGCATGAAAAGAAGCAATGAAATGTGTTAAAATTTTGCCAAACTTGACCCATGTTAGATGAGTTTATTTATAAGGAAAAAAAAGACCTTTGGAATCTTTACTGTTAAATATTATATAAATGCAATACTAGAATTTGGCTTTTTTTCCTGTGTCAAAGATTAACTTGTCTTAGAGCTCTTAATAGGGAGCAATAAAATGTTATTGTTTATCTTCTGTAGGTAATTCCCTATCTCACCAAAATCATTTTCTCTGCTTTGTTTTGATTATTATTTAAAACAACAACAAAAACAACCCAGGTTCCTCACTTATCAAAAAGTTAAGACTTCCTCCAATTATTACCTACTAATAGAATTATTTAAAAATATTTTATTGTCACTTTGATTAAATAGGTGACCAAGTATTTTTTCTCAGGCACCCAATATCCTATCAACTGACCAAGTCTCTGACAACTCTGCTGACTTGACCTTCCTAAGACAGGATCCTAGTTTAAAAAATAAAATTAAAATTTCAGGATATGTATCACATTTAAAGAAATCTTTTAGGTTCTCCAGTAGGCCCTTGGAAAATCACAAAGATTTGTTATTTTACCTTATAAAAGAAGACACGCTGGAACTAGCTTTGTATGATAGCTCCAAATTTCTTTAATTAGTTCTGTGAAAAAAAAAATCATCAGATTGGAAGAGATACTCAGATTTCCTAAGGTTAAGTTTTTTTTTTGTCTTTTCACTTTTTTATTTTATTTTTTCTATTGTATTTTAGATGAAGGTTTACAGAACAAATAGTTTCTCATTAAACCGTTAGTACACATATTGTTTTATGACAATGGTTAACAACCCCATGACATGTCAACACTGTCCCTTCTCAACCCTGGGTTCCCTATTACCAGCTTCCCTGTTCCCTCCTGCCTTCTAGTCCTTGTCCCTGAACTGTTGTGCCCCATTAGTCTCCTTCTGTTTTATGGAGCTGTCTAATCTAAGGTTAAGTTTGTATAGGTAAAATGTTCATATAAATATTTCAGAGAGTATACACTTTATGGGAAGGCCCTGGAGATTTGTGACTGCCTTTGCTGTCATAATACATTCTTATCCTTAGAGGAAACATTGATCAAACCCTTATGAAATAGTTATTTGCTGTACCCCAATAGAAAATTCTAATATTATTGGCACTGTGATAAATTAGCCACAGCTTCTCAGTTTCCTTATCAAACTGTTTTCTTTCTCCTTCTCGTGTTTGCCTGAAGTTTCTGGTATAAGCTAGAGGCTAAAATCTCTTTCTTCAACAAAGACCAGTCTCAGAGCTTCATAGAAAGGACTGTAACACATACTCTAAACTATTCAAAGAATAGGCTTTTGATTACAGGCCTCCCAGCTGACATCACTTAAATTACTTTCAGTCTGTACCATGAACATCCTCAGGATTTCCAGGACTATTTTCAGTCCGAAAGCAGACAAGACATTGCGAAAGCAGATTGCAGACCCAAGACCCAGTGAAACGATATTAATCACATAGGACTCGTGAAAAAAAATCTTATCATAGTTATTTGTTTGGAACATTATTGGAATTATTTTGTAATGGCTGATTTTCCATGGTATATGAGTAAGCCCTATTTCTTTCTCCTTAAACTATTTCTAAAGCTCAATTTAGTAGACTATGCTTCTGTAAACTGAAATGAAATATTTTAATGCTATCTGATTCTCAATGGCCTCTTAGACTTCAGAAACAAATACTTTTACTTAAGGGCCCTTGCTTCTCATGGCACTATTACTTATTTTCATAGGTTCAATAAGAATTTGCCCTCCTTTTTACTCAGATATCACTGGACAAATTGATTGTACAACCAAGGCCCTACCTAGAATATTATATTTGCAAATGATTCTCATCAAATCGGGTATGATAAGCCTATTCTTAAAGAACAAGTATTAACTTTATATGTGGACCAAATACAAAGCCCTCCCAACAAAACTGTCTTGGTATCTAGCTTACAGGGTCTCAGTCTCACAGGTGGTAAGAAAGGTCACTTTCTTACAGGTCAGGGACTTTACAAAATTTGGGGAACCATGCCATTTTCACAGAAAATTTTTTTTCTTTATCTCTCCATGAAGAGTTCTTAATAACAATTGCATTATTAGATTATTTACAAGTTTATATGTATATATATGTATATTTTTTATTTCACTAGGTTTTGCAGAGGTAGTTTCTGATATACAGATTTACTTAACTATGATATCCTGGAACTACACGTTTCCCCTCCTAATTCATTTTTTCATGTTACAGTGCTCTTCAAATTAAAAAAGATACATCATTTTATAAAGTGATTCAGTCTTTCAATAATTGTTTCATCAGTTTGGTAGGTCTAAGAAATTAGGGTCAATACTCTATTGACCACTTAGAATTTCTTTTCTTTCTTTCTTTTTTTTCTGAAACAATGAAGGCTGGCATTTATCATATTATAATTTTAAAATATATATACTCTAAGAAACTTAAAAAAACTAGGCTCACTCTATAAGTGTTTGTTTTTACATATAAATAGACATCTTTGTTGCTGTTGTTACTTTCTGTTGAGTTGATTCTGACTCATGGCAACCCCATGTGTGCAGAGTAGAACTCTGCTCCATAGGGTTTTCAAGGCTGTGACCTTTCAGAAGCAGATTGCCAGGCCTGTCTTCCAAGGTGCCTCTGAGTAGGTCTGAACCGCCAACCTTTCAGTCAGTGGTCCAGTGCTTACTACTGAATTTAAAATGGTATAGTCTTCCTGCGCTGAATTTGTAGGGAGTTTAGAAATTGGGATAGATGAGAAAACATCCTGAGACAAAAACACTTTGCTTCCCTAAATTTCTTGTGTACTCCACTAATTTAATAGTGAAATTCATCAAGTCATTGCAGAATAAAGAATCATTATAATCAGAAAATTAGGATTTTCAAAATCTACAGGCATTTATTTATAAACGATTTATGCATTAATAGTACACATTTTCATTTTATAATAGGACAAGTTCATTTCTGTGAAAATTCATCTTTAGAAGGCTCTTGTTATAAATAGGAAAGCCTGTTTGAGATTTTTAGACAATTGATTAGCACATAGATTTTGAAAATATTCCCATTCCTAGAATCCTAGAATTTTAAAAATATAAGCAACATTTTATGCTCTTTGAAGCATATATTTTTATTAACTAGTTATTTCCATTTTCTTATGAGAAATGTTTTGGTCAACCCCTTTAATTTTGATTCAAATACATTTTTCCAAGGAAATTATTGTTCATTAATTTTATTCTAATAACTGCCTTCTAATTAAATGTCCTTAAAGTCCAAGAGTGTCCTTAAAGTCCAAGAGAATCTTTCTTCCCAAGAACAGTCTCAAAAACTCAAATACCAGTGACTTAAATATCTTGCCACCAAAGGATTTGATCTTTCATGCCAAAATTTCTATCAATTTATTACTACATTTATAAGCAACTTAAATGAGTTTTCTTTCATTGTTTTGTCTTTGTGAATTAAATCACAAGTGTTTCCTAATATAACATCTTTACACCTAGAGTTGTATAAGTTTCTCAATGTTTTTGGTAAGCAAAAATGCCCTTTTCCTATAAACTAATGTAATTTGTATATGCAACATTCCTGTGGTTGGTAATAAAATGTTACATATCTTCCACTCAAGTAATATAAGTTCCATATTTCTTGGGTTTTCAGCCAAAATGTCTTTCAGTGTTTTGTACCCATATATAATTGTTGTTTGTAGTGCTACCAGAAATAAGTGCCAATGTAAATGTAAAGCTCAATAAAAGCTGAATACAAATCAACATCGCTTGGCACATTATCATATTTTATGAACAGATTTTGAGACACCTGATCTGACCAGTACTAGTACCAGTGTGTACTTATGGAAGCAATTTGACTGGGGCTTTTGATGGTAGATCTGTATCCTTCATATGAGGCTTAAAAGTGAATGCTAATATAGTGTCATGGATGAATGCGTATATGACCCCTGGATTTAGACTGCATTCAGAGTATCAGAGATTAGTTGTGTGACCTCCAGGAAAATTGACTGAAACTCAGCTTCCTCTTCTGTAGGAATGGGGGTAATCTTAATACATAGCTCATAAATGTGTTGTGAGTAGTAAACTATGTAAAGCATCTGAAATGGTGTCAGGTTTGGAGTTAGTACAAGTGTATTAGTTCTTGTTATCCTAAACCTTTCACTAAAAAAATTTTGTTCACAGAAAGATATTCATCTAGAAATGGTTTTTATCAATGATATGTATATATGTGTAATATATGTATGTATATATGTGTATTCTATGAGGCAATACACAGGTATCGTATATTTCTACTTTAGTTTAACTCATTCATTCACAAAAACTCATTTCTGCTCTGCCTATTTACTGTGGCCACTCTGTCTGACTTGGAAAAGTCACTCCATGGCCTTTAAAAAAGATCCTCCTTCCCCAAATTAACTTCCAAATAGCATTATTATCAAAAT
>NW_004444205.1:142475-143694 GCF_000243295.1 Trichechus manatus latirostris
TTACTCTCTTGTGCTGAGTTACTTTTGTTTGTGGATTTTTTTTCATTTCTTTTGTTTTTGTAGGTTTTGTTTTTGCTGAGACTTTATGTTTTTCCTCTTTATTTTTATGAGTTGGTTTATTAACTTTCTTTGTGGTTACCATGAAATTTACCCTTATCTATCTAAGTTTGAAGCAGTCTATTATTATTTAGTATCGCCTTGCCTTCCTCTCCATTAGAAGGTTCTATACCTATGACGTTTATTCCCTCTTTTATTGTTCTGCTGTTGTTGTTATTTACTGATTAACTTCTCGATTCCCTGTTGTATTTCTTTTGGTTTTGGATAGTCCTTGAGAGTTCATTTCCTAGATTGGTATCTGGCTGGTACAATCCTGCATCCTAGATTCTCCCTGTGAGTTGAATTTGTTTGTTCTCAGATCGAAGAACTCCCTTTAATAATTCTTGTAAGTTTGGTTTGTTTTTTACATATTCTCTTAATTTCTGTTTATCTGGAAATGTCCTAATTTCACCATCATATTTGAAGGAGAGTTTTCCAAGATATATTATTCTTGGCTGGCAATTTTTTTCTGTCAAGGTTTTATATATGTCACTCCATTGCCTTCTTGCCTGTATGGTTTCTGCTGAATAATCTGAGCTTAGTCTTATTGTTTCTCCTCTGTATGTGACTTCTTGTTTTTCACGAGACGCTCTCAGAATTCTTTGTTTGTCTTTGGTTTTGTCAAGTGTGATTATGATATGCCTTGGTGATTTTCTTTTGGGGTCTCTCCTATATGTGGTTCGTTGAGCTTCTTGGATGGCCAGCTTTTCATCTTTCATGATATTGGGGAAGTTTTCTGTCAGCAATTCTTCAATGATCCTCTCTGTGTTTTCTGTTTCTCCCCCTGTTCTGGAATTCCAATCGCTCACAAATTTTTGCTTTTGATTGTATCCCACCTAACTCTCAGGGTCTCTTCATTTTTCTTTGTTCTTTTTTCTGAGTTTTCCTGAAACAGAGTTGTATACAAGCATTTGTCTTTAATTCCACTGATCCTGTCTTCCACTCTTGCAAATCTGCTCCTCAGCCTTTCTATGACACCGTCCATTTCTGAAATCCTTTTGTTTATCTTTTGGATTTCTAATTGTTGTTTTCATATAATTTCTAGTTGTGAATTTATTTTGGCATTTTGTTCCTGCATTATTTTCCTGAATTCTTCCAATTTTTTGTCTGTATTTTCCATGAA
>NW_004444205.1:144256-170103 GCF_000243295.1 Trichechus manatus latirostris
ATTATTACCATTATTATAAAAACTTCCTTACTGAAGTTATATGCAATATTCTAGTGTAAAGCATTTATTATTCTTCATTTACAAGAAAAATTTGTTAACCATTCATATTCAAACATTATTAACGAAATTACATCAATATTAAGCAATTATTCCCTTTCTAGTAGTTGCCCTTAGTAGTAAGCCAATAGTTATGGAAACATTATCATATCTGATGCAGTATCAACAGTTATACTTTGAAGTAATGAGTTCTCAGTGAAATAAATCTAAAAGAACTTATTTCTATAGGACTTGAACCTAAAGGATTTGAATTAGGATGTTCTTAACTGGGTATGTTTAGAAAGGAAGGAAGGGAAGAGAGAGAGACTATTTTACAGAAATAAATAGTTATGTTCTATTCTGGTTTGACTGCATAAAACCAAAACCCATTGCTGTCGAGTCAATTCTGACTCATAGCGACCCTATAGGACAGAGTAGAACTACCCCATAGGGTTTCCAAGGAGCGGCTGGTGGGTTCGAACTGCCAACCCTTTGGTTAGCAGCTGAGCTCTTAACCACTGTGCCACCAGGGCTCCTGCCTGCATACAGAGTATCATAAAATTCTAAGTGTCATATTTGCCAAGAGACATTGGAAAACAGGAATACATTCAGAGGTGAGTGACCTATATGTCATACTCTTGAATTTCTCTCCTGGATTAACTTAGAGCTGTACCTAGATTTAAATCTAGTAGTGTGGTTCAGTAGCCATGCCCCTGTGGATAATGAACCTAAATAATAATAATAATAATAATAATAATCTCCACGCCTAAAAATTGTTGGTGAATTTCAAGGAAGGGTAAATTGTCCAATTTTACTTGTAGTCTATAGTTTCATGTTTTGTTTATATTCATTTAATTGATCAACCTCTCTGCTTGTAACTGATTATATGAACAGCACAAGTTCAGTGTTCAAGATATAACAATATGCAATATATGACAGAAAGTGTTCTAAGAATGTTTTGGAGACCCTGGCTTAAGCAAAGTCAAATCTTCTTTACTGCAGTATTTCTCCAAGCCTTTACTCTGATAATTTATATGGCAACACTCTAAGAAGGGGGTATGGTTTGAAGCATTTTCTACACTTATATGACTACAGAGCCTTGTTCTATGAAGCATTTGTTAAGGCTGGTTTAGACAATCACTTCTCGAGTCCAGTCTTAACAAAATTTTTAGTTTGTTTACAGTTTTCAATAACTTAATACCTCTTGATTATTCATACTTTTTTCTGTATATTTTGCCAGTATTTTCCATTCCAAGTCAATATGTTCTTACCAGGAAGTATTTTAAATTCCTTGAAGTTGGAACTGCCAAATCCAATTGAATTTTTTTCTAGAATCAAAAGACTGGTTTTATCTTGACTTTAAAGTACAGCCTCACACTTACTTTCCCAACCTCGTTTTTGCCACGACAGCCACTCTGCTCTAGGTAAGAAGTAGAAAGAGGTCAGGTTTCGGTGGAGGTGGGGTGGGGTGGGCATTTCATTCAAGGTGAGCAGTTTTATGAGGTAGCAAGCCCCATCTTAAGTGGCCATGGGGTTTGGATATGTGGTCAAAGACTCCTTTCTTTAAATGCCTTTACCAATTATCCCTGTGCCACTATTTGCAAGTGCTAATAAGAACGCTCCTCAGAATGGAGTTTGTGGAGGAAGGAAGCCAAGCCTACTGGCGACTCCTCCTCCTCTCTGATGTCCCCTTCAAAAAGAGCAGGGGCAACACTTAAAGGAATATCCCATACAACCTGGACTAACTCTGATTGCACCTAAGCTGGAAGAGAGGGCTCTCAAACAGGGAGTTCTCTTGTACAGTGAGAGGATCTCAGCAGGTAGCTGATCAACTCACATACCTGAAAGCCTTTATCATCTTATTAGTTTCCAATTGTCTGCTCCTCAGTGTTCTCACACATCATTTAGCTAAAGCCTCAGCTGGTCTTTGTCAGCTCTCATCAGGGGATCTTCATCCCAGTGATATCAAATCGATTTTATGTCACAATATAAGTCAGATTGTAAGTTTGCTTGGCCAGCATCTATGAACTACATTATAATAACTGAAATTCAACATTTCCAACACCTGTGTTTTGAAAATGCTGCCAGGTGAAGGCCCATAATGGACTTAGGAAGACCAATTAATTAGGATACTGTTTCATCTGTCAGGATTGTTTAGCAGTATCCAAGATAACAGTCCTGTGTTGCTTCCAGGTGTATTGCTCAATTTCCAAAGTTTTGTGTTGGTATTTTTAGAAGGGTTTAAAAGCATTTGTCCTCAACCTTGGATTTACATTAGATCACCAGGGGGAGCTTTTAAAAATACCAGTGCCTAGGCCTCACCTCCAGAAATACTGCTTTAATTGGTCTGGGGTGAGTCTTGAGCTTTGGTATTGTCTTAAAAAAAAAAAAAAAAGCTCCTGGGTGACTCTAGTGTGAAGCTGGGTTGAAAACCACTGGTTTCTAATAACAGCAGTTGCATGAACTTTTTTATGCTTCATAATAAGCTTCTGCCAGACCAATTAGAAAGATATTCCATCAAGAAATAAATTAAAATTTAATTGAGTGCTTTAGTCTATTTTTTTTTTTTTTTTGACCAATAGATAGCTGAGCTGCCTCTAGAAAATCCATATTTGAAAATCTTCCCTTTAACCTGGACTGCCGTTTATCTTTTATATGACAGATTCTTTGTTAGCCTCAGAAATGACAAATATGTTAAACAACTGCCAATTATTTATTGAGCATTACTATGAGTAGCTTCTCTGGGTGGAGGATCAATTTTTGCTCAACTACTGACCAAAATGTTGGCGGTTCAAATTTACCCGGCGGCGCCAGAAAAGAAAGGGCTAATGATCTGCTTCTGTAAAGATTACAGCCTAGAAACCCCTTTGGTGCAATTCTACTCTGTAACACAGGGGGTCGCCATGAGTCGGAATCGACTCGACAGCAATAGGTTTATGTTGTTGTTGTTTTTGGTTTATGAGCAAGTTACATACTACGAGAAAAATTAAGGTATTTAAAACATGGTCCTTGACCTCAAGACATGGCATGTTCTTGTGAGGAAGGCATGTTTATTCGAAATAATGACCCATAATACAAAAATTAAGTGATGCTTGTGTAAGGTTAAATAGAAATTGAAAAAGAAAAGAACTAATCTCCTTAGTATAAAAAGGGAAAGGGGCTCTCCTCCCTCTTTTTTCTTAGAGCATTTACTTTAGAAAGCTTGTAATTGTGAATTCTTTCTCTGTCCCCTTTGAGTGTATGTAAATCTTTTTAAAAGGGAAGTACGCCTCCTGCCAGTTTTACAAACCCAGGATTGTTTTTCTCAAAGAACTGGGAGCCATCTCTTTGAAATGTAATCATCAAGGAAGATAATGTCCTACCTCCCAGTTATCCCGGGAGGATAGGAGATTAAAGTTGGAGATTTCTCACTCCAAGTTACAAAACTACTTCCCATCATAAAGATATGAATAATTTATGTTTCCTTCGGATAAAGCCAGTTTGCAAACACAGGTGGCTACTCTAATTACCAGGTGAATTTACAAAGAACTTTGTGTGACAAATGGTGCTGTCAAGTCCTCTTACTTAGGGACTAGTTATCATTTATCTTGAGAACATGTATGAAATGGGTTCATCTGCCTGATTATCTAAAGGGGTTAAATTTCTTTCTGTCTGTGCAATCTCTTTAGCAGATTGCCTGTGATGTCCACCACATACTAGTTTAATGCTTATTCAAAAATAAAGCTGTAAACCCCAAGCCAATTGTGGAGTTGATTCAAACGCATGGTGATCCATGTGTGTTAGAGTAGACCTGTGCTCCATAGGATTTTTTATTTATTTATTCTGGTGAGAGTATACACAGCGAAAGATACACCATTTCAACGAATTTTTCATGTACAATTCAGTGACATCGTTTCTATTCTTCAAATTGTTTAATCGTTCTCACTATCTTTTCCATATTATTCCCCCACCATTAACATAATCTCACTGTCCCCTAAACTTCTCATCTAACCTTTCAAGATACTGTTGTCAATTTGATCCCACATAGATAATTCTTTGAAAGAGCACAGTGCTCAAGGTGGACATACTTAACTAATTTACCTAAAGTATTGTTTGGTTCAAAGCAGACTTCAGGCAATAGTTTTGGTTTCAAGTTTAAAGATTATCTCAGGGTAATAGTTTTGGGTGTTCACCCAGCCTCAATGGCTCCAGAAGTTCTGGATTCCATTGAGAATTTTAAACTCTCTTCTGCTTTTTTTTCCCCCTTTTGATCAGGTTCCTTCTATAGAATCTTAGATCAAAACTTTCAGTAATAGTAGCTGGGCACCATCCAGTTCTTCTGGTCTCATGGGATCCATAGGATTTTCAATGGCTGTGACCTTTTGTATTAGATCACCAGGCTTTCTTCCAAAGCACCTCTGGGTGGACTCAAACTACCAATCTTTCAGTTAGTAGCTGTCTTAGTTTCTTAGTGCTGTTATAACAGAAATACCATAAGTGGGTAGCTTAACAAACAGAAATTTATTTTCTTACAGTTTAGGAGGTAAGAAGTCTACATTCAGGGCACTGGCTCTAGCAGAAGGGCCTCTTTCTGTCAGTTCTGGGGGAAAATCCTTGTCTCAGCTTCTCTAGCTGGCCATCCTTGGAGTTCCTGGATTTGTAGACTATCTTCCCCTGTATCTGCCTTCTTCTGTCCCTAATCTGCTCTTTTATATCTCAAAAGTGATTGGCTTAAAACATACTCTACACTGACATGGCCTTATTGACAATAACCAAGAAAACCCTATTCCCAAATAGGATTATATCCACATGCATAGAGGTTAGGATTTACAACACAAATTTTGGGTGGACACCTTCAATTCCTAACAGTAGCCAAGTGCTTAACCATTTTGTGCTACCCAGGCGGCCTTCTATTCAATAATAAAACTCTTCTACCTTTGTGGAGTGGTTTTCTAGGTCGTCAACGGATTTTGTTTTTAATTACATTTTCCCAACATTTGTCAAATTAGAAATATAAGCCAGTATTTAGCAACCTAGCGAGCCAATAAACTGTTGAAATTGTCTCCCTCAGACTTTGAGAGTGAGAAAACCAAAGGCATGAGGTGGGAGAGGCCCCAATTTAAACTTCTATAGATGAAAGTGGGAAGGGATATGAGGTAATAAAAACTGGCCTTATTAATTCAAAGACCAATGATTGGGAAACACTTACAGACAATAAGTGTCATCGGCAGATTGCAAAACTGGCCCCAATTATTTCCTCTTCCTGTATCCATAAATTGTAATACTTACCTCTTGTAATACTGGATTTGGCCATGTGACTTGTCAGCTTGTTGGTGTGTGAGCTGAGTCTTCCATGTTTCTACTCGCTTCTTGGGTCTCTGTTATCATAATGGGAACATGCCCTGGCTAGACTATTGAAGGGTGAGAGGCAAGTGGATCAGTGCATTCCCCCAGTGAACAGTCAGCTGACCCCAGACATGTAAGTACAGCTACGGTCAACAGAGCTACCTAGCCAGCCCCTAGTTTACCCCAGATAAAGGAGTAATACACTAAAAAAAAAAAGAATAATAATCTAATAAGTGCAGTGGAGGAATGGTATGAGTAAAAGCATGTTTATTATTGATTTTATCCATCCCTCTCAGTTTTAAAATGTGAAAATTCTCCAGAATAAAATCACCTTTCTAATTGCTACTTATATTGATAATTATTACACAAATAATTTTAGGAGAATTGGTGAGTATTCTGTGGAATTATATCTACCTTTCTATGTTAGCTTCCAGACAAATACCAAAACCTTCTTAAAAGGCAAAGCCTTATTTTGAGACACTACATTTACCTCATCACCCAGGAAAATGGGAGAGAAGGTGAAGAATCTGACTCTTTCTTAGTCTAGGAATTATACTTGGAGAAAAAAAAGAAGGTAATAATACCTTCTAAACTTAATTTGCTCTTTCCTGCTCCAGGGTTTTCAAACCATGCCCAATTGCACTTACAAATAGCTCAAAACATCCAGGTTTATTAGAATGTTGATACTTTCAGGAATAGATCCACCCACACAGCCAGTAGATTTTGCAGAAATTCGAAGGCAAAGTGATATTCAGTGAACCTTATGGAATTAATAAGGAGCAAAGTATCTATAAAGAATTTAAGGAGGTACACAGTAAAGAAACAAAATTGCTTAATTATCTCCTGGTGTTCTTAGAGGCTTGCCATTGAACTTTGTATTCCTACTGCCAATAGCAATTCATATGGGCTTCACACTGCAAATGGTTATCATACTTCTGGATCACAAGGATTAATCTTCATCCTTGGTTCATAACACATTCTTGTCCTTGGCCCAGGCATGACCCTCTCTCATTATTTACTCAGTTAGGTATGCATGTTTGTATTTGTTTATTTATCTATGTCAATAATATGAGGCTGAGAAAAACAACTGAACAGGGAACATAGAACCTTGATAATAACGTAAATCTCTCTATATATGGTCCTACCTCAACCATTCTCCTGCCCTCTGCACAACTAATGGAACCACCATCTGAATCCTGTGTTCGTCATTCCTTTGGTTTAG
Source organism: Trichechus manatus latirostris (assembly GCF_000243295.1). Classification (NCBI taxonomy): domain Eukaryota; kingdom Metazoa; phylum Chordata; class Mammalia; order Sirenia; family Trichechidae; genus Trichechus; species Trichechus manatus. The sequence continues at coordinate 150,840 of NW_004444205.1, forward strand.
TTTTTATACAGTGCTAAATTATCTATACATATTCCCAAAAATTGCACGCAAACATATATATATAGTTATATGAATACAGTATCAGGCTATACATTATTTTTTGGGATTTTTTAAATTTAAAATAAAAATACTATTTCATACATACTGGTATGCTTGCTGTAATTTATTCATTTTAACTGCTGTACAGTATTCTTTTGTGTGAACATACCACAATTCTTTCATCCATTCTCCTCTTGATGGAGATTGGGGTCTTTCGAGTTTTTTGCATTTATGGACAGTGTTCCTGTGGATAGTCTTACCTATGTCTCTGAACGTAAAGGTACAAATATTTCTCTTGGGGATATACCTAGGAGTGGAATTGTTGAGTCATGGGGAATGTGTAGGTACAATTGTATGAGATAATGCCAAAATGTTTTCCAAAGTAATTTGACCAATTTAAACTCTCACCTACAATCTATAAGCAATGCTGTGGTTCCACATCATCTCTAATAATTTTCACCAATCCAAATGAGGAAAAATTATATATCACTTTGACGTTTATTCGCATGACACTGATCAGAAAGGTGTTAGCAAATTTATTAACCAAAAGTATTTTATTATCTGTCAAATACCTGTCCTTTTTTACCTCATTTTTCTATTGAGTTGTTTTTGGTTTCCTTAGTGATTTGTAGATGTTTATATATTCCGAACTTATCTTTGGTCATTTGTGTGATTACAAATACATTCCCCAACTTGTAACTTGACTTTTTGCTTTCTTTAAAGTATCTCTTAATGAACAAAAGTATTCCTCCCCCCAATTTTTATTTTGAGTATTTTCAAAACTGCAGAAAAGTTAAAAGAATAGTAAAATTAACACCCAGATATCCTTCACCTATATTCACCAATTGTTAACTTTTTGTTATATTTGTTGTTAGCCTATATGTATATGTATGTATTATTTTGTGGAACTACTTGACAGAAAGTATCATCATCGTGATACTTTACTCCTAACTGCTTTGTCTTGTATCTCCTAAGAATAAGGACATTGTCCTCTACAACCACAACTGTAAATTTTAAAACCATTACCACATTTTAAAATTTAAAAAAATCTATAATTTCATGTAATATAGTATCAGTATTAAAATTTCCCCAAATTATCTTCTATAGCTTTTTAAAAATTCAATTAAAGTTCACAAATTCATTTTGGTTTTTATGTCATTTTAAATCTAGAACAGTTCTCCTGTCTTTTGGGGGATTTTTGTTTGTTTGTTTTACTTTTTATATTTATTTGTTTGTTTGTTTTACTTTTTATATTTATTTGTTTTTCATGACATTGAATTTTTGAAGAATCTACTCTGTTGTCTTTTAGACTATCCATTCTGAATTTTAATAATTGTTTCCTCATGATCAGATTCAGGTCAAGCATCTTTGTAGGGCATTCTTATTGCATCACAGCAGAAGCCCTTAAATTTTGTTGTCCCACTGTTGGTGATAATGAATTTGATTACCTAGCTAAAACAGTGTTGACCAGATATATTTTTCTTTGCAAAAAGTAAGTCATCTGTGGGGATAGTATGTTATGACCAAATAACATTAATGTTTTTAGCACCAATTAGATATTACAATTATTATATTAACTCATTGCCATTGAGTTGATTCCAACTCATGGTATCCCCATGTGAAATATTGTATTAAGGGTTTCAAAATGGTGCCTTCTTAATTCTATTATTCTTTACAAACCTATTAGTTAGCAATCTTCTATAAAAAAGAGCTTTGCCTCCACCACCTTAAAAAATATCATTATGAACTTGTTTTTTTAATTTAATGTGATATGATCAATTACTTTCAATATTTTTTTCATTTTCTAATTGTTCCACATTAGGTTAGTAGAAGCCCATCCAAACCATGGTCTCTTTCTTTTGACATGACCCCATTACACTTTGAGCACTTCCTTGTGTTTTTGCTAAGAAGAAGTCCCAGACTTACCAAGACGTTGAGCTGCCCATTTCTCCAACACTGTATTTTAGATGCATAAATACTTAGAATTTTTATCTTTTTGTGAGTTGTAACTTTTATTTTCATGTATTTACCCACTCTAGCTCTAATAATGCCCTTTGTCTTAATTGTTTAATTAATTCTATCTTAATTGATGTTAATGTAAATATGTCAGCTCTTTTGGGAGGGTTGATATTTGCTTAATATGGCTTTCCTATCCTTTACTTCAAATACTTGCTTTTTCTTAATCTTTAGTTGTCATTCTTGTTAATAGCATATACAAGCAGTCCCCAGGTTATGAACGAGATCCAGTGCTAAGTGAGTCTTTAAGTCGAATTTGTAGGTAGGTCAGAACAAGTGCATAAGGTTATTATTGAGCCTTACTTTAGTGCAAGAAAAAGCTCGAAATCTTTTCAATGATTTAAAAGCTGAATGTTTAGCAAGTGAAGGTGATTGTGATGAAGAATGTGTTGTGAATAGGGTTTGAGTCAATGGTTTCAAAGCAGGGCTTTGAACAGTTCAGGTTCAAATCCCTGCTGAGAATTTGCATTTCTAACAAGTTCCCAGGCAATGTTAATGCTACTGGTTTGGGATCAATTCTGAAAACCACTAGTAGGGCAGTGGTTCTCAAAATTTATTATACAGAAGAATCACCTGGGGATCTTGTTAAACTGTAGATTCAGATTCAGTATATCTGGGGTGGAAATGCATATTCTCAGCATTTCCGGTTCATTTGAAGCAGAATGAACTGGTTCAAATCCGTGTTTCAAATTGAGGCAAATTTACATAACATTAAAGGGCAAGTATGAGTTGTCTGTAAGTTGGATCTTTGTAACCTAGGGACTTACTGTACATGGATTTTTAAAACCAGTTGGAGAATCTATTTTAACTAGTCAATTTTGCCCGTTTTCATTTATGATATATTTAGTCCTGTTTCTACCCAAGCAATGTCTTATTCTTCTGTATTTCTTTTAAATACTTTATCTTTTCCGGTTGACCATGTCCTCAAATTTTGTATTATTTACCACTTACTATGGGTAAGAGGCTGTGCTAAGTACTTTAGGGAATACCACATCCCATAATGCATGGTTCTTGTCCTTCAGAAGTTCATGTTTCAATTAGGGATATGATTTTTAGATAAATATTGAAATAAACACTCAACTAATCTTATAAAAACGATAGAATATTGTACCTTTAGGCAAATACATAGTTTATTACCAAAGGAATGTGCACAGAATACTTATAAGGGTGTTGAGGGGAGAGTCGACCCTCCTAGGCTGACATGTGCAGCAAAGAAAGATTTAATCAGGGAAATGGTTTTAATTTGCTTCTTGCACAATGAATAGGTTGTGGAAGTGAACATACAGTCATTTCTGTCATATTTATTTGTTTCATTAGACTCTCAATATTTCAATTTACATTTGTTTAGTTGAATTTTAATTAACCTATGATGGCCTACCCTCTAGTCTATCTAAAAATAAATCTGACTTCTTCTAATTCTTTGTTCTTCAAAAGTGATCTTTTAAAGGTTTCTTTGAGAAGATACTAAAAGTACTTTACTTTTAAATTTTATTTAAAAACAATCTAAAATACACTTGGAAAAAGAATTACATGTCTGAGATAATTAGAATCAAGTTATATCTTTAAATGCCAATGTGTGTGATAACGAGTCTATAAAGCTTTCTACCATCTTATGATCCTCCCTCCATTCATTACATCCTCCATCTCTGTACAAAAGTACTCATGAAAGCAAATACAAACTGATGGGAGATTCTGAGTTCAACATCTAAGTAGAAGGACAGGGGCAAGAGAAAGAGAAATACTTCTGAAAAAATAATTCTATAAATCAACTATAAACTGAGAGGATCTCTACTCTTTAATTGCTAAAAGAAATACATACAAGTGTTCAGTAAACATGTATTCAATGATTAGTTAATCAGTGTAAATGCATAGATTCTGGGTTGCAAAAGCTATTAGTGATAGGATTAGTCACTTTAATATTGATATTAACTTTCTACAATGTAGAAAAAGTTAGAGGCAAGAAAAACACCAAAACATTAAAAATGGAACAATGAAATGCAACAATTGATCTAAAAGTCTTTCTCTTTTTAGCAGGATAAATAGGATGAGGCAATGAATATCCATAACTTCTGATCAGTTTATTCAATATGTTTACATAATTTCCATGTCCTAAATTGGGATATTTACTATTTTTTTTTTTTTTTGCTAGATAAAGTACAATACAGTAAACGGAAGCTGAATACAAGGTATGGGAAAACTGATCATTTATTTCGCACAATAATTATCCCTAACGCAAGAGCTCCTCTGGGGAATTCCCTTCTCAGCAAAAGGGTCATTTTATCTTAAGGTCAAGACTACCTAAATTTCCCCATTCCTTGATGTTAACATCAATAACCCATGCTGGGATTAATACAGCATACCTTCCTAAAATAACCTTCTATTACAAGGTTGGATAGTTCTCCAAACGGCCTTCAATATCAGTCTTACGTAATGATGAAAACACAAGGTTAGAATGTTTAGGTTTAATATGAGTCTTTAAGATTCTTCTTAATAATATGTGATGATAATGATTTAAGGTAATGAGGGGATCTATAGCTTTCTATTGATTACTTCAAGCTACCGATAAAATACAAAACTCCCCAATTGGGCAAACTCTCCACGGACAAGTAGACTAGAACTCATTTCGGTTACTGTGCTGGGGGTATAAGTAAGCTTGCCTCATTTTGTCTATCGCTTTAAAATTTTATTTGACAGTATTTTAAAAATGGTTTACTTTGTCTAATCTGGATAATCGTTTATTTTGTGCTTATTCTAAGAAAGGTATACTAACAGTTATTCCTCATATATAAAGGTAGAGTTTACATAAACCATGCTAGGATAGCAATATAATAACTGCAAAAAGAATCACATTTGAGTTAAATCCACCTGGGTTCAAATTCTGGCAAGACCTCGTAAAAGGTAATTACCTAAGTAATTATAGCCCTTTTTTAAAGGATTGGGGCCCTGGTGGTGCAGTGGTTAAGTGTTCGGCTGCTAACCAGAAGGTCGGCAGCTCAATTCACCAGGTGCTCCTTGGAAGCCCTATGGGGCAGTTCTACTCTGTCCTATAGGGTCGCTATGAGTCAGAATTGACTCAACAGCAACAGTTTTGTTTTGTTTTTTGGTTTGTAAAAGGTATTAATGATATGTCTCTCACAGGGTTGATGAGAGAATTTGATGAGACTACATACATAAATCACCAAGCAGGTATTTGGTGCTCAAGTATACTATTCTCTTTTAATCTCTTCAGGAACACTCTGTGAAATGTTTGAAAGGGTAAATGTGTGTATGGCTATTTAAGGGCCATAACACTTTAGAATTTAAGACTATTTTTTGAAATAAGGAAGGAGTCAAAAAACTTTGAAGTAAAATGTGATTAGGACTCTGTCTTAGTTATCAGTGCTGCTATAACAGAAATTCCACAAATGGATGGCTTTAACAAACAAATATATTCTCTCACAGTTCAGGAGGCTAGAAGTCCGAATTCAGAGTGCCGACTCTAGAGGAAGGCTTTCTCTCTCTGTCGGCTCTGGAGGAAGGTCCTTGTCTCCTTTCAACATCTGTGGACCCGGCGTTACTTGGAGATCTACATGTGTCTTGGCATCAATCCTCCCCTGGGTCTAGGAGGTTCTCAGCACAGGGTGCACAGGTCCAAAGACACGCTCCACTCCCAGCTCTTCTTTCTTGGTGGTAGTCAGGACCCCCATCTCTGCTTTTCTCGCTTGCTTGTTTAATCTCTTTTATAGTTCAAAAGGGATTGACTCAAGATACACCTTAATCTTGCCTCATTAACATAATAAACATAACCGAAAGGTCAGCAATTTGAATCCACCAGGCGCTCCTTGGAAACTCTATGGGGCAGTTCTACTCTGTCCTGTAGGGTCGCTATGAATCGGAATTGACTGGATGGCAATGGGTTTGGCTTTTTTTTGGTAATCCTCATTGACATAACCTGATCCTACCTCATTAACATAACAAACACAACCCATTCACAAAAGGAATTATAACCACAGGCAGAGGTTAGGATTTACAACACATATTTTCGGGGGACACAATTCAATCCATAACAGACTCTTACATGTAATATCAGTTGAAGTGAAAGAGAAAGAATGACAGAGTGAGAACACGCATTATCATTTTCAGATGATGTTTATCTGGTATACTGGATCTGATCTGGGTGTGAAAAAACTATGAATACAAAAGTAGAAATACCTTAAAAATAATTTACTACTTTATATATAGATTTTCTATATCACACATATATTACATAAAATATATATCATGTAGTATATATGCTATAATTTCATATTACATATTATACTATATGTATTATATAGTATATGATTTTGTTTATTACTATAAATCATACATCGTAAATTACATTGTTTTATAACTGTGAAAGAAAAAAGTAGTGACAGAGGTCTTACTTTGATTTTAAGGGGCTTTCCTTACCCAAACCAAAAAAGAAACCAAACAGTGTTGTGGAGTTGATTCCGACTCATAGTGACTCTCCTTATGCAGGAGACCAAAATTTAACCATAAAAAAGCCTGGCCCAAACTGCCAAAGTAATGACTTGTTTTTCACTCCAAACTGCTGTGCAGCATTGTAAATTTGTCTTTTCTGGCTAGAAAAGTGTAGTAATAACAAACCCCTTGTCTCGTGATTTAATTTTGAAAAAAAGACGATGTGCTTCCCAAATTTTAATTTCAATACATCTCATAGCTACAAATGGGTCAAGGGCTAAATTTTCAGGAGTTAACTTTTTAATACTAACTCAGTAATCATTAAGAGCCTGCTCACCATGGAAACTTGTATCCATTAAGAAAAAAAAATAATCTTCTGTGAAATCTCCAATCCTTGGAAGCATTTTTTTTTTCCATTTTCCTTCATGCAGGAAGACTCAGCTCCTCCAATTTGAAAACTGATTATTAAATCACGAACCGATCAAATATTATATTATCGTCTTGAGCTAATTCAAAGGTTTATTTTTTATTTTTTAATAATTGTAACTAGCCTACTTTGAGCCACTTGTTTTTAGAAAAAAAAATGATCTTCCTGCATGCATGTAGAATGACAACTCGCAACAAATCTAATGTTTTGATTACAGGTAGTTGGCCACATACTAGGGATTCCACTCCAATGGTTCTGGCATAAGTTTTCTGACGTAAGTCGAATACCTCATTTTAAAAATTTTCATTACTATTGCCTTTTATTATTGATACCTTTATAAGTCCAATCTTTATTTGTCTTTGGGGGTTGGAAACATTACACATAAACTTACAGATATAGTTTAATAATACATCCAACCCAAACCAAACCCATTGCTGTCGAGTCAATTCCGACTCATAGTGACCCTATAGGACAGAGTAGAAAGGCCTAGGGTTTCCAAGGCTGTAATCTTTACGGAAGCAGACTGCCACATCTTTCTCCCACTGAGTGGCTGGTGAGTTCTAACTGCCAACTTTTCAGTTAGCAGCTGAACCCTTTAATTACTGCCCCATCAGCCCTCCTTAATACATACATACTTGTTGTAAGTAATAAAAGCTACTTTCCATGTGCTAACATATGTTCAGACTCTGATCAAAAGGATGTGATGTTCATGGAGCAATACATGTTAGTTATTGGTGCACTTTTTCTAATGCCCTCCAGGCTATCTAGAAATCTAGTACAACCTGTGAGTGCCACACAGATTTGGTATGTTGTTCTACAGTATATTAGTAGAGTTTCAAAGATTTTTATTATACAGGTAGCTGCCGTATGTTAGGAAAAGCAGGTTGAATGTTTTTAGGATTAAATTAGAATAATTCAGAATTTAAAAAATTAAGAAAATGAAATTATAGAGATATATAGTAATATAAAAAAAATCAAAGCAAACCTGTTGCCATCGAGTCAATTATGACTCACAGTGACTCTGTAGGACAGACTAGAACTGCCCCATAGAGTTTCCAAGGAGCAGCTGGTGGATTCAAACTGCTGACCTTTTGGTTAGCAGCCGAGCTCTTAACCACTGTGCCACCAGGACTCCATTAAAAGTACTTTTATTTGACAACAATAGTTCTATTTTACATCTCTTACTTATTTAACTTTTTTTGTCTCTAATTCCAAATTTTACACTTGATTTTAAACAAGAGTTGTGTAGTGGAATCCATTCTGTCCAGTGATCACAAAAATTCTCCCTTAATTGATTTGAAGATTCCGCTTGCTTGTATATAAAAAGTGAAAACTCTGTAAGCATCCTGTTTGAATCATTTTAATATTATCAAGTCCTCTCTATGATTACAGAACAGCTAGATAAATTTAGTATTACAAACACAGACTTTGTGTTCCTACAACAGTATGTAGTGATAAAACACTCATATTTCTGCCTTATTCTTAATTTCTTGAGTCATTGAGATCATGCTTTTTTGATATTATAATGTAAAAATTTTATTTTATTATAACTTTCCCTTGCTGCTTCCGCAGTGTACTTGCAGACTTTCAGAATGGCTCTGACCCTAGGAAGGGTCAAATGTTAGAAGACACAAATGTGTATCTAGAAATAATAAACATCATCAAGAAAAAAGGAAAAACAGAAGATATCTTCCAAATGATTGCAATTGCCAACTCCCAAAGAGCTCCCAGCGTCTCTACAAATCCACAGTACAGGAGAGGGAGCAGAGTAAGGTTGGAAAAGCACAAACAGAGGAATCAAATGGACAGGTGTTAGAATCTCATTTCGGGCATTTATGAGTTGTGTGACATTGACCAAATTATATCACCTCTCTAAGCCTCGGTGTGTATATGTTTGTTTGTTCATTTGTTTTTCTGTAAAATGCAGATAATAATGACTACCTGAAACATTTTAGAGGGGTATGATATGAACAACATGTATAGTATAGAGCCAGGCCTATAATCTGCGATGTATAAATTACTCTTTACACTCAGCTTATTTTGCAATGGCTTCCTAATTGGTCTCTGTGCCTCTAATCTTCCTCAACAATCTATGATTTGCTGGAAATTTTTACTATATTGTTGTTGCTAGGTGCTGCCGAGTTGATTACAACTCATGGCGTTGGAATCGTGTGCAGAATAGAAGTGCTTCATAGGGTTTTCAAGGCTGTGACCTTTCAGAAGCAGGTTGCCAGACCTGTCTTCCTAGATGCCTCTGGGTGGGTTCGAACCACCAACCTTCCAGAGCTAAGTAGTTGAGTACTTAACCATTTGTGCTACCCAGGAACTCTGCCTTACTATATAGGAGACTCTATAAATTAGTACCAACCAAGAACCATCTTTCTAGCTTTATGTTTTAACATTCTTCCCCCACAACAAACTTTATGTTCCACTACATATGCCTATTCACTTCTCTTTGATTCAAGGAGGCAGTCAAGGCTCATACAGTTCAGATACAAATATTAATAAATTCCCAAAAAAGAAGTTATGAAAATGAGCTCTGCACACCTAACGCTATGCTAGACACTGTGAGAGATGATAAAGATATGTAATAAATCATCCTTATTTTCAGGGACAGGGAACTTCCTGTCTACAGAAGAGAATTTTTTTTTTTACTTAATATTTTTTAAACTTGGATTACTTGGGAAAATAAACCAAATATACTTGAACATTTTCCAAATATTGGTAATATTGAAATTGTCCAGGTCTCCGTTTTATTAATCCTAATAGTATGAAAAGAATGTCTGAAGGGTTTAACTCGATTTTCCCTTTACTCTTTAAGCCAAAAAGCACACAGAGTTTAACATTTATCTCACAGCAACACCCCTGGTAAAGCAGTAGCAACGAAGAGCTTTCAGTGCATGGTAATGTACACAATATGTGCATGAAGCTATATGGGTTCATAAAGACACTGTTAAATGAGATTAAGCTCTCTCTTTATTAAGGCATTTGCTGCATGTAGTCCAAAACACAGAAACATAACCAGGAAAAAAAACAGAGTTAAATATCCTCAACCCTGAGATATATACAATCTGGAACACTGCAAAGGGAGAAATTGTAAACATGTACTGTTTCTAAATATGTTTCCAAAAATTCCCACGTGTATGACAACATCGGTGTGACTTCCATGGCAGAAGAAGGCAGCCAGAGATGGTGCAGAGGAAGTGTATGTGTGTTTACTTTGCATGTTGACAATAAATAAATTAATTAAAGGGCCAGATTCTTTCTTTACAGTATAGATAAGCATTACACAGAGAGATTGGAAACTGGATTCCGAACTCTTGCCCAAAATATTGTAAAACGTGTCCAGATTGCTCCAAATTAGCAAGAAAAATTGTTAGAGATAGGATACAGCCTTTCCATATGCTGAGGCTGCTCTCTTAGCAGCTCAGCAGAAGAAGGAGGAGGCGTAGAAATTGGGTTAAAAGTGGCTATTCAACTGGCTCTGCTTTCCGCTCAATTCCTTGTCCTCTGAAATCAATTGAAAGACCTACGTGCTTTCTTTGCTAATGGAATAGTTTCCTAATCCTTTCTTCTTTCTCAGACCATGTAAAGCCATTCTTATAGTACCTTGGGCATTCCCAAGTGCAGCTTTAGCTTTTATCACCTATGGTTTCCAAAACTCCATTAACTAGAAAGGTAGTTTAAAATGTACAAGAGAATCGGCCTCTGTCTCAAAGAATCTACAAGGATTGTCATGCCAAATCTTTCTGACATAGAAATTAAAAGTCAGAAGGATCCTAAGAGCTCATCTAGTCTAACCACCTAACAAAACTAGCATCTCTATTTACAAATCTCAAACCAAAAACCAAACCAAACCCATTGCCGTCGAGTTGATTTCGACGCCTAGCGATCCTATAAGACAGAGTAGAACTGCCCCATAGGGTTTCCAAGGAGTGGCTGGTAGATTCCAACTGCTGAAATTTTGGATAGCAGCTGTAGCACTTAACCACTGAGCCACCAGATCTCAGGCAGATAATAAACCAACTGATGATTATACCTTTCCAGAGAAATTTCAATTTCATTCCACTAGAATGCATCTCATTTCCTTATTGCATGTCTTCATTTATTAGAAGAGGTTAGCTTATACCAAGCATAAATTAGCGTTCCTGTAGCTTCTACCCGTTAGTCCCTTCTGGTGTGTCATAGGACTGTTCCCCTCCTTTATATGATAATATATCCTCAAGTGTATGTATTTGTGCATATAAAAGCAGGTTCATAAAATGTCAAATGTTTAGTATTATGAAGTAATACAGCATCAAATTTTGTGTATTATTTTTAAGTAAAATATTTTAAAAAATCTAATAGAAATTCAGCAGCTTAGAGTATTCTAAACATAATTTATATTTTGCTCAATGACTGGAGATTATCACCATTATTAAAATAAATTATTGTATTGTGCTCTCACCCACTGATGCCTTCAGATTTTATGGCATTTGGTAGAAAACATTGTTCCTATGCTACGTGTTCTCAGAATGTTTACCTCTGGGGCCTTTCTGTATCATTTCCATGGGTTTTTCCCTTTGTTTCCTAGTAGCAGATTGTGAGATCTTGATTCTGTCACTGTGCCTGCCTCAAGTGGAAACACTTGCTTTTAATGCTCTGCTTCTAATCTTATGTAGTTTGAGAAATTGATAGACAAACTCATTATAAAGGGTCTAAAAGTGCCTGAGGAAGAGTCTCTCATGAATAAACTGTATAGACTTAAATGAATGCTGTGGTGTACAGTTGCTGCCCAGTGCTGTCCAAGCCTTTGTGCAACCACCTTCTCTTGAGTGTGAGTAGAATCTGTGATTTGTTCTAACCAATAGAATATGGCAAAGATGATGGGATGCCAATTTCTTGATTAGATTATGTTATAAGGCAAGGTGAAGGTATTTTGCAGATGTAATTAAGGATCACAAATCCATAAATTTTGACCTAATATAAAGGGATATTATCCTTGGTGAGCCTGACTTAATCAGGTGAGGCCCTTTAAAAGAGGGACTGGGCCCTCCCTGAAGTTTTAGAGACTCTCTGTAACTGTGGTGTTGTGCGAGGGTTTATAATGAGGGCCATGTGGCAAGGAACTGTGGGAGATATCTAGAACCTCAGGGAAGCTTCCAGTAGACAGTTATGAAAAAACTGGAGCCTTTAGTCTTACAGCTGCAAGAAAATGAATTTTTCCAACAACATGAAGGAGCTTGTAAGCAGATCTTTCTTTAAGTTAAACTTGTGATGAAGCGATCTACAGATACAGTGCAATCCAGATCTAAATTCCAATGGCATTTTTTAATGAGATGGAGAAACAAAGCACCAACTTCATATGGAAAGGGAAGAGGCCCTGGTAAGTAAAGCATTACACAAGAAGAAAAACAAAGTGGGAGGCCTCACACTACCTGATTTTAGAACCTGTTATACCGTCACGGTAGTCAAAACAGCCTGGTACTGGTGCAACAAGAGATACGTAGACCAATGGAACAGAATTGAGAATCCAGACATAAATGCATCCACCTATGAGCAGCTGATATTTGACAAAGGCCCAAAGTCCGTTAATTGGGGAAAAGACAGTCTCTTTAACAAACAGTGCTGGCATAACTGGATATCCATCTGCAAAAAACTGAAACAAGACCCATACCTCACACCATGCACAAAAACTAACTCAAAATGGATCAAAGACTTAAATAAAAAATCAAACACAGTAAAGATCATGGAAGAAAAAATAGGGACAATGCTAGGAGCCCTAATACATGGCATAAACACAATACGAACCATAAGTAACAATGCACAAGCACCAGAAGAGAGACTATATAAATAGGAGCTCCTAAAAATCAAACATTTATGCTCATCAAAAGACTTCACCAAAAGAGTAAAAGGACAACCTACAGACTGGGAAAAAATATTTGGCTATGACAAGTCCGATCAGTGTCTAATCTCTAAAATCTACAACAAAAAGCCTCAACCCTAACCCTAACCTCAACAACAAAAAGAAAAATAACCCAGTTAAAAAATGGGCAAAGGATATGAACAGGCACTTCGCCAAAGGAGACATTCAGGCAGCTAACAGACACATCAGGAAATGCTCATGATCATTAGCCACTAGAGAAATGCAGATCAAAACTATAATGAGGTCTGTCTTCTCACCCCAACAAGGTTAGCATTAATCCAAAAAACACAAAATAATAAATGCTGGAGAGGTTGTGGAGAGACTGGAACATTTATACACTGTTGATGGGAATGTAAAATCGTATAACCACTTTGGAAGTCGATTTGGCGCTTCCTTAAAAAGCTAGAACTAGAAGTACCATATGATCCAGCTATCCCGCTCCTTGGAATATATCCCAGAGAAATAAGAGCTGTTACACAAATAGATATACGCACACCCATGTTCATTGCAGCACTGTTCACAATAGCAAAAAGATGGAGACAAACTAGGTGCCCATCAATGGACAATTGGATAAACAAATTATGGTCTATCCACACAGTGAAATACTACACAACAATAAAGAACAACGATGAAGCCATGAAACATAACATGGAGGAAGCTGGAGGTCATTATTCTGACTGACTTTAGTCAGTCACAGAAGGACAAATATTGTATAAGACCACTATTATAAGAACTCAAGAAAAACACAGAAACACTCTTTGATAATTACGAGGGTGGGGATGGAGAGAGAGGGTTATTCACTAACTAGATAGTAAACAAGAATTATCTTAGAAGAAGGGAAGGACAGCACACACTACAGAGGAAGTCAGCACAACTGGACTAAACACAAACTAAGAAGTTTCCTGAATACAATCAAACACTTTGAGGGACAGAGTAGCATGGGTAGGGGTCTGGGGACCATGCTTACAGGGGACATCTAGGTCAATTGACATAACAAATCTTATTAAGAAAATTTTTTGCATCCTACTTTGGTGAGTGGCATCTGAGGTCTTAAAAGCTTGCAAGCGGCCATCTAAGATGCATCAATTGGTCCCAACCACCTGGAGTAAAGGAGAATGAAGAACACCAAAGACACAAGGAAGTATTAGCCCAAGAGTCAGAAAGGGCCACATAAACCAGCAACTTCATCAGCCTGGAGACCAGAAGAACTAGATGGTACCCAGCTACCACCAGTGACTTCCCTGACAGGAAACACAACAGTGAGTCCTGGATGGAGCAGGAGAAAGGTGGGGTGTAGAACTCAAATTCTAGTAAGAAGACCAGACTTAATGGTCTGACTGAGACTGGGGGAACCCTGGAAAGCATGGCCCCTGGATTCTTTATCAGCTCAGAACTAAAACAATTTCCAAGGCCAACTCTCCAGACGGATTGGACTGGACTGTGGAACATAAAGTGATACTTGTGAGGAGTGGGCCTCTTAGCTCAAGTAGATACAAGAGACTAAATGGGCAGCTTCTGTCCGGAGGTGAGATGGGAAGGCAGAGAGGGTTAGGAGCTGGTTGAATGGACATGGGGAATCAGAGGTGGAAAGGAGGAGTGTGCTGTCACAGTATGGGGAGAGCAATTAGAGTCACATAACAATGTATGCATAAATATTTGTATGGGAAAAAATAAAAAAAATCTTGTGATGAGACCACAGCCCCAGCTGCCTTATGAGACCCTGAGCTAAGCCATGCCTAGACCCCTTACCCATGGAAACTGTGAGTTGATTTAAGCTGCCAAGTTTGTGGTAATTTGTTACACGGTAATAGATAACACATATATGTTGCATGCCATTCATTTTGTATGTATAGAGAAACTTCTGGTCAATTTCTTGCCCTTTCCTGAGTTCAGATTAGTTGAACTCATCTTCATTGATTAAAGTGTTAAACAAAATGTATAATGTTCACATGTTATGTTGTATGAATGAATGTATGCACATATTATATGAAAAAGCAACTTTTTTCACTCAAGGTATGTACCATGAAAACATAAGGAGATTCTGAATGTGATTTAATTTCTTAAGGGATATACATTGATGCAGTGAAAACAAAGAGGCTCTTTTGAACACAGGAGAATGTTTATACAAATGTACTCAGTAAGTAGACACAACGTAAGAAGGAGACAGCTGCATTAGAAGATATATTTAAATTGTGTCACAAATTTAAATGCCTACAGACACCAGGTATTTCAGTTGAGTGAGTGAATCTGGCCAGAGAGTAACAGTAGGGAGTGGTGGAGACTGTGTTCAACATGTCTTAGCCTACAGTGGCAGCCATTACTCAACCCTAGAAGATCATTGTTAGGAGGATATGTAAACACAGTGTAGCCAGATATTCCATTATTTGAAAAGAAGGTAAGAATTTAGATGTTCATGTGATATCTCTATATCTTTAAAATGTTGTTTACAAATGCTAACTTAAAAGTAAAGGATAAAAAATTGTACTACACTAGCCAAGCAACACAAGACTGTAGGCCATATCTGGCTGCCGATTTGTGACTTGAATTACAATTAATGACTTATAAGCAAGAATAATGATACATGTGTAATTTTAAGTAAGCAGTAATGAACATGTCAATCGCCTAGAGAAAGTCTACATGGGAATGTTCCAATATCCTCATGAGGGATATACTATCTTCTGCCTTTTGTTATTCCTATGTGTTCTGTTTGGAATGCTTGTATAAAGAGAGAGTCTGTATCTGAAACTTATTTCCATTCTCAATTTAATATTTTGGTAATAGTAAATGAGGGCACAGAGAGGGAATTAGTAGACACAATGGGAAGAAAGAGAAGATACATCTGTAAGTATTCATAATTCAGTTCCAGAAAGTGATGGCCCACATCTGATTCTTCTTTTCCAATAAAAGGAGTGGCACCAGTTTCTAGGCGATAGGATAGATGGAAGGATAGAGTGGCCTCTTGCCCTTCTTTTTAATAGCTGGTCTCTCTTGTTTACCTTTTGATTTGAATGAAATGAAATCAAAGTTTTTGCAATGAATGGAATCCCAAATTAATGGATTTCAGAAAATTGTTTGCAGTGAGAGGATAATCTGTGTTTCTTGAGGTCATATCAGCCCCAGGCTTAAATGGTATCACAATAAGAGTAACTACTTGTATTTCTTCTCCTGCAAAAGACCTTTTTAAAGTGTTAAAAAGCAAAGATGTCGCTTTAAGGACTAAGGTGCGCCCAACCCAAACCATGATATTTTCAATCACCTCATATGCATGTGAAAGCTGGACAATGAACAAGGAAGACCGAAGAAGAAGAAATTGATGCCTTTGAATTATGGTGTTGGTGAAGAATATTGAATATACCATGGACTGCCGTAAGAACAAACATCTGTCTTGGAAGTACAACCAGAATGCTCCTTAGAAACAAGGATGCCCAGACTTCCTCTCAAGTACTCTGGACATGTTATCAGGAGGGACCAGTCCTTGGAGAAGGACATTATGCTTGGTAAGGTAAAGGGCCAGCAAAAAAAAAGGAAGACCCTCAATGAGATGGATTGACACAGTGGCTGCAACGATGGGCTCAAACATATCAACGATTGTGAGGATGGCACAGGACCAGGCAGTGTTTCCTTCTGTTGTACATAGGTTCACTATGAGTCAGAACCTACTTGACGACACCTAACAGCAACAACAACTTGTATTTCTATAACCCTTGCTCCAAGCTAGGAGTCCTGGTGGTGCAGTGGTTAAAGTGCTTGGCTGCTAACCGAAAGATCAGCAGTTTGGACCCACCAGCCAATCTCTGGGAGAAAGATGTGGCAGTCTGCAACAGTAAAGATTTACAGCCTTGGAAACCCAAAGAGGCAGTTCTTCTCTGTCTTACAGGGTCAGTACGAGTTGGAATCAACTTGACGGCAGTCGATTTTTTGGTTTTCCTCCAAGCTGCTATTGTAGACATCCACTCTGCTACAAAAATCCACCCCCCAAGCTATATATGGGTGTCCTAAAGAGGCTGGTTTATGTTGAGGTTGTGCGAATGCTCTGTCGGTGACCACAGAATATCCTCCAAGTTCTTGCCCTCTTGCTTTGGTCCACTCCAATAGCGCCTCACCCTAGGCTCAAGATGCCTATTATGTTATAATATGAACCACAGCTACCAGTGCCATCTCCTAATGCTAGTGCTGATACCAATCAATGTGATTTAGAATTGACATTGTGTCAATGACACAATAAAGTGCAAGTAACTTGGGTCTCCACCTGACACAATGCTCCTCAAGGAGTGCTACTTTATGCAAACCACTATTGATGCTACACGCTCCTCTTGCCTTAGAACTCAGCTTCTGAACCATGAAGGATGGATAAAGTCTCACCCCCAGCAGCATCAGCTCACCTGGGAGTTTGTTAGAAATGCAGAATATCAGGCCACACTCTGTACCTACAGGATCATAACCTAGATTTTAATGATGATTTGTATGCGTATTAAAATCTGAGAGACATTGGATTAAAGGACCAATATCTGAGAAAGATATATTTGCATCCTCTAAATCTAATTGTCATGAATATATAAGCTTTTACATATAATGAATACAAACCTATATTCTCCCTACTCCTTTAGAGCATCCCAATCTCTTCCAAAATTTTACAAACAGCCCTTTTGAAATAAATCTTGTATTTCATTTTTCACCACGCAAAGTTATACTAGCAGCTACTGAGTTTTTCACTAGAAACTGCCCTTTGTATCTAGTATAAAGTTGGATATATTACCTCCTACTAAAATCGCAAAACCACTTTTTATCTCTCTTTAAATCCCCATTAAGCAGATTTAACATGTGCGTACCTTTTAATCCAGCAATTACACTTCAAAGAATTTATCCTTAAGATATACTCATGCAAATGCAAAGGATGTATGTTCTAGGATGTTCACTGCAGCACATTGATAATAGGACTGACACTGATATATATAAATGTTCATCAATCAGAAACTGGTTAAGGTAATTATCATATATCTATATAATGTAATACCATGCAGCCTTTACAACATGTGAGGAAAATCTGCATGTGGTTAATAGAAAAGATGCTTAAATATATATTTTAAGGGTAAAAATAAAGTTCTAAAAATATCTTGTATGCCAAAATTTGGATAAATAAGTTATATATTTAAATATATATATATATATACGTGTGTGTATGGTATACGTAATTTTATAGACATAGAAACTGTATACTGTATTTTAGGTAAATAACCCATGCCTTTTACATTTGTTTGCCAAACAAGCCCTCCCCCTGCTAGGTATTTTTGTAAGCAACACTATGCCAATTTTGTTTTTACATGTTTCTGTAAAAAATTAGCATAGTGTGATTACAAAAATACCTCGTGGGGGGAGGGCATGGTTGGCAAACAGAAGGTGTGCATTATTTGTGTAAAAATACAGTAGTTGTAATTGTATGTTGGTTGCTATGCCCTCCATTTTCAACACTCTTCTCCTGTACCTGCCTCTACTGTGGAAGGTATAAAGGAGAAAAAAGTGCTTTCCTAGACTCCTTTGAAGTTAGGGTTGACTATGTAACACCATTCTGGCTAATGAGCTATAATCATAAGTTTACTAGCATTACCTTTTCCTCTTTCTTTACACTGTCTTGGATGCCAATGTGAAGCCTGGAGGTGCAGCAGCCATTTGGTGACAATAAGGTAGCAGGCATTAAGACTGTTATTGTTATTGTTAGGTGCCTTTGAGTCGTTTCCGACTCATAGTGACCCTATGCACAACAGAATGATACACTGCCCAGTTCTGTGCCATCTTCCCAATTGTTGTTATTGTTGGCCATTGTTGTAGCCACTGTGTAAATCCATCTCATTGAGGGTCTTCCTCTTCTTTACTGACCCTCTATTTTACCAGGCATGATCTTCTTCTTCAGGGGCTGATCCCTCCTGATAACCGGTCCAAAGTATGTGAGATGAAGCCTCACCATCCTTGCTTCTAAGGAGCATTCTGGCTGTACTTCTTCCAAGACATACTTGTTCATTCTTCTGGCAGTCTATGTTATATCCAACAATTTCCACCACACCATAATTCAAAGGCGTTAGTTCTTCTTTGGTCTTCCTTATTTATTGTCCAACTTTCACATGCATATGAGGCAATTGAAAATATCATGGCTTGGGTCAGGCACACCTTAGTCCTCAAGGTGACATCTTTGCCTTTTAACACTTTCAAGAGGACTTTTGCAATGAATTTGCCCAATGCAATATGTCATTTGATTTCTTGACTGCTGCTTCCATGGGTGTTGACTGTGGATCCAAGTAAAATGAAATCCTTGACAAATTCAATCTTTTCTCCATTTATCATGATGTTGCTTATTGATCCAGTTGTGAGGATTTTTGTTTTCTTTATGTTGACATGCAACCCATACTGAAGACTGTAGTTTTTGATCTTCATCAGTAAAT
>NW_004444205.1:170203-173389 GCF_000243295.1 Trichechus manatus latirostris
TGTTTCTCTTCATATAGTCCAGCTTCTCAGATTATTTGCTCAGCATACAAATTGAATAAGTATGGTGAAATGATACAAACCTGACACACATCTTTCCTGAAATTAAACCACGCAGTATCCCCTTGCTATTTGAACGACTTCCTCTTGGTCTATATACAGGTTTCTCATGAGCACAATTAAGCATTCTGGAATTTCCATTCTTCGCAATGTTATCCATAATGTGTTATTATCCACACAGTCGAATGCCTTTGCATAGTCAATAAACACAGATAAACATCTTTCTGGTATTCTCTGCTTTCAGTCAAGATCCATCTGACTTCAGCAATGATATTCCTCATTCCAAGTCCTCTTCTGAATTTGATTTGAATTTCTGGCAGTTCCCTGTCATTGTACTGCTGCAAGCACTTTTGAATGATCTTCAGCAAAATTTTACTTACATGTGATATTAATGATATTGCTCAATTATTTCTGCATTCTGTTGGATCACTTTTCTTTGCAATGGGCGCAAATATGGGTCTCTTCCAATCAGTTGGCCAGGTAGTAGTCTTCCAAATTTCTTGGCATAGACAAGTGAGCACTTCCAGCACTGCATCCGTTTGTTGAAACATCTCAGTTGGTATTCCATCAATTCCTGAAGCCTTGTTTTTCACCATTCCCTTCAGTGCAGCTTGGACTTCTTCCTTCAGTAGCATAAGTTCTTGATCATATGCTACCTCCTGAAATGTCTGAGCATCGACCAATTCCTTTTGGTACAGTGACTCTGTGTATTCCTTCCATCTTCTTTTGATCCTGTTCTTTCTCTTTACACATATTTTCCCTGAAGAATCCTTCAATATTGCAATTCGAGGCTTGAAGTTTTTCTTCAGTTCATTCAGCTTGAGAAATGCTGGGCGTGTTCTTCTCTTTTGCTTTTATATCTCCAGGTCTTTGCACATTGTATTATCATACTTTACTTTGTCTTCTCGAGCCACCCTTTGAAATCTGTGCAGCTCTTTTACTTCATCGTTTCTTCTGTTTGCTTTAGCTACTCAGCTTTCAAAAGCAAGTTTCAGTGTCTCTTCTGACATCCATTTTGGTCTTTTCTTTCTTTCTCGTCTTTTTAATGACCTTTTGCTTTCTTCATGTATGATGTCCTTAATGTCATTCTATAACTTGTCTGGTCTTCGGTCATTAGTGTTCAATACGGCAAATCTATTCCTGAGATTGTCTCTAAATTCAGGTGGGATAAGGTTTTATTTTGGCTCTCATGGACTTGCTCTATTTTTCTTCAGCTTCCACTTGAACTTGCATCTGAGTAATTGATGGTCTGTTCTTCAGTCGGCCCCGGTCTTGTTCTGACAGATGATATTGAGGTTCTCCATCTTCTCTTTCCACAGATGTAGTCAATTTGATTCCTGTTTATTCCATCTGGCAAGGCCCATGTGTATAGTCACAGACTATGTTGTTGAAAAAAGGTATTTGTAATGAATAAGTTTTTGGCCTTGCAAAATTCTATCATGTGACCTCGAGTCATTTCTATCACCAAGGCCATGTTGCAAACTATTGATCCTTCTTCCTTTCCAACTTTTGCATTCCAATCACCAGTAATTACCAATTCATCTTGATTGCATGTTTGATCAATTTCAAACTGCAGAAGTTGGTAAAAATCTTCAATTTCTTCATATATAGCCTTAGTGGTTGGTGGGTAAATTTGAATAATAGTCATATTAACTGGTCTTCCTTATAGGCGTATGGATATTATCCTATCACTGACAGAGTACTTCAGGATAGATCTTGAAATGTTCTTTATGACAATGAACGCAACACTATTCCTCTTCAATTTGTCATTCCCGGCATAGTAGACCATACGACTGTCTGATTCAAAGTGGCCAATACCAGTCCATTTTAGCTCACTAACACCTACGATATTGATCTTTATGCATTCCATTTCATTTTTTTATTGTTGTACTTTAAGTGAAAGTTTACAATTCAAGTTAGTCTCTCATACAAAAATTTATACATACTTTGTTACGTGACCCTAATTGCTATCCCTATACTGTGACAGCACATTCCTCCTTTCCACCCATGATTTCCCGTGTCCATTCAACCAGCTCCTGACCCTCTCTGCCTTCTCATCTCACCTCTGGACAGGAGCTGCCCATTTAGTCTCATCTATCGACTTGAGCTAAGAAGCACACTTTTAACAAGTATCATTTTATGTTCCATAGTCCAGTCTGATCTTTGTCTGAAGAGTTGGCCTCAGGAATGGTTTTAGTTCTGGGTTGATAGAGAGTCTGGGGGCCATGCTTCCTGGGAATCCTCCAGCCTCAGTCAGACCATTAAGTCTGGTCTTTTTACTAGAATTTGAGTTCTGCACCTCACTTTTCTCCTGCTCCACCAGGGACTCTCTGTTGTTTTCCCTGTCAGGGCAGTCATTTGTGGTAGCTGGGTACCATCGAGTTCTTCTGGTCTCCAGGCTGATGAAGTTGCTGGTTTATGTGGCCCTTTCTGTCTCTTGGGCTAATACATTCCTTGTGTCCATGGTGTTCTTCATTCTCCTTTACTCCAGGTGGGTTGGGACAAATTGATGCATTTTAGACGGCCACTTGCTAGCTTTTAAGACCTCAGACACCACTCACCAAAGTAGGATGCAGAACATTTTCTTAATAAACTCTGTTATGCCAGTTGACCTAGATGTCCCCTGAAAGCATGGTATCCAGACCTCCATGCCTGCTACTCTGTCCCTTGAAGTGTTTGGTTGTATTCAGGAAACTTCTTAGCATTGGTTTAGTCCAGTTGTGCTGACTTCCCCTGGAGTGTGTGCTTTCCTTCCCTTCACCTAAGATAATTCTTGTCCACTATCTAGTTAGGGAATAACCCTCTCCCTCCCTCCCACCCTCGTAACCATCAAAGAATGCTTTCTTCTGTGATTAAACCTTTTCTTGACTTCTTGTAACAGTGGTCTTATAAAATATTTGTCCTTTTGTGAGTGAATAAATTCACTCAGCATAATGCCTTCCAGATTTCTCCATGTTATACGATGTTTCAAGGATTCATGGTTGTTCTTTATCATTGCATAGTATTCCATTTTGTAAATATACCATAATTTGTTTATCCATTTGTCTGTTGATGGGCACCTAGGTTGTTTCCATCTTTTTGCTATTGTGAACAGTGCTGCAATGAACATGGGTGTGCATATATCTATTC
>NW_004444205.1:173489-174914 GCF_000243295.1 Trichechus manatus latirostris
TGATGGGCACCTAGGTTGTTTCCATCTTTTTGCTATTGTGAACAGTGCTGCAATGAACATGGGTGTGCATATATCTATTCGTGTGACGGCTCTTATTTCTCTAGGATATATTCCAAGGAGTGGGATTGCTGGATTGTATGATATTTTTATTTCTAGCTTTTTAAGGAAGCACCAAATCAATTTCCAAAGTGGTTGTACCATTTTACATTCCCATCAACAGTGCATAAGTGTTCCAGTCTCTCCATAACCTCTCCAGCATGTTTTATATTGTGTTTTTTAGATTAATGCTAGTCTTGTTGGGGTGAGATGGTATCTCATTGCAGTTTTTATTTGCATTTCTCTAATGGCTAATGATCGTGAGCATTTCTTCATGTGTCTGTTAGTCGCCTGAATGCTTTCTTTGGCAAAGTGCCTGTTCATATCCTTTGCCCATTTTTAATTGGGTTATTTGTCTTTTTGTTGTTGAGGTATCTTTTTGCAATATCTTGTAGATTTTAGAGATGAAATGCTGATCGGATTTGTCATAGCCAAAATTATTTTTCCCAGTCTGTAGGTTGTCTTTTGACTCTGTTGGTGAAGTCTTTTGATGAGCATAAGTGTTTGATTTTTACGAGCTCCCATTTATCTAGTTTCTCTTCTGGTGCTTGTGCATTGTTACTTATGGTTCATATTGTGTTTATGCCATGTATTAGGGCTCCTAGCATTGTCCCTATTTTTTCTTCCATGATCTTTATCTTTTTTGATTTTATGTTTAAGTTGTTAATCCATTTTGAGTTAGTTTTTGTGCATGGTGTGAGGTATGGGTCTTGCTTCAGTTTTTTTGCAGATGGATATCCAGTTATGCCAGCACCGTTTGTTAAAGAGGCTGTCTTTTCCCCACTTAACGGACTTTGGGCCTTTGTCAAATATCAGCTACTCGTAGGTGGATGAATTTATGTCTGGATTCTCAATTCTGTTCCATTGGTCTATGTATCTGTTGTTGTACCAGTACCAGGCTGTTTTGACTACCGTGGCAGTATAATGAGTTCTAAAATCACCTAGTGTGAGGACTCCGACTTTGTTCTTCTTCTTGAGTAATGCTTTACTTATCCGGGGCTTCTTCCCTTTCCATATGAAGTAGGTGATTTGTTTCTCTATGTCATTAAAATATGCCATTGGAATTTGGATCGGGATTGCATTGTATCTGTAGATCGCTTTGGGTAGAATTGACATTTTCACAATGTTGTGTCTTCCTATCCATGAGCAAAGTATGTTTTTCCACTTATGCAGGTCTTTTTGGTTTCTTACAGTAGTGTCTTGTAGTTTTCATTGTATAGGTCTTTTATGTCTCTGGTTAGATTTATTCCTAAGTATTTTATCTTCTTGGGGGCTATTGTAAATGGTATTGATTTGGTGATTTCCTCTTCGAAGTTCTCTTTGTTGGTG
>NW_004444205.1:175293-194484 GCF_000243295.1 Trichechus manatus latirostris
TATAAATCCCACTTGATCATGATGAATTATTTTTTTGATATGTTGCTGAATTCTATTGGCTAGAATTTTGTTGAGGATTTTTGTGTCAATGTTCATGAGGGATATTGGTCTGTAATTTTCTTTTTTCATGGTGTCTTTACCTGGTTTTCGTATCAGGGTTATTCTGGCTTCATAGAGTGAGTTTGGGAGTATTCCATCCTTTTCTATGCTCTGAGATACCTTTAGTAGTAGTGGAGTTAACTCTTCTCTGCAATTTTGGTAGAATTCTCCAGTGAAGCCATCCAGGCCAGGGCTTTTATTTGTTGGGAGTTTTTAAATTACTTTTTCAATCTCTTCTTTTGTGGTAGGTTTATTTAGTTGTTTTACCTCTGTTTGTGTTAGTTAATGTAGGTAGTAAGTTTCTAGAAATTTGTCCATTTCCTCTAGGTTTTCAAATTTGTTAGATCTATTTCATTTCTGACGACTTCCAATCTTCCTAGATTCATACTTCGGACATTCCATGTTCCGATTTTTAATGGATGTTTGCAGCTGTTTCTTCTCATTTTGATTCATACCACATCAGAAAATTAAGGTCCTGAAAGCTTTACGTTATCCACGTTATTAAATTCGACTCTCCTTTGAGGAGACAGCTCTTCCCTAGTCATCTTTTGAGTGCCTTCCACCCTGAGGAGCTCATCTTCTGGCACTATAACAGACAATGTTCAGCTGCTATTCATAAGGTTTTTACTGGCCACCTTTTTCAAAAGTAGACCACCAGGTCCTTCTTCCTAGTCTTTCTTAGTCTGGAAGCTCCACTGAAAACTGTCCACCATGAGTGACCCTGCTGGTATTTGAAATACCGGTGGCATAGCTTCAAGCGTCACAACAAGAAGCAAGCCACCACAGTATAACAAACTGACAGGTGAGTGTTGGACATGAAGACTAGAGTCAACCTACTAGAGTAAGAAATAATAATAATAATGTGCTTGAGTCTCTCATGGAATCCTTGAACAGTAACACCAGCACTGGGTTGCCTATCTCTTTACTTTTTGCTACAAAAGATAATTAAATCCCTGTATATTTAAGCCACTATATTGGGGTTTTTTGGTTATTGTTGTTATGATGATGATGATGAAACACATCTTTAACTGATACAAGTCTTAAATCTGGGAAGTGAGACAAGAGGCAGAGGGGGTACTTTTACTTTTTTTAAGTGTTTATAAGTTGTGATGTTTGAATTTTTAGTCAGAGAAATGACCTCCCCCCCACAAAACAAACTAATTTTAAAATACAATTAAGCAACAATAAGAAATAAATTATTAAAACATACAATTAAAGTCATTAATTTTTATGCATAATTGTTTCAAGGCTTAGCTGAGAAGAGAATTGTTCTTTCACAAAACTGTTTCTGTTACTTATATTAAATGGAGAATAACTTAATTTAGTATGTCATCTCATATCAGAGATGTTGCTAAGAGGACAAATATATTTAGATTTATAATTATACAACTTAGTTTGCAAATAGTTACTCTTCTTAGGAAGGAGGGGGTATTTTTCTTGTTTTAAATGATATTAGTTATCCATCCTTGTTTATAGGAAAATGATAGGGATGCGATTTTAGAGAACTGAATGATAATGCCCTCCCCATTTTTGTTCTTACTGCTTTTAGAGAAAAATGAAAGCAGGACTCAGAAGAAATGAGCTAAATATTTAGGGGGTCATCGTTATAAGGGTTTTTTTTGAAAGCAGTATCTAAGTTACAGAGTTTGTTCTCTAAAATTACATAGCCAGAGCTTCAAAAAACTAAAAGGTTGCTTGATGCTAAGTGATTGTGAAGCTACAAATATTGCCTCAAAATATCCTTTTATTTCAGAAAATAGATTTTGGTATAAAGGCACATTCTAATAAAATGTATAAATAAAAGTGATCTAGAAATATGAATAATAGCAATTAATGATTGCGATTGAGACCAAGTTTTATGTAGTTATTCTGTCAATTATATTTTCTAATATTTTGCCAAGGCTCCCTGATCGCTCAGTGAGTGGTTAAGTGCTCAGCTGCTAACCAAAAAGTTGGGGGTTTGAACCCACCCAGAGGCTCCTCGGAAGAAAGACCTAGAGATCTGCTTCTGTAAAGATTACAGCCGAGAAAACTTATGGGGCAGCTCTACTCTGTCGTATAGGGTCGATATGAGTCGGAATCAACTCGACAGCACACAACAACAGCAACGCTTTGCCTTAACTCCTTTAATAAAATATTGCATTTGAAATTAGAGAACATAATTGAGTGGGAAAATATATTACCATATTTTATGAAAATAACGCACCTTCTGAGTTTGTTTGCCAACATGCCCTCCCCCCACAAGGTATTTTTTTACAGCAACACGTAAAAAAAATTGGCATAGCAGTGCTTATGAAAATACATTGTCAAGATAATTAAGACAATGGGGCAAAAGTGTTTAGGGATAAACAACTTCAACATGTAAAAGTGTGTGCCTAAAAGCACAATAACTTCATAAATAGTCTGAACTTTTTCCATATGAATAAAAAGGTTGAGATTTCTCTTAATTTTGTGAATTTTTTTTACCCTGTTGACAATACGTCATTGCTTTCTAATCATATATTAGCATGTTTATTATATATATAATTTTAATAGATGTATTTTTAAAATATATGCATATGCAGAGAAAATCTGCATAAGAATAATATTAAAAGATGGAATAGTTTGAATATTTAATATATCTCCTCCTTAAGCTTAATAAAAGTTATTTATTTACTCATTATTTTGTTTGTGGTTTATTTATATTTTTACCTGGCCTTGTTCCAGAAAGTTTAGGAGTCAGGTAAAACATTTACAAAAGGAAAAATTATATTCTTATTTTGAAAATGGGGAAAATGAGATTTATGGTCTTTTAATGAGAAGTATTAAAATTCCTGGAAAGAACATTAACATTGTTAACTGTAACACTAAAGAGATAAATAATTTTGTAGGATATTCTCAGAGGCTGGTATAAACTGGCAGAGGCTTAGAAAGAATTATCTTTGGGAATCAAAACTTAAATGATTCAAGGCATATGTGGACATTCATTAGTTCATTTATTTAATGTGTATTTCTTTAGTGCCCACTGTATACCAGACCCTGCTCTAGCATT
Organism: Trichechus manatus latirostris; assembly: GCF_000243295.1. NCBI lineage: Eukaryota > Metazoa > Chordata > Mammalia > Sirenia > Trichechidae > Trichechus > Trichechus manatus. The sequence continues at coordinate 178,424 of NW_004444205.1, forward strand.
AAAGATAACCAAGAAAAATATTTGCCTTTGTGGACTTTACATCCTATTGGAGGAAACAGTTGATTAGTAAATACACACATAAAACATTTTAGAGACTATATTTGTAGATGAGTTTAAAATAAACTTGAAATTACAGTAAAAAGTAGTAAATTTGTCATCATGGGTCAGATCAAGTTTGGTATAATATGATTTACCAGTAGAATCTGTAATACGAAAATGAAGTGAAGGAAACAAATTTGTTGGAGCAGAGGTCTAAAAGTATTATTTGTTAGAAAGGTAAGCCCACCTCTTTTTTGTGACAGCCCTGGTGGCACAGAGGTGAAAGTGCTCGACTGCTAATGGAAAGGTCTGTAGTTTGAAACCACCAGCTGCTCCTCGAGAGAAAGATGTGTCAGTTGGCTTCTTTAGATATTTACAGCCTTGGAAACCCTATGGGGTCGCTATGAGTCAGAATCTATCCGATGGCTGTGGGTTTGGTTTGATTTTGGTTTTGTACTGAAATATAAAAAAAATCTTTTTTTTTTTAAATCAGAGCAATGCCAACATATATACCCTCAAATAAATTAACAACTGCATTGCGACTGAATCATCTGAAATGGACAGACCTGCATTGTTATTCAACTGAAAAAAAATAGGAAGTGTGTGTCTATGGTAGGCTGCCTTCTAAGATGGTTTCAGGTGCTCCCTGCCTCCTGGTTTTCAAGCCCTTGTGTAATCCCTTCCCCTTGGATGTGGGCTGGACCTGATGATTCACTCCTAACAAATGTTGTTGTTAGGTGCCGATGAGTAGGTTCCAACTCATAGCAACTCTGTGTACAACAGAACGAAACACGGCCTGCGCCTGCACAGTCCTCACAATCCTTGTTATGCTTGAGCCCATTGTTATAGCCACTGTATGAGTTCATCTCATTGAGGATCTTCCTCTTTTTCGATGACTCTCTACTTTACCAAGCGTGATGTCCTTCTTTAGGGACTGGTGCCTCCTGATAACGCGTCCAAAGTATGTGAGATGTAGTCTCGCCACCCTTGCTTCTAAAGAGCATTCTGGCTGTACTTCTTCCAAGACAGATTTGTTCGTTCTTTTGGAAGTCCATGGTATATACAATATTCTTCACCAACACCATAATTCAAAGGCATCAATTCATCATCATCATCCTTATTCATTGTCCAGCTTTCACGTGCATGTGAAGCAATTGAAAACACCATGGCTTGGGTCAGGTGCACCTTAGTCTTCAAGGTAACATCTTTGCTTTTTAACACTTTAAAGGGATCTTTTGCAACAGATTTGCCTAATGTAATGTGTCTTTTGATTTCTCGACTGCTGCTTCGGTGGGTGTTGATTGTGGAGTCTAGTAAAATGAAATCCTTGACAACTTCAATATTTTCTCCGTTTATCATGATGTGGCTTATTGATCCAGTTGTGAAGATTTTTTATTTTCTTTATGTTCAGGCGTAATCTATACTGAAGGCTATGGTCTTTGATCTTCTTCATGAAGTGCTTCAAGCCCTCTTCACTTTCAGCAAGCAACGTTTTGTCATCTGCATATCACAGGTTGTTAATGAGTCTTCCTCCAAACCTGATGCCCTGTTCTTCTTCGTATAGTCCAGCTCCTCATCCGTTTGTTGAAACATCTCAATTGGTATTCCATCAATTCCTGGAGCCTTGTTTTTCGCCAATGCCTTCAGTGCAGCTTGGACCTATCCTTCGGTTCCTGATCATATGCTGCCTCCTAAAATGGTTGAACATCGACCAGTTCTTTTTGGTACAGTGACTCTGTATTCCTTCCATCTTCTTTTGATGCTTCCTGTGTCATTTAATATTTTCCCTGTAGAATCCTTCAATATTGCAACTCAAGGCTTGAATATTTTCTTCAGTTCTTTCACCTTGAGAAATGCTGATCATGTTCTTCTCTTTTGTTTTTCTAACTCCAGGTCTTTGCACGTGACCTTTTAGTACTTCACTTTGTCTTCTCTAGCTGCCCTTTGAAATCTTCTGTTCAACTCTTTTACTTCATCATTTCTTCCATTTGGTTTAGCTACTCAGCAATCAAGATCAAGTTTTGGAGTTTCTTCTGACATCCATTTTGGTCTTTTCTTTCTTTCCTGTCTTTTTGATGACCTCTTGCTTTCTTCATGTGTGATGTCCTTGACATCATTCCACAACTCATCAGGTCTTTGGTCATTAGTGTTCAACATGTCAAATCTATTCGTGACATGGTCTCTACATTCAGGTGGGATATACTCAAGGTTGTACTTTGGCTCTCATGGACTTTTTCTAATTTTCTTCACTTTCTACTTGAACTTGCATATGAGCAATTGATGGTCTGTTGTGCAGTCAGCCGTGGGCCTTCTTCTGACTGATGATACTGAACTTTTCCATTGTCTCTTTCCACAGATGTAGTTGATTTGATTCCTGCGTATTCCATCTGGTGAGGTCCACGTGTATAGTCATCATTTATGTTGTTGAAAAAGGTATTTTCAATGAAGAAGTGCTGGTCTTGCAAAATTCTATCATGTGATCTCCTGCATTGTTTCTATCACCAAAGCCATATTTTCCAACTACTGATCCTTCTTTGTTGTTTCCAACTTTGCGTTCCAATCACCAGTAATTATCAATGCATCCTGATTGCTTGTTCAATCAATTTCAGACTGCAGAAGTTGGTACAAATCTTCAATTTCTTCATCTTTGGCCTTAATGGTTGGTGAGTAAATTTGAATAATAGTCATATTAACTGGTCTTCCTTGTAGGCATATGGATATTATCCTATCATTGACAGCATTGTACTTCAGGATAGATCTTGAAATGTTCTTTTTGACAATGAATGCAATGCCATTCCTCTTCAACTTGTCAATCTGGCATAGCAGACCATATTATTGTCTGAATCAAAATGGCCAATACCAGTGCATTGCAGCTTATTAATGCCTAGGATATTGATGTTTATGCATTCCATTTCATTTTTATGATTTCCAGTTTTTCTAGATTCATATCTCATACACTCCATATTTCAATTATTAATGGATATTGACAGCTGTTCTTATTTTGAGTCATGACACATCAGCAAATGAAGGTCTTGAAAGCTTGACTCCATCCAGGTCATTAAGGTCGACTCTGCTTTGAGGAGGCAGCTCTTCCCCAGTCTCTTCTGAGTGCCTACCAACCTGAGGGGCTCATCTTCTGGCATTATATCAGACAATGTTCCACTGCTATTCATAATGTTTTCGCTGGTTAATTATTTTCAGTAGTAGACCACCAGGTCCTTCTTCCTAGCCTGTCTTAGTCTGGAAGCTCAGCTGAAACCTGTCTGCCATGGGTGACCCTGCTAGTATTTGAATGCCAGTGACATAGCTTTCAGCATCACAGGAACACACAAGCCCCCACAGTATGACAAACTAACAGACATGTGAAGGTCCTAACAAACAGAATACAGCAAAAGTGATGGCATGTCAACCTCTTAAATTAGATTGCAAGTCCATGACATTCCTCTTGCTGGCAACTCTCTCTCTCTGTCACTTACTTACTTTGATGAAGCATCTGCTATGTTGTGAGTCACCCTACGGAAAATGCCCGCATGGCTAGGAACTGAGGGCAGCCTCCAGTCAACAACCAATGAGGAACTGAAGCCCTCAGCGCAGGAGCCTGCAAACAAATGAATCTTGTTAACAACTACTGAGTCAACTTGGAAGGATATGTTGCTCCCCAATTGCTCCTTGAGACAACTATAGCCCCAGATGACACCCTGGTTGTAGCCTGTGACAGACTCTGAGACAGAAGACCCAGCTTAGGCCACTCCCAGATTCCCGACTCACAGAAATGGTAAGATAATAAATGACGTTGTTTTAATCTGCTAAGTTTTGGGCCAATTTGTTAGGCAGCAATAGATGACTAAGACAATATTGGTCTCTTAGATTTCTAAGGCAATATCTAGTTTTTTACACTTGGAAATTTACTATTGTAAGTATGCTGGCTATTACAATGGTTCAAAGATCGTATAACTTAAGCCTGGTGAGGATTCTGGTATGTGAAACCATTGGTGAATTAAAGCCTGTTGCTTCTACTAAATGATTCAATAAAGAATGGAATATTAACAGTTGTAAAGTTTAAACTCTTAAAATGTACAGGGTTTGTCATCAACTTTTACTAAATGTCACTACTACTTTAGTAAAGAAGGGGAGATTAGCATAGGAGTAGTGATGGATTGAAACCTTTCACTTTGTCAGGTACAAGACTAACCAGAACAGTTACTGTCAATTCCAACTCATGGCAATCCCATGTGTTGCAGAGCACAACTGCTCCATATGGTTTTCTTGGCTGTGATCTTTACGGAAGCAGATCACAAGGCCTTTCTTCCTTGATGCCTTTGGGTAGGTTCGATCTACCAACCTTTAGGTTAGTGCCTATTACAAACCACTTGTACCACCTGGGGACCTTGTGCTCCATAATCGTATTTAATAATTTATAATTGTTTAATATATTCTATAAAACCAGCATAAATGCAATCACTTCAAAGTGGAAATACACTGAAGTATATTGTAGTGATGATTAAAAGAGAAAACAACAGTGACAGAGTAATGTATACATGCTGAAGACTATGAAGGTAGAGGAATTGGAAAGATTCTTCCTATAGACCACAAAACTAACAAATGCAAGCTATGGTAATGTTGATTAATATCCATAGCATGCCCACTATTTTATTTTTTTGAAAGATAATGTTGCTTCTTTCTTTGCATTCTTATCTCCAATACTCTTACCTGCCTCGCTGCCTATGCTTATTACCAGGGAAACAAGTTAAACTTTTACACAAAACGTATTACAAGATAACTTGCAAAAGATGAGCCTGGGGATTTGCCGTCCTCCTGTGATACATTCATACTCTGCATCTATTCATGCCTTCTCCTTCCTACCGGTGATATTTTCCAGGTAATAGAAGACCCCATCTGCTACTTTTACCCAACTACTAGCTCCTTGTCATCCTTTCTCCCTCATGGTCAAGGATGGAACTATCATTAGTAATGGATTTCAGTCTCACCAGCTTGCTTTATTGCTATCAAAGAGAAAAAGCATACCTAAATTATATACACACTAATTCATGGATGAAATGTGGAACCCGCATGGAACAGACCTATAATAATTGAGTAACACAATGGAGTTGACTACTGATAAGCAATGGTCAGAAATTCATCTAATGAAGCAAAGAAGCTTATTTTCATTTGACTCTGTTCTAAGAGACAGACAGCCCTTTTGACCCAGTGACTATCTGGTGAATCTAAGTAAAATCTAAGAGAGCTTACAAAAGAGAAGATGCACTCCTGGATATCTACTTTATGAATCATAGAATTATTGTTCATATAGTTTTTCTCTAAACTACTGAACACCATTTTCTCTCAGAAAAGGATGCAGTTTTATTTTTGGATCACATAGTACAGAGAGAAAGAGATATGGCACCTTGAAATGGGAATCAACTCTGCAGCAAACTACCAAACGTGTTGCTGTTGAGTCAATTCCGACTCTCAGTGACTCTATAGGATAGAATATAACTACTCCAAAGGGTTTCCAAGGAGTGTCTGGTGGACTCGAACTGTGGACTATTTGGTTAGCAGTAATAGCTCTTAACCACTATGCCACCAGGGCAGCAAACTACAGGCTGAGTAAAACTTGTGTCTTAAAAATACAAGTCAAAATGTTGTTATCTCTATTTTTACAACAGTAAAAACAAAGAAGTCAAACAAAAGCTTATTGCCATTTCCAACAACAAAAACCTATACTAAACTTTTTTTTTTGATTTTCAGAAGTTGTCTTACTAACTTCCTAGAATAAGTGTGCCTCTTGAGCCCTGGTATGGATACCTGAAAAATTATAACATCAACTGTATTAATTTGCTGTGGCTGCTGTAACAAACAGTCACAAAGTTGGTAGCTTAAAACAACAAAAATGTATTCTCTCACAGTTCTGGAGGCCAGAAGTCTGAAATCAGAATCACTAGGCCAAAATCAAAGTGTCAACAGGGCTGCACTCCCTCTGGAGACTCTATGGAACACTTTGTTCCTTGCCCCTTCCAGCTTCTGGTGGCTACCAGCATTCCATGGCTGTGGCCACATTGCTCCAATCTCTGTCTCTGTGGTCACACTGCCTTCTTCTCTTCTGTATCATATCTCCCTCTACTTCATTATGGACACTTGTGATTGCATTAAGTCCCACCTGGATGTCCCCATCTCAAGATCCTTAACTTGTTCACATCTGCAGAAGGCCTTTTTTGCATGTAAGGTAACATATACAGCTCCAGGCATTATGGTCTGATATCTTTGGGGGCCATTTATTTAGCCTACCACATCAACCAACTTTAAATTAGGAAATAGTACTCCTAACATTCTGATTCATGGAACACCTGCATTACTTATAATTGGATGGATCTGAGGCCTTCAAACTTTAAAATAGATTTGGCTTTCATCAATTCAGGGGAAAAAAACGAATTCCATAAATGGAAACACTTCATGGGAAACACCTAATATTGAAGGCCAAATCATTATCAACTTAAATACCACCGTTATTTCAACTGCTGAGTCAGTGCCTAGGTGACAGATTATCTGGAATGCAACCAAGACCATGAGTTTCTGAATCACTAAATTAAGAGCATCAACTTTTATCAGAATTCAGAAGCAAACAAGTTGCACACTCACTCTTAAAAAAATCCAAATTGACAAAACAGCTATTAGGTGTAATTATCTATATTTTAAAAGGTGGCTGTTTACATTCACCTTTTAGTGAGTCATATAATGATTCACCACACACACACTTTCTTTAAATGATAAGTTCCATTACTGATTCCATTTACACTTCTTTGATGGATATATAAAATTTTAGGAACAAAGCTATTCTATTTCTCTTATGTATACGCGTTTATGTATGTGTGATTAGTATAGTGCCTCTCTCTCTCTCTCTCTCTCCATCCATCTAACTGCAAATTATGCATATGGTTCTGTAGCTGTTGTTGTTATTAGGTGCCATTGAATTGGTTCTGACTCATAGCGATCCTATGTACAACCGAATGAAACACTGCCTGGTCCTGTGGCATCCTCACAATCATTGCTATGTTTGAACCCATATAGTTCTGTAGCTAGCCTTTTCAAATCACTGAACAATATACAATAAACATAAATCTATGTCTAGTCTTGTTAACTAGTACATAGTATTGCACTTATGGGTTCAAAATAGTCCTCCCCTCCTTTTTTGTTTTTTCTATTACAAACCATGTTGAACTAAAAGCCCTTTTGGAAAATGTGTAAATACTTCTGCCATTTTGTGGTTTATATTTAACTTTATTTACAACATCTTTTAGTTAAAAAATCTGCTCAAATGTAAGTAGTCAAATCTCTCAGAATTCTTCTTCATAGTTTCTGAAACTTTTTCTAATTTAAGAATTCCTTCTCCACCTTAAATTAGGGAGAAATTCAATCCTCTATATTTTATAATAATTTTCAGTTTTGTTTTCACATTCAGATCTTTAATCTACAAAGTATTTAATCTATGAAGTAAATGATATGAAGTAGCTGTCTACTATTGTTTATCCAAACAAATAGCCAAGTGATCTCAAACCATGTACACTTTATCCACCAATGTGAAATGTCCCCTCTCTTACATTGGTTAATTTATTACCCATGTGCTGATAACTACACTATCTAAACTGTTCTTTCAGTTCAGGCCCATAACTACTTCATCTCAGAAGCCCACTCATCTAGTTAAAAAAATCCCATTATAAGCTATCATAACTCCAGCTACCTCAGCAATGTAGCACCTATCATGATTTAGTTTTATAATTATTTTATTGATGTCTGTGTGCTTAGATTGTAAATAAACTCCATAAGGGAAAAAAATTAAGTTTTTGTTCAGGATCAAATTCCCAATACCCACCTGATAGAAGGTGGGTCCACAATGAATATTTGGTGAATGAATAAATAAATAAATAAATGATTGAATGAATATTTTGGTAGCTGGTAAAGAAAGTTCCCTTCATTTTTAAGATGTTCTTGTTTAATAATATTTTTTTATTTAATTTATAGATGCTTTGCGAGAAATAATACTTTAACAGGGCTAAGCTTTACAACTGAAGATCATAGTGTGTCTCTTCACCTATTAAAGTCATCTTATTCCTTCAATAAAGTTTTTTTCTTGTTACTGTTTTACTTTTTTTTAATAAATCTTGAGCATTTGTCTTTTTGTATTTTAAGTAGGAATTTTCTAACATGTCACCACTACTATGATGTTTGTTGTTAAGTTTCAGCTAAGATGTTTTTTTTTCCTATCAAGTTAAATTTTCTGTCTACATAACTGTGTGTGAAATTTGATCGATGTTTTGGTCACATAGAATTTCTTGCTCTATTAATTTTTGATCACATAAATTTCTCTTTCTTTCTTTATTTAAAAAGTATGAAATTCAGTCTCAAATAATATAAAACCCATTGGATCATGGTAATATGCTGTCTCTACCTTCTTGCCAGAAGAGAAGCAAATCACCTCTGTAGAAATGTAGTGTAATCCATGTCTTATTCATCTGGTGCTGTTCCAACAGAAATAACACAAGTGGATGGCTTTAGCAAAGAGAAGTTTATTCTCTCACAGTCCAGTAGGCTACAAGTCCAAATTCAGGGCATCAGCTCCAGGAGAGGGCTTTCTCTCATGTCAGCTCTAGAGGAAAGTCCTTGTGATGCATCAGTCTTTCCTTGGTCTGGGAGCATCTCTGTGCAGGAACCTCAGGTCCAAAGGATGCACTCTGCTCCCAGGACTGCTTTCTTGGTGGTATGAGGTTCCCATGTGTCTCTACTCTCTTCTCTCTTTTATATCTCAAAAGAGACTGGATTAAGATACTAATCTTGCAAACCTCATCAGTATAACCCATCATAGCGATAAGAATTTACAACACATAAGGAAATCACATCAGATTTACAAAATGGTACACAATCATATAATACTGGGAATCATGACCCAGCCATGTTGACAGATATTTTTTGGGGACACAATTCAATCCATGACAGTCCATAACTTCTAGAATACATTATGGCCAGCATTTGATCAAGATTAAAAGGCATGCCAAGAGATAGGACTAAATCACTGAAAATTGAAAGATTAAAATGTTAAAAAATAAAACAGATCCTCAGGTGATCTAGGTACTAGTTTTCAGACACAGACTTCAGAATAACTATGATTAATATGTATAAGAAAATAGATGAAAAGATAGATAATTTTACCAGGTAGCCGGAACCTATAAAACATTATCAAATGGAAATAAGAAAACTAAATAAGAAAAAAAAATTGTAATAAAGAATACAATGGGTTGATTTAAGAGCAGATTAGATACAGCAGAGGAGCCCAAGCCACTGCCATGGAGTCAATTCCGACTCATAGTGACTGTACAGGACAGAGTAGAACTGCCCCATAGGGTTTCCAAGGCTATAAATCTTTACAGAAGCAGACTGCCACATCTTCCTGACTTGGAGGGGCTGGTGGGTTCGAATCGCCAACCTTGCGGTTAGCAGCCCAGCACTTAACCACTGCACCACTGTAAAACCCATTGCCGCCGAGTCGATTCCGACTCATAGTGACCCTATAGGACAGAGTAGAACTGCCCCACAGAGTTTCCAAGGAGTGCCTGGTGGATTCAAACTGCCAATCTTTATGGGTAGCAGTCATAGCACTTAACCACTATGCAACCAGGGTTTCCACTGCACCACCAGTGTTAGTTAAATGAAGACAAATCAGTAGGAAATATGTAGACTGAAACAGTAAGAGAAAACCATTTCCATTTGAATCCCACTGCGGTGTAATGGATTGCATTTGTGTGGCCTTTATTGCCAGGTGACTGAGTGGGACTGTGCAGATAGGGTAATTGTAGCTCACCAAGGGTATTGGTCAGCTTTGCCATCCTGCTGGGCTTGAAATGAGCCACCCCAGAGGTGGCAGAGAGAATCCCACCACCACCAAGGAAGAACAGTCAGGAGCCAGCACGTCCTTTGGACCCGGGATCCCTGTGCTGAGAAGCTCCTGGAAGCAGGAGGCCAATAGAAAGACAGAGAGTGAGCTGTAACCCTGAAGACACTGAGATGCAGTGGCAGGAGAGACCTGGCAGTAGGAAACTGCGCAGTGGGCTTCCCGGCCCACAGGGAGAGAAAGCTGAGTGCCTTTGGGCAGAGGCCTATGGCTAGGGAGAGGCGTCTGTGAATACAACTGGGAAGAGGCTGTCCTGATGGAAGAACTTTATCCTGAGCGTTCCTGAACCTGAATTGTAATTGTTCCTTCCCTAATAAACTCCATAATCGTTAAGTATTGTCTGTGAGTTCTGTGTGGCCATTGCAATGAATTATCGAACCCTGCAGAGAAGTAGAGAGTATCGTGGGAGGGACAGTTGGTGTCATAACTGGTAAAGATGGTGGAGAGAGGAGGCATGTCTGACCTCTGCCTCACAAGAATCGACCTTGGGCTGTTGATCTGGATTCTCCTTCCCCCTTGTGAAGTTAGACGAGGTCAGACATCGCCTCCACGCCCTTTTTACACCCATTGACCAAAACTTTGTCTCACACACACATACACACACACACACACACACACACACACACACACACACACACACACGTGGCTGCAAAGCAAGCTGGGAAATATAGTCTTTATTTGGGGCAGACATGCACCCCACTAAACATTAGGGGTTCTATTATTAAATTAGAAATTGAGAATGGCTTGATTTGGGGGAACAAGTAGAAGTCTTTCTATCCACATATCCATGAATAAATTTTGCCATATTGAACCATACCTTCTTATCTAAATAAATGCACCCCAATGTCCCATGTAGTTACTACATCTCAAAATCTAGGCTCTCTGAGTAATGGGCCATCATCTATCTACCCCAGATTCAAATATGGTACTGTTTTCCAGTAACCTTTAAATTAAAAGACATGTTACCTGACCTCGGATTGTTCAGTATGAAACGGTGGAGTACTAGTAGAACAACCAAAATGAAGCTCCTATTTAAAAAGAAAGGAAAAGGAGGGAGAATGGAAAACACACACAGCCGTCACTGATTCATAGCAGGGACAGCAAAGATTCCATATCCTAGCAGTGGAGTAAGTTGATTTGGAAGTCCCCCTGGTTCTGTTTTCTGGAAGTAACTTCTTCCTCTCTTTTCCTCTGTGGCACCTGTCTTTGCCCTCTGGGAGGTTCTTTCTTGTTCATTATCCCCCATGGCCATATTTGAAGTAAAATAGCCGAGCTTTTGCAGCTGGCTTTGTTACCGAATGCAATGGGTTCACCGCTTGTACTCTTGTTAAGAATAACTGAGAGTCAAGCGGATTTAAAGCAAGGCATACTTTATTACTCACAGCGAGTAAGGAGAGGAGGGGGGATACTCCCCAAAAGCACTCTCTCTCTGAACAAAGGGCTGGAGGTGCCGTTTTATACCACGCGGGAAAGGGGAAGTCATACGTATCCATTAACTTCATATATGTTCAAAAAGGGGTCGGGGTAGGATTTCCGCATGGAAGTGGCTGACGGACTTCTCGCTTAGGAAATGGGATCGGTCACCGCTCGATGACGTATGTCCAGTGATTTTTGGTTCCTAGGCAACACTTATTATGGGATGAGGCCATCTGACCATCAACCTGATCCTTACTACACATGCCCAGGATTCTAGCTCTAATTGGCTGATCTGAAAGACAGCTACAAGTGGACAGATTAGGAGGAAGCAAACAACATTTGCACCATTCTTCTTCTACAAAAATTTTTTAACCGACATAACTTGTCATTTAAGGCCTTTTCCATCCCTAGCTTCTCTCAGCTTCATGCTAGAGCCGCTTCAGAGGCCCGGGGATTGTTTTATGTGTTAAACGATTACAGGATTTTGCAGTCCTGACTTGTAGTTTGTGTTTTTTTTTTTTTAATTGACAAAAATATTTATTTCAAAAGCTTGATTTGTTTCTGGCTTATTTGCTTCAGGTAGTTCTATATCTAGACATATATTTAAGCCTTAAGACTCTTGTCTTTTATTTACTGGAAGGGCAATACAAATGGTTTAATAGTCAACTACTTACTGAGAGGTTAGTGGTTCAAACCCACCCAGAGGCACCTCAGAAGAAAGGCCTGGCAATCTGCTTCTAAAAGGTCATCATAGCCTTGAAAACCCTATGGAGTGCACACATGGGATTCCCATGTCAGAATAGGCTCAGTGGGCAACTGCTTTTTTGGTCCAAGCTCTACCCATTCTCCGGTCTTTCAGCTTATTAGCAACTCCTGTGGCCATCTCAAACACTACACTTTGATGAGAAGTAAATACCCTTAATCCCCTCCTTGATTAGAGGTTCTCGGCCTCGTTTAACAGAATCATCAGTTTTATATGTGGCTAAAGCTACCCTTTGGAGCCACCACTTACATACTGAAGGTTATTTTTCACTCACACAAATTCTGGAAATTGACAATTTAGGGCTCCATAATCTTCAGGTATTCCAGAACCTTCTATCTTATAATTCCATCAAACACAAGATGTGGATTCCAACTCATGGTTCAAAACTACTGCTGAGCTCTAGCCATCACATTTGCACCCCAGTCAGAAGAATAGAGGATTTTGCACATATTCTTTGGCACGATTTTAGTAACAGCTGGCTGCAAAAGAGGTCAACGGTCATTGGGGGGAAAATTAGCAGTATTTCCTACACTTAACTTTTGTACTATCTTTTTATTTTTTAATTAATACAAAAATTCTGAATTTTAATTCCTACCTATCACTGATAAAACCCCTATCAATATAAATTGCATTTAATGTACAGTCAAACATCATTCAAGTATTCGATATTCCTGAATTCACCTATTCGCTAAAATTACTTGGAGCTCTCCTGTGTTCAGTCACAGACGTGCGCATGTGCAGAACAGTGAAATCCTCCCAGCTAAGGTTCTTCCCTCTTTCTCTGAACTCCTATAGCATTTCCACATTATTTTTATGGTTTATTACTTGGTACTAAGACGGTTTATGTGTTCAATTCTCCTAATTGACTGAGTTACTCAAGGGCAAGGGTCTTGTCTTAATTTATCTTTCTATATTCAGGGTCTAGCTCAGTGCTTGATACAAATTAAGGACTCGATAAATATGGAATTAATTAATCAATCAATACATACACTGTCTCAGTCATCATTCTGAATATTAATCTTTCACTTAAAACATCCATATATGTAAAATGTGGAATAAATTGAACTTAATCTTTATTACCCAAATATACATGATTTTAGATTTGTACTACTTCTGTTAGACAACACTCTCTAGAATGCTGCTTGAGGGTGCCACATCTCGATGAAGGTGAAGATGGACGGTGCTCTGTTTAATTTGGTAAGTGTTAATGGTATGGGGAAGTTGATAGTTGGATTTGTGCTATTAATTTGCCATCCCCAGTCTTATTTATTTTCCTAAATTTATGATATCAATTTCTTGCATGTCATATCTGCTTTTTCATGGAAACTGAATGGAAGGGACAAAAGAGAAGGGAGAGATATGGTTGAGAATTTCTGATCAAAGGATTGTGTTTAAATGGAGTTTGCTAACGTGTGAATTCTTCATGTGTTGTAAAGCAGGCATAAAATGCAATTTACAAATTCATGCTATAGTGATTTCTGTTCTTATGTGATTGATCTCTTTAACATCATAAAGAAAATTTCTAAATGATTTGTTACCAACTGATGGTTTATGAAAACATCTAGTATATTAAAATAATAATTTCTTATGGTTTTAATTTTCAAAAGGTAGAAGTAGCAAAAGCAAACCAAGTGGAAACCAAGAAACTGACATGAAGAGAAAAAGCATGACATGTCCATAGGTCAATAACTTTTTATAGTCATTTAAATGCCATAAGGGATGTATGAATTATTTATAAGTACTCCAAATCCCTTATCTGTAGGCTTTTCAGTTTACACTCTCTTGATTTACTGCCTAAAGGGAATTTGATGGCAAAAGAGTAAGATCCCTGGATCTACAGCCATACAGTAGTTCACAAAGATAACCTTTTCACTACTTATGGGTAATATGGACATCAACAGAATTCTCAAAACACTACCTCTTATTAGTGCATTTTTATTTCCATCTACGTGCTTCAGAGTTTAAGTTGACAATAAAATGTTATCTCTTCAGGAATATTTAGAGTATGTCCTTCCATACGATTTTTGTTTTAATTGCTCTCTCTTTTAATGTACAGCTATAGAAAATGGGAGAAAATCTTTAAAAGCAATGTTTCTTGTTATGAAAAAGTGAATGGGAGGACATTTGATAACATTCATAAATTTGGACTAAGTATTAAAAGGCTGTGCCTTTGGAGTAAGGAAATACTTGTAATGCAAAGATTAAATTAAGCTTCTTCTTTTTCATTTCCCCAAGTAAAATATTAATTTTGAAATACACCCAATTCTCAATCATGTAGTGTTCATTAACCATTTATTAAGCACCAATATTGTACATAGTAGTATTCTACATAGTTAATTGATTTTTAAAGAAGTTTAAGATATATAAGGAACTTAATACGACCACATTTATAATTAGTACTCACCCATCTTGGTTATCTAGTGCTGCTATAATAGAAATACCACAAGTGGATGGCTTTAACAAAGAGAAATTTATTTTCTCACAGTCTAGTAGGCTAGAAGTCCGAATTCAGACTGTCACCTCCAGGGGAAGGCTTTCTCTCTATGTTGGCTCTGGAGGAAGGTCCTTCTCAGCAATCTTCCCCTGGACTGGGAGCTTTCCCGTGCAGGAACCCTGGGTCCAAAGGACACACTCTGTTCCCTGCACTGCTTTCTTGGTTGTATGAGGTCCCCCTGTCTCTCTGCTTGCTTCTCTTTTATATCTCAAAAGAGATTGGCTCAAAACACAATCCAATCTTGTAGATTGAGTCCTGCCTTACTAACACAACTGCCACCCATCCTCCCTCATTAACATTATAGAAGTAAGATTTACAACATATAGGAAAATCATATCAGATGACAAAATGGTGGATAATCATACAATACTGGGAATCATGGCCTAGCCAATTGATACACGTATTTTTGGGGGACACAATTCAATCCATGACATCAACTAAAGATCTCCCACATTCCCAATATTTAGATAGAAACTTACAAACTAGATATGTCTACAATCTGCTGACCTCAAAATTCCTACTTAATCCTGAGGTCTGCTAGGCACCACACTCATTGTGATATAGTTTGATATTCCTAGTATTAAATTCACTATTTCTGGTGAAAAAACCAGTTACAGGGATACTATACTTCTTTACATTTAAATAATTTAGGATAACACAATAAATTAAGCCTGGATATAATTCCTCCTCCATAAATACATTTAAACAATCTCATGGATTATTTTATTGTGTTACCTGGTCATTACCTTGGAAATCAGAGAAAATGGCCCCAAATCGGTCATAAACAAAGAAGATGAAGCAATGGTTTATGCCTTTGAAAACCAATCCAAATAATATGTACAGAGCTAAGGCTTTGCATAGTCCTATTTTGAAAAGTATATTAGATGAGTATCGAAGAAGAAAATTTTCACATTTTCAAATTTTGCATAATTTTGCCTTCATCTCTTCCAGTACACATTTTCTATGCTAAAAGGTGACTATATTAACCCTACAATGTAAAAATTTAAAGTAATTTAATTTAAAAGTCATCTAATGAAAAGTAATTACTTCAGTTAATATCAAAGCTCATAGGGGCTTACATCTGGGAAAAATATTTCACAGTATCCAATCAACCACTCTCAATAGACACATAGGGAAATCATTTTAACATTGCTATTATCATCACCAATGGTCATTGTCACAGGGAAAAAAATCACAAAGTTTAGTAAAGTAAAAAGAAAGTTTTATTCGGCATACATTAAAAAAGGCAAAAGTGGGAAATTGGACAAGCATGCTGCCGGAGCAATAAGGCAAGAAAAAGAAATAAAGGGCATCCGAATTGGTAATGAAGAAGTTAAATTGTCCTTGTTTGCAGATGATATGATACTATACATAGAAAACCCTAAAGACTCCACGAGAAATCTACTGGA
>NW_004444205.1:194584-201769 GCF_000243295.1 Trichechus manatus latirostris
AAGGAAGCTGGTGATAGGGAACCCAAGGTTGAGTAAGGATATTGTTGATGTGTTGTGAGATTGTTAACCATTGTCATAGGGCAACATTTGTAATAGCTGTTAAATGAGAAACTATTTTGTTCTGTAAGCCTTCATCTTAAGTGAGAATAACAGCACAATTCGAAGTGCGTAGTCAATGTCACTGAACTGTGCATGTAGAAATTTTTGAAATGGTGCATCTTTAGCTATGTGTATTTTCACCAAAAAAATAAAAATAAAAAAGAGGTTGAGATGTTAGAGGGTTGATATATTGTGGGGTTGTTAACCAATGTCATAAAATAACATGTGTACTAGTGTTTCATGAGAAACTATTTGTTCTGTAAGCCTTCACCTGAAGTACAATAAAAAAAATATATGTATTAGATTTTAGGTGTGATATGAGTGGTAGGTGAGGAAGCCACCAGTGAATGGGAGAGGCGACCAAAACAAGAGGAATAACGTTTGTATACAGATATTGCTTCTAAACACTATATGTACTAATTTCAAATTATTTATAATCTATTTTTCAAAGCACACATGATTCTCCGAATCAGTTTCTTTTCCAGTATCATTAGTGCCATTCCACTAACACTTACAATAAAAGTTCCAAAATGTTCCGTTATTTCAGATTCACTATCATCAATTAAGTTTTGGAGGAAGTATAAAGATATTACAGTGCTTATTCTGACTCACCAAATTTCAAAACAGAGTGTATAGCAGGGTTAAAAAATTAACATACTTATATTTTGTGTTCTATTTATGTTTGTATTCTCAAAAGTAATTATTTCTTTAAGAGTCACTGTCATTTAGAGTAGTTAACACATGAAAGTATATGCTTACTATGATGTTAAAGGCTTGTGATGTCCAAAAATTTTGCAAAATATAATTTAATTTTCTATGGATATTAAAAAAAAATGCTGGCTAAATTATTAAAAAGATTTTTAACTGCGTCTAAGAATTGGCAAATTGGTAACAACTAAAAATAATAGCAAGAAAACAAAAAAACCACTCAGAGGCCAATAAAACTTAATTTAAGTTGGAACCCAGAGGAAAAATAAGTTGAGGGATGTCTTCCAACTTGATAACACTTGACAAACAGGAAAACTTGAGGTTTGATTTTCAGATCTTCTCAGGGCCTAGGGGAGAATGGACAAAGCACAGGGGTCAGCCAAGTTGGGGTGTCTAATAGGAAACTCCTCTAGCATACATCTTAGGTCCTAAAAATCTATCATTTTCAAAGTAAGAATATACTAGAAGCAAATCTGCTCCCTCACCCTTCCAGAATACTACACAGAAAAAGGTCCAATTAAACTTTTGCATTGAGTGCAAGGGAAGAAAAATAAATGCCCCTTGAAAACTTGTAGCCAAAATCCAGTTCTCATGTGCATTTACAGCCTGAATTCATACTACATAAGTAGTCTAAAAAACCTCTAGCCAAGAATTTAGTTTAAAGTGTCCATTGCTGGTAGAGCCTCCTGGTAGCTTGCAGAAGAAAATGAAAATCCTCTCTGGAGAAACCTATGTAAAGCACAAGTTTCAAAGGATTCTCACAGGTAAAGTTTCCAGAATTATGAACTCAAATTCAAAACTCACAAAACGCAAGATGAAATTTTATTTAATGTTAAAATCCAGCAAAATAAATCAAGAAAAAGAAATCAAATGGTTGGAAATAGAGAAACAAAATTATCATTCTTCTCAGGAAATAAAATTGTGTTTGAAGAAATAACGATCTACAGATTATTTATTGCACTTAATTGGAAAGTTTTAAAAAATTGCTTGATAAAAGAAATCAATGTATTGGGAATGGTTAATGGTGAAGATTGAACAAGATGATGAATGTATTTAATGTCACTGAACTGTGTTTGTGAAGACTGTTGAAATGGCAAAGGTTTTGTTATCTATATATTTACCATAAGTTTAAAAATTGAGAAAAAAATCAATATATAAAAACCAATTGCATTTCTATTCAATAGCAGCAAACAAATGGAAAGTGTAACTTCTCAATTGTCAAGTTTCTATTGGGAGAAGAGCCCAAATCTAAATTCAGTTTAACAATAATAGAGTGGAGAGCCATGTAACCAATGCATTAGTCACATACTAGAACATTATTAGCACTGTAGCAACCCCCTACAATGGCCCTCCCTGATCATAACTACTTCCTTCTCCCTAAACATAACCACTGTTTTGGTTTTCAGGATAATAATTCATTTGCTTTTACTCCTAGTTTTAATACACACATAGGCATGCCTTGACAATGTAAATTAGTTTTTGCCTGATTTTGATCTTTTTATAAATGTAATCATACACAATGCATTCTTTAATGTTTTGCTTCTTTTGTCAAAATATCAGTTAGAAAAAGACAAATAACTTAATAGAAAAATGGGCAATGCATTTAAACAGGGACTTTCGAGAAGAAGAAACCCAAGTAATGAATGAACATATAAATAATCAGATAACCAGCCTCATTATTAATCAAGAAAAAACAAATTAAAGCCACAATGAGATGCCATTTCATACCCATCTCATTGGTATGGTATTGGGAAAACATTAAAAATATCAAGTAAATATGTGGATGTAGAGTAACTAGAACCATTATGTACTGTGATGAGAGTGTGAATTGGTACAACCGCTCTGGAAAACGATGTTGAATTATACAGTACAATTGGAAATGTCCATATTCTATGTTTCAAGTATTCCACTCTCACCTAGGTGGAAAGCTCTTGCTTACCTCTGCAGGACATATGCACATAAACAGTTCTCAGCAGTACTGTTTTGTGAGCAAATCCTGGAAAGAACTCAAATGCACAAAGTAAAATAGATCATTGAAATATAGTATATGGATTGCAATATAATGTTATACAAATATTATACAAAATAATACTATATAAATACTATAAAATCAATGAATTATAGTTACAAATTACAAGGTTGAATATCAAAATACTACCATTTCTGGTCCTCAGATTTCTTCCCTGTAAAATTAGGGATTTTCCCGGATAAGAATTTGTGTGATCCCTTACAAACACGTTGCAAAAAAAAAAAAAAAAAGTCTGAGAAGAAATTAATACTAAAAAAAAATTAGACTATTCAATGAAGAAAAACTCAAGAACTCAGGTGATTTCACTTATATAATTATTCATTTCACTCTTTCATTTAATGGGATCTTTAGTCTACAGAAGGAGGAAGAGTTTGTGGCCAACATGGGTTACATGTATGGCTTGTCTCAGGAGCAACCAAGAAATATTGATCATCAGGAAAGCAGGTTGAAAAATGCCCTGCCAGGAGGGAAAATATAAGTCCAAAGACGAACATAACAAGAGTGCTGAGAGCAGAGAGAGAGTAGTTGATGAGTAACATCTGAAGAAGGAAAGCTGCAGACACAGTGAATATCAAAAGATACCTGAAGAGGGGATCAAAGTCTGAGTAGGTTGCTCCTGTTACCCAATCTCGGTACCTAATTCTGTCTTAGTCATCTATTGCTGCTCTAACAGAAATACCACAAGTGGATGGTTTTAGCAAAGAGAAGTTTATTCTCCCACAGTCCAGTAGGCTATAAGTCCAAATTCAGGGCATCAGCTCCAGGAGAAGGCTTTCTCTCATGTTAGCTCTAGAGGAAAGTCCTTGTGATGCATCAGTCTTCCCTTTGTCTGGGAGCATCTCTGCGCAGGAACCTCAGGTCCAAAGGACGTGCTCTGCTCCCAGCACTGCTTTCTTTGTGGTATGAGGTTCCCCAAGTGTTTCCTTATATTGGCAGAACAACACTGGACATCTCAAATGGCTCTATAAAGATAAAATGAATAAAGGCCATTCTAGAGGTTGGGGTGCTGTGCACGCATGTGCGCATGAGTGTGTGTGTTGTTCCTTCACCAGCATTACAAATTGAAAACTAATTTTACAATTACTTTTACATTTTTCAGAAACTGAGTACATAATCAGTAAAGTAGAAGGGAGTCACTAAAATGACATAGTAACCTGGAGATTATATCTAAACATGGTAACATGGATCACTGCAGTAAAATGTCTGCACTCTCCTTCATGACCTATTTTTAATGAAAAATTAAACTACTGGGAATTCAAGTCAATTCAGGTCTAAGAGGATAGAGGGATCTCTGTAATCTTACACTCTAGAGAATTCTAAATTGTGTTTCTTAACTGTTGGCTGTTGGATTACCAGACTATGGTTAAGCTCTCAGCAGCTAACAAAAAGGTCAGTGGTTTCACCCCACCCAGAGGTTCCTCAGGAGAAAGACCTGGTGATCTCTTCCCATAAAGATTACAGCCTAGAAAACCTTATGGAGTAGTTCTGCTCTGTCACTTGTGGTCACTATAAATGATGGCACTCAACAACAACCCACCTCTTGCCTTTGTCCCTCATCACAGTTGGTAACTCTACATCCCTCGGCCTCCCTCTCTTTCCTGGGTCCAGACCAAAGAGGGGGTACTCAAACTCACCATTCTGGACCATTTTTGTAAATTTATGATGGTTAAATCAAATGATTCAAAAGCCTTCACCAGATCCTATGTTATATCAATTCTAATTTACTATAATTCTTATCCTAGGGAGGCAGTAAAGGTATAGTAATTCTATAGATTTGTCTTTGTAATAAAATATTGCAAGATAAAAGTAGAACTGAACTCAGAAATAACTTAATGTCTAATTTCAAGATTGTTGAGTCAGTTTCCCTAGAAGCAGAGCCTGAGATAGGGATTCTTAAGCAAGTAATTTATTGAAGGAGTGCTCTCAAGAGAAAGGAAGTAAGGAAAGTAGATTCAGGAAGGGAAAAAAATCAAGCAAGAATGTGGTCTAACCTGAAGTCTAGATTGAGTCTGACCCTACTGAGAGCTCTGAAGCATGAATGGCACCACAGAGTAGGTACTGCCTTGAGGCAAAGGGATCTGCCTTTTGTATGCCAAAACCAGTCAGCCAAGGGTCAAGGACTGCCCCTGGGGGTGTGTAGGTGTGGGTGTTACCTCCCAGGCAAGGTGAAGGCAATGCTCTGGAGAAGGAGCAGCTATCAGTGTTAGCAGCCAACACCCACAGCCGCTGAGAAATGGGAGCACTAGCCAGATTAAGAGGATGTTGGTGTGGCACCAAGAAGGTCTACTACAAGAAGAAAGAAACTTTCTAGAAATGCATTAAGTGCTTGTTGGACCATAGAATCGATATAATAAAAGTAACCTAATTTGAATTCTGTGCAATATATTGCTTGATACTTCATGAACATATTTCAATTTACTAGAACAAAAGAGGCTGGAAATTTAGACTTCAGTTTTATAACTTCAGTTTAAATTGAGACAAGATCTACACCTTTAGGGAATAACTACTAAGACTTCACTGAGCAACATTTCTTATAAACTAAATCACTGATGAATGTCAACTAGAAGAAACTATAGCAATACAAATTGCAACATTTTGAAATATTTCGGAGACTTCTGGGCAACATGGCGCTATAGACAGAAGCACCACGCCATCCCTCCACAATGAAGATCCAAAAAACTAAGTCAAACAGAGACACATGCCAATCCTGAAACCCTAAGCATCAAATGAAGAGATAAAGAACTCAGCCAAGCACTGAATGGAATAAGAAACTGACCGAGAACAGAGATCGAGGAGAGATACATGCAGAGGTCCCCTATCAGCTACCGCAGAACAGATCCACCATCTTGGACTCCTATTGGAGATCAGTGAACAGGGGGTACGAGAAAGCAGCTTCACAGAGTTTCCAGCAGGAGACAGAACAACTGGTAACCAGCAATATACACTTTTCCACCCCTCACCCTTCTTCATCCCCACTCGGCCTCCTCTGCTTCCTGTGGGCACAGTCTCTTGGCTGGGAAGCACCTGCTTCACCCCAGTGTCACTCGGATTCCACCCGCCTGCACTGGCCGGCTCCCTGAGTGCCATTTCTTGGCTGCTGGTGTTGCTTTTTTCCATTTCTTTATATTTCTTCTTTACCTCTCACCACCTCCCCTTCCTTTCTCTAAAATACCTGGCTCCGTGTGCCATCTTTGCTTCTTCCTGAAAGGCTGCAAAACACCGCTCGACTGTAAAACTGATTCCCAGCCCATGCTGCCATGCTGGTGGGACCCCCCAGCACTTATTTTGTTTGATCTGTTTTGATTTGTTTGATTGTTTTCTTTTTCTTTTCTTGGCATGGGAGCCCCTTCTAGCAGGGCAGTACTGCATGGCTTGGGAGCTACTCCCTTACTCTGCACAGATGCACAGTGACATCCCTGGGGGCATTTATTTTTTCTTGTTTTTTTTTTTTGGTTTATTTTGCTTCTTTGTTTTGTTTTCTTCTCTCTCTTTTTCCCTTTCTTCATTTCCAGTTTCTTGTCTCTCTATACTTACCTTCTCTTCCTGTCTCCTGAATACCTGGCACTGTGTGACACCTATACCCCTTCTAGCCAGGTGGTAGTTCATGGCCTGGGAGCAACTTCCCCAGTCCTAGCAGCCACACCAGTGGAATCCCTGGGGGATCTTCCTTTTTTTTCTCTAATTTTTGTTTATTCATTTTTTTCTTTTACCTTTTATCTTTCTTTTTGTTTTTCTCTATTTCTCAGTTTCTCATCTCTCCATTCCAATGGCAAACTCCCTTAGCTCTTTTTTTGTTTGTTTGTTCGTGTGTACATTTTTGGCTCCAGTTCCTCTCTCCTCTCTCTCCTCATTTCTATACCCATCTTAGCTCCACACATCACAATCTCCCCCTCTCCTTCCTGCCTACCTGCACTGTGTGCTGAACATCACACTCCCAAGCAGCACAGGTACGGCCTACTGAAACCTGCCCTGCACTGATTCCTGGCCTGCCCTGTCGGCCCTAGTACGTGCCACAAACAACCCATCCCAGCAACCCCCTTCAGCTGGACCTGCCCTGCTGTACCATACCTGAGTGATTGACCCTGTCCATTGGAGGAGGTGAAAAGTATCATGTCCACAGATGAGAAAACAAAAAAGAATGCACAGCCCACCTGCTCAGTCATAACCAAATAAAACAAAAAAGCAGTAAGAAAAAAAAACAACAACTTTACAATCAATAAATGAGGAAAATAACTGCTGAATGCCCTGAAGACAGCAGACAATATCAAAACATATACAAAAACAGGACAGGATGGTTCCAGTAGGTGTCCAAAATAAAACACCAGATGACCTTCCAGTAGAAGAAAAAG
>NW_004444205.1:202085-213473 GCF_000243295.1 Trichechus manatus latirostris
GGAAAAATCAGAAAAAAGAACAAAGAAAAATGAAGCAACCCTGAGAATTATGTGGGATACAATCAAAAGCAAAAATCTGCAAGTGATCGGAGTTCCAGAACAGGGGGAGAAAACAGAAAACACAGAGACGATCATTGAAGAATTGCTGACAAAAAGCTTTCCCAATATCATGAAAGATGAAAAGCTGACTATCCAAGAAGCTCCATGAACCCCATAGAGGTTAGACCCCAAAAGAAAATCACCAAGGCATATCATAATCACACTCACTAAAAACAAAGACGAACAAAGAATCCTGAGAGCAGCTCAAGAAAAAACAAAAAGTCACATACAGAGGAGAAACAATAAGACAAAGCTTGGATTATTCAGAAGAAACCATGCAGGCAAGAAGGCAATGGGATGACATATATAAAACCTTGAAAGAAAAAAATTGCCTGCAAGAATAATATATCCTGCAAACTCTTGTTCAAATATGATGGTGAAATTAGGTCATTTCCAGATAAATAGAAATTAAGGGACTATGTAAAAACCAAACCAAACTTACAATAATTATTAAAGGGAGTCCTTCAGTTTGAAATAATTGACAGAATAATGATGATTTGGGGGCATTTCAAGACTTTCAAATAATCTTTGAAATATTATGTTTACAAAATAAAAGTAAATCACACTTATCTGACCAAAAAAGGAAAAACTTTATAAAGGGAAATATTTTCCTCAGAGAACGCTGAGCAGAAACATAGTTTTTCCCTTCAAAAACAAAAATTTTTGACACAAAAATTCAAAACCAGCATTTATCATCCACTCCAAACCAGATATAATTTCAAAAAGACATACTGCTAATATATTTATTGTATGATCATTTATGAGCAGAAGAAAGCACTAATATTTATAATTGGTACCCATTAGTCTACAGCTAAAGAAGCCCTGGTGGCACAATGGTTAAGTGCTTGGCTGCTAACAGAAATGTACCAGCTGCTCCTAAGGAGAAAAGACCTGGCGATCTGTTCCCATGAAGATTACAGCCTAGATAACCCTATGGGGCAGTTCTACTCTGTCCTATATGGTCGCTATGAGTCAGAATTGACTCCACGGCACACAACAACAGTCTAAAATCAATCAGTCAAGATTTTAAGCAGCTACCAGTGTTTTAATACAAGGACCTGAACTCTTAGGAACTCCCTCCTGCCTCATGTAAATGAGAGTAGCCACCTTCTATACCACCTAATATAGGATCTGGGAGCCTCACGCTTCTCCTACTTCTAATAACTTACCAAACACTACTGCGATTCACTTTTCTCATTTCCACTCATAATTGTGCTCTACTGAAAGCAGCGGTAATTTCATTTCAAGAGGAATGTGGAGGCTATCAATCGTTGTTGAGTATCGTCTAGAAATAGGAAATTTACATGTTTTAATGAAGTAATACATTTTCATATCCATGATCTTTTAAAATAACCTTGTAAAATATTTATTCTCATTCTATGGATGTGGAAACTCACATTAAGAGAAAATAAATAACTCCCCAGAAGTCACACTAATAAATGACTGTAGAGGCATTTGAACCCAAACATTGGCCTTTAAAAAAATCTGTGCCCTTTTTACTCTACTGGCTGTTTTCAAAGTATGGTCCCAGTATCAACAGCATCAGTATCACCTGGGAGCTTATTAGATACACAAATTCTTGTACCTTATTCCAGACCCACTGTACCAGATACCCCTGGAGTGGGATCCAGAGCTTTATGTTTTAACAAGCCCTTCAGATGATTCTAGTGCACTCTGATATTTGAGGATCTCTACGCTACACTATATTGCATTTTGTTCAGTGGAAAGAAACAGATGAAGGCTTTGATCCAGCTTTAGCTACTTTGTCCTGTGGACCCCAAAGATAGCCTTGAACTTTTACTTTAAATACTGTTTCTGTTAACAAGTTTATTCAAGGTTTTGTTTATTTGGCTTTTTCCTGAGGCTGGAAAGATTTTTCCAAAAAAGATTAGCTCTTTTTTCTAGCAGTCCATGGTGTATTCAATATTCTTCTGCAGCACCATAATTCAAATGTGTCAATTCTTCTTTGGTTTTCTTTCTTCATTGACCAGCTCACACATGCATATGAGGCAACTGAAAATGTTAGGTACATGGAAAAGGGAAATTAAAGTCACAGATGGAATTAAGGTTGTTAATCAGATGACCTTAAAATAGAAAGATTACCCTGGATTATCTGGGTGGGTCCAATGTAATCACAAGGGTTCTTAAAAGTGGAAGAGGAAGAAGTAACTATGGCATAGAGAACCAGAGAGATGGCAGCTTGGGAAGGACTGGACAAATGTCACCGGCTTTCAAGATGAAGGAATGGGGCCATGAGCCAAAGGATGTAGGCATTCTGTAGCCAGAAGAAGGCAAGAAAATGGATTCTCCCCTAAAGCCTCTGGAAGGAATACAGCCCTGTAACATCTTGATCTTAGCCCAGTGAGATCCATGTCAGACTTCTGACCTACAGAACTGTAAGATACTAATTTATGTAGTTTTAAGCCACTAATTTTGTGGTAATTTGTCATAGCAGCAATAGGAAAATGATACAGGTTCTCTCCTGATCACTGGAGATGTAGCAGTGAGCAAGAGAGGTGCAGTCCTAGCCATCAAGTAAGGGAGATACTTACACTGAAAAAAGGGAGATAAACTAAATAATTAACCTACCATATGGTAAAGTTCCCCCACGCCTCTGTCAGTTTGTCTTACTGTGGGGGCTTATGTATGTGATGCTGGAAACTATGCCACCAGTATTCAAATTCCAGCAGAGTCACCCATGGCGGACAGGTTTCAGCTGAGCTTCTAGACTAAGACAGACTAGGAAGAAGGACCCAGCGTTCTACTTC
The DNA here is from genome assembly GCF_000243295.1 of Trichechus manatus latirostris. Classification (NCBI taxonomy): domain Eukaryota; kingdom Metazoa; phylum Chordata; class Mammalia; order Sirenia; family Trichechidae; genus Trichechus; species Trichechus manatus. The sequence goes on from NW_004444205.1 coordinate 204,953, forward strand.
TGAAAAGAATTAGCCAGTGCAAACCTTATGAATAGCAGTGGAACAGTGTCTGATACAGGGCCAAAAGATGACTTCCTCAGGTTGGAAGACACTCAAAAGATGACTGGGTAAGAGCTGCCTCCTCAAAGTAGAGCCGACCTTAATGACATGGATGAAGTCAAGCTTTTGGGACCTTCATTTGCTGCTGTGGCATGACTCAAAATGAGAAGAAACAGCTGCAAACATCCATTAATAATCAGAATGTGGAATGTACGAAGACTGAATATAGGAAAATTGGAAATCGTCAAAAATGAAATGGAACACATAAACATCAATATCCTAGGCATTGTTGTTGTTGTGTGCCATCGAGTCAATTCTGACTCATAGCGACTCTACAGGACCAATTAGAACTGCCCCATAGAGTTTCCAAGGAATGGCTGGTGGATTCCAACTGCCAACCTTTTGGTTAGCAGCCTGAGCTCTTAACCACTTAGCCACCAGGGCTCCATCCTAGGCATAAGTGAGCTGAAATGGACTGGTATTGGCAATTTCAAATTAGACAATCATACGGTCTACTATGCTGAGAATGACAACTTGAAGAGGAATGTTATAGCATTCATCATCAAAAAGAACATTTCAAAATCTATCCTGAAGTGCAACACTGTCAGTGATAGGATAATATCCATATGCCTACAAGGAAAATCAGTTAATACGACTCCTATTCAAATTTACACACCAACCACTAAGGGCAAAGATGAAGAAATTGAAGATTTTTACCAACTTTTGCAGTCTGAAATTGATCGAACATGCAATCAGGATGCATTAATAATTACTGGTGATTGGAACGTGAAAGTTGGAAACAAAGTAAAAGGATCCATAGTTGGAAAATATAGCCTTGGTGATAGAAACGATGCAGAAGATCAAATGATAAAATTTTGCAAGACCAACACTTCTTCACTGCAAATACCTTTTTCAACAACATAAACGGCAACTACACATGTGGACCTCACCAGATGGAATACATAGGAATCAAATCAACTACATCTGTGGAAAGAGACAATGGAAAAACTCAATATCATCTGTCAGAACTAGGCCAGGGAGTGACTGCGGAACATATCATTAATTGTTCATATGCAAGTTAAAGTTGAAAGTGAAAAAATTAGAACAAGTCCATGAGAGCCAAAGTACGACCTTGAGTATATCCCACCTGAATTTAGAGACCATCTCGAGAATAGATTTGATGCATTGAACGCTAATGACTGGAGACAGGATGAGTTGTGGAATGACATCAGGGACATCATCCATGAAGGAAGCAAGAGGTCATTAAAAAGAGAGGAAAGAAAGAAAAGACCAAAATGGATGTCATAAGAGACTCTGAAACTTACTCTTGAACATTGAGTAGCTAAAGCCAACAGAAGAAATGAAGTAAAAGAGCTGAATAGAAGATATCCAAGGGTGGCTTGAGAAGACAAAGTATTATAACGACTTGCGCAAAGACCTGGAGTTAGAAAATCAAAAGAGAAGAATACGCTTGGCATTTCTCAAGCTGAAAGAACTGAAGAAAATATGCAAGCCTCAAGTTGCAATATCGAAGGATTCTACAGGGGAAATATTAAGTGACGCAGGAAGCATCAAGAGACGATGGAAAGAATACACAGAGTCACTCTACCAAAAAGAATTGGTTGATGTTCAACCGTTTCAGGAGGTAGCATATGATCAGGAACCGATGGTACTTGTCATGGATTGAATTGTGTCCCCAAAAAATACCTGTCAACTTGGCTAGGTCATGATTCCCAGTATTGTATGATTGTCTACCATTTTATCATTTGATGTGATTTCTGTATGTGTTGTAAATCCTATCACTATGATGTAATAAGATGGATTAGCAGCAGTTATATTGATGAAGTTTATAAGATTAGATAATGTCTCTAGCCACTCTCTTTTGAGATATAAAAGAGAGAAGCGAGCAGAGAGACATGGGGACCTCATACCACCAAGAAAGCAGTGCCGGGAGCAGAGCATGTCCTTTGAACCTGAGGTCCCTGCGCTGAGATGCTCCCTGACCAAGGGAAGACTGATGCACCTCAAGGACCTTCCTCCAGAGCTGGCAGAGAGAGAAAGACTTCCCCTGGAGCTGATGCCCTGAATTTGGATTTGTAGCCTACTAGACTGTGAGAGAATAAATTTATCTTTTTTAAAAGCCATCCACTTGTGGTATTTCTGTTATAGCAGCACTAGATGACCAAGACAGTACTAAAGGAAGAGGTCCAGGCTGCACAGAAGGCATTGGCAAAAAACCAGGCTCCAGGAATTGATGGAATACCAATTGAGATGTTTCGACAAACGGATGCAGCACTGGAAGTGTTCACTTGTCTATGTCAAGAAATTTGGAAGACAGTTACCTGGCCAACTTACTGGAAGAGATCCATATATATGCCTATTACAAAGAAAGATGATTCAACCAAATGCAGAAATTATTGAACAATATCATTAATATCACACCCAAGTAAAATTTTGCTGAAGATCATTCAAAAGTAGCTGCAGCAGTGTATCGACAGGGAACTGCCAGAAATTCAAGCTGGATTCAGAAGAGGACGTGGAACCTAGGATATCATTGCCAATGTCAGATGGATCCTGGCTGAAAGTGGAGAATACCATAAAGATGTTTACTTGTGTTTTATTGACTATGCAAAGACATCTGACTGTATAGATCGTAACAAATTATGGACAACATTTCGAAGAATGGGAATTCCAGAACACTTAATTGTGCTCATAAGGAACTTGTACATAGATCAAGAGGCAGTTGTTCAAACAGAACAAGGGGATACTGGGTGATTTAAAGTCAGGAAAGGTGTGCATCAGTGTTGTATCCTTTCACCATACATATTCAATCTGTTTGCTGAACAAATAATCCGAGAAACTGGACTATATGAAGAAGAACGAGCCATCAGGATTGGAGGAGGAGTCATTAACAACCTGCGTTATGCAGATAACACAACCTTGCTTGCTAAAAGTGAAGAGGACTCGAAGCACTTACTGATGAAGATCAAAGTCCACAGCCTTCAGTATGGATTATGTCTCAACATAAAGAAAACAAAAATCCTCACAACTGGATCAATAAGCAACATCACCATAAATGGAGAAAAGATTGAAGTTGTCAAGGATCTCATTTTACTTGGATCTACAATCAACATCCATAGAAGCAGCAGTCAAGAAATCAAACGACATGATCATTTGGCAAATCTGCTGCCAAGGACCTCTTTAAGGTATTAAAAAGCAAAGATGTCACCTTGAAGACTAAGATGCTCCTGATCCAAGCCATAGTGTTTTCAATCGCCTCATATGCACGCAAAAGCTGGACGATGAATAAGGAAGACCATAGAATTGACGCCTTTGAATTGTGGTGTTGGCGAACAATATTGAATATACCATGGACTGCCAAAAGAAAGAACGAATCTGTCTTGGAAGAAGTACATCCAGAATGCTCCTTAGAAGGAAGGATGGCGAGACTACGTCTCACATACTTTGGACATGTTATCAGGAGGGATAAGTCCCTGGAGAAGGACATCGTGCTAGGTAAAGTGGAGGGCCAGCGAAAAAGAGGAAGACCCTCAACGAGATGGACTGACACAGTAGCTGTAGCAATGGGCTCAGGCATAACAACGATTGTGAGGATGGTGCAGGACCAGGCAGTGTTTCGTTCTGTTATACATAGGGTCGCTATGCGTTGGAACTGACTTGAAGGCACCTAATAACAACAACAACAACATGGTCAGTGTTAGGTTAGGAAGCATTTACTTGGAGGAAGAGGAATTTAAGCATCGACGTGAAGCACAAATATGAAATAAACAGGCAAAGAGGGGGTGTGGGAAGTGTGTCTGTGGAAGAGCATGTGCAAAGACATAGAAATTTAAAAAAATGTGTTTGTAGACATGTCAAATGATTTTTAACAGCTCAGAGTCTAAGTTAGGTGAGCAGGGAGGTCCCTTCTGTAACCCTTGAGAGAATAACCAAGGGTTATTCCTTGGTTCCTTCCTTTCTTCCGTCCTCCCTCTCTCCCTCTCCTTTCCTCCTCCCTTTCTTCTTTCCTTCCTCCCTCCCTCCCTTCTTCCTTCTCTCCCCCTCCCTTTCCTTCCCCCCTTCTTTCCTTCCTTCTTTCTCCCCCTCCCTCCCTTCCTTTCGTCTAATAATTCTATTCTGTGACAACAAAGTCAATCTCCTGTAACATAAAACTACCAAGTTGTATCAAATAGGGTTACAGAGCAAGCAAAATAAGGAAAATATCTATGTTTTCTTTTCTTATTAAAAACTAAAAGTTATATTTAAAAAGCAACTTTAGGCCCCTTAAAAACCAGTTTCTTCCTTAGCATTTCTTTTGCCAATGTGAGTGTGTGGGAAGAGAAGCTATTTTTCTAAAATGCTTCTAAATGATAATTTTTCCTAGCTACAGATTTTGAAAAGCGTTTAAAAACTGTTTCACAGTGTACTCTCCTGGATGGCATCTTTCCTTTGATGCAGAGGAGTGACTTTTTTTTAAAGTATTTTTAAAATAGTTGCTCTCCCCAAGGCAAAGTTGCCTCACTCTAATCTCTTTTTAGCCTCTTGCCCCTCTTCATCCACCCTTACATTTCCAAGTTTTTCATCACTCCTGTTACAATTTTACAACATTTTATTAAGTGGGATGGACCAAATGCAGTATTTTATTCTATGTTGGCATCCATTTTAAAACCATAAAAGAAAAGTATTCTAGGTCACAGAACTCAATTTTTGTCTAGGTTTAATTCCTACCACATGTTCTAATTAACTCAACCATTTCTGTCCATTTTCTTTTTCTTTTTAATAAAAGGTTACAAAAAGCTCGAATCTACATGGTTGAAAATAGAGATATAAAGGGTAAAAATGGATTTGCTTTAACTGCTCAACGATTAAAAATAAAGAAAAGAAAGTGGTATCCTGGAGTTTTACTGCAACGCCCACAGTAGCAGTAGAAGATTCGCATATTTACTATGAACTTTCTTGATATTTCACTAAACTGTATAATGTAATTTGAATTTTCCAGGCCTTGTTAATAATGTAAAAACCTCACATTTGTATATAAACTTTCTTTCAGAGAGCTCAAATCTCTTTTATAACATTTTTTCTAACCATGGCAATGTTCTGCTTGCAAAGGTTAGATATTTATTTTCTTCCTAATGCTACAAATGAGAAAGTGAGGCACAAAGACTCAACATATTTGACATGCATTCTTAAGGCTGAGAAGTGGCTGAATCAAAACTGTGATGAATTCCTTAAGTTCCAAACTAATAATCATTTAAGCTTTGAATCTTCTTAAGGCTAAAAACAATTATTTATTCTTTAGGGTGGGAAACTTCCTCTTCTACCCAGGATCTGATTTAACCTCCTTTGTGAAACAACTAAAAAATCCAGACAAAATATATGAAAAAAATGGTTTATAGACATTGTACATCAGGTAAGACAGGACCATGATCCCTAAGAGGAGGAAAACAAATAGAGTCAGCCTATGATTGTTCCAGCTTACTGACTGAAGAGAATTCCCAGGCCCCAACACAGTGATGGGGAGCCTAAGCAGAGTCTGGAGGTCGCCCTGAGTTGGGGAGATGCAGCTGGGACTCTGGGGAGATCAAGGCAGCTAGAGTTTGCAGAGCAGTATACCAGAGAGGAACGAGCTGCAGAAAAAGGGAATTTCAATGATCTGAAAAGGGTGCTTCAAATTTTCTACTGAGTATGGATCAATGCATATCTGTGAGGAAACTACTTGTAGCCCGGGAAAGAACTATCCAGGGACAGCTCTCTATGGGTCTCTTTCATTTCTGCATGTTTTGCAAACAGAGGCACCAATTGCTTTGTTCCAGCATATCTTTTCAAGAATGTTTTTATAGTGAACTGCCTTAGAAGACATAGCCTCTTCCTTGGGAGCAAAGGGCAGGCATACTTACCATCCAGTATAAAAGATCTACATTCGCTAAGCACAGGGTTCCTCTCCTGTAATTCAACCCAATGCATGTGCAGGAATCACCTGGCCCTCTTCACATTGCTCTGTGAGACCCGGGACTCAGGGAACTAGTGCAAGAAAATAATGATACCTTGGCTAATGTTATTGCTATGAGTAATAAAGTCCTTTGTCTCTGCCCAGAGTCTCAGATTGCTGTCAGCATCTATGAAACTGTAGCAGGCTAAATTGTTAACTTGCAAGTAGGGCAAAATCTCAGACTCTTCACAGATCTTCAGAAAACCAGCTGAAAGAACTGGAAAGAATAATCACTGACTCTCTCACAGGGCCAGGAGTAGTCCATGTTCCCACCAGTCAAAGTGGAAAAACTTGTAAATCACAGGATATGGGGCAAGTACTCAAAATGGCATTGCTACAGTAATAGGGAAAAGTAATAGGATCTTTAGCCCTAGATTAAAGGCTTCTCTGGTTTTGTCTAGCAAAGTTTAAAAGCAAGTCTTCATAGTATCAAATTGTTTCAAAGTACCTTAACTGCAATCAGAAGAGTTTAAGAATACACAGGGTCTAACAAAGGAACATTCATGATTTCTGGCATCCAATGAAAAAATTACCAGGCTTCCAAAGAAACAGAAAAGCAAAACCCATAACAAGGAGAAAAATCATTCAATAGGAACAGATCCAGAAATCAGACTAATGTTAGAATTAGTAGATAAGGACTTTAAAACATATGTTCAAGAATGTAGAGAGAATATTGAGCATGTTAAGTAGATACATGATATATATATTAAAAAAGACCCTAAACATATTTGTGAAAATTAAGAATACAATGTCTGAGACAAAAAATACACTTGTTGGTATTAATAGGAGATTAGACACTGCAGAAAAAGGAGTAGTGAACTTGAAGACATTGTAATAGGAACTGTCCAAAATAAAACAGAAAAGAAAAAGACTGAAGAAAACAGAGTAAAGTGAGCTGCAGGTCAACATCAAGTTGTCTAATATGTATGTAGTCGGAGTCCTCAAAAACCAGGAGGGGTATGGTGGACAGAAAAAAATGTTTGAAGAAACGATGGCAGAATTTTTTCCAAATTTGATGAAAACTATAAACCCACAGATCGACAAAATTCAACAACCCTCAAACACAAGAAATATTGAGAAAACTACACCATGACACATCCTAATCAAATTGGTTGATACTAATGATAAGGAGAAAAAGTTTAAAAAGAGTCAGAGACAAAAAGACATGTACACAGAGGAACAAAAATAAGAATGACAGCAGACTTCTCACGGGAATCAATGCAAGTGAAAAGCCTTTGGGATAGAATCTTTAAAGTAATGAAAGAAAGAATAATAATAATAAAAAGTATAAACCTTAAATTCTATACCCAATGAAAATATCTTTCAAAATAAAAATGAAATAGACTTTTAAATATACACAAAAGCTGAAATAATTCATCACCAGTAGACTTGTGCTACAAAGAAACATTAAAAAAAGTTCTTCAGGCTGAGCAAATATAATACTAACGAAAATCTGGATTGTCCTAAGGAAATGAAGAGTAATAAATTAGTAAATCTAAGACTTCTTGTTATCCTTTAAATATCTTTAAAAGATAATTGTTTAAAGCCAAAATAATAACAATGTATTGTGGTTTATAGCATACATAGAAGTATAACAATAGCACAGGGGTTTGTGGGGGATGGTAGTATAAAGTTGTAAGGTTCTTATACATACTGTAGGTGAAGTAGTATGACGTTACTGTAAGGACTGTGCTAAATTAAAGACGTGCACTATAAACCGTAAATCAATCACTTAAAAGGAAAAATTATAGTCCATAAGCCAACAAAGAAAATAAAATGAAATAAAAAATACTCAATCAAAAAAACAAAACCGAAAAGGAGAAAAAAAAGGGAACAAATGATGGCTCTATTAGAAAACAATAGTCAGATTGTAGATTTGAATCCAACCAAATTGATTATCTCCTTAAGTTTAACTGGTCTAAATACTCCAATTAAAAGGGATTGTCAGGTAAATTAAAAAAAAAAAAAGATTCAACCATAGGCTACATACAAGAAACCCATTTTGAATATGAAGATAAAAATAGTTTAAAAGTAAAAGAATGGGAAAATATATGCCTCACTAACACCAATCAAAAGAAGGCTGGAGTGGCTATATTAATACCAGAAATAGTATACTTCAAAGCTAAGAATATTCTTTAGGGTGAAAAAAGTCTACTTTTAATAACTCCTGAAGAGCAACAAGCTGTGGTAATTTAATAACTCAAAACCTGAATTGTGGTTATGGTTCTATGACTATTCACCAAAGTTTTCCTCAGCTATGTGATAAGAGATTTGGACTATAAGATTCTTAATTCTTGAACATTGTGATGGTTAAGATTGTGTGTCAACTTGGCTGGGCCATGATTCTCTGTGTTTTAATGTAGTCACTCCCATGATTGAATATACTGTGAATAGCCAATCACATGAAAGGGAGTCTCCTTGGGGGTGTGGCCCAAATCTGTATATAAGCAGACGTTCTGGCTTTTTGCTCTCTCTGGATCCTGCGGCTGCTTC
>NW_004444205.1:214943-216194 GCF_000243295.1 Trichechus manatus latirostris
TAATAGTTTATTTGGTTGGGTTGCTGAAGCATGGATTATGAGGTGGCCGACACTAAATAAAGTTGAAGTACCGGACCTGCCTTGGTATACAGTAGAAGAAGGTATCCAAAGGCGTAGGGAAATTGGCATGCTAGAGTGGATTTATCAAGTTAGACCCACAGACCCACACATGGAGTTTCCAGAGGACACAACTTTTACCACAACTGTGAGGAACAAATTTGTGAAGGGAGCTCCAGCATCCTTGAAGACTGCTGTGATTGCTGTTTTATGTAAGCCAGATTTGACAGTGGGAACTGCCCTAACTGAATTAAGACACCTAACTACAATGGGGTTGATTGGACCCCGTGGTAGTAGGGGCCAAGTGGCTGCACTCTATTGACAAAGACAAGGGGGGCGTGGTTACAGTAATGGACAGAGGAGTCAAAGCAGTAATCAGAATAGTCTGACTCATATGAACTTATGGTGTTGGCTACTTAGTCATGGTGCCCCTAGGAGTAAAATAGATAGGAAATCTACTAAATGTTTACTTGATCTATACAAATGGATGAATTCTAGGTCAGGTGAACAGCAGTCTAACTCGAATTGCCATAACAGAGAGTCACGGTCCCTCAATCAATTCCCAGATTTGAGCGAGTTTAAAGACCCACAACTGCTTGAATGAAGGGGAGGGCGGATCCCCTTGAGGAAGGACTTCAATACACTGCCAAAAATTTTTACTGTTAATCTTTATCCCAGCCTTTCCCAAAGGGATCTACAGCCTTTTACGAGAGTGACTGTTCACTGGGGAAAAGGAAATAATCAGACTTTTCGGGGATTACTGGATACTGGCTCTGAACTGACACTAATTCCAGGAGACCCAAAAAGTCACTGTGGCCCACCCGTCAGATTGGGGCATATGGAGGTCAGGTTATTAATGGAGTCTTGCCTCATGTCTGTCTCACAGTAGGTCCAGTGGGTCCCCGTACCCATCCTGTAGTGATTTCCCTAGTTCCAGATTGCATAATTGGAATAGATATACTCAGCAACTGGCAGAACCCCCACTTTGGATCCCTGACAAATAGAGTAAGGGCTATTATGGTAGGAGAAGCCAAGTGGAAGCCATTAGAACTGCCCCTACCTAGGAAAATAGTAAACCAACACAATACCACATTCCTGGAGGGATAGCAGAGATTACTGCCACCATCAAGGACTTGAAGGATGCAGGGGTGGTGATTCCCACCACATCCCCATTCAACTTGCCTATTTGGCCTG
>NW_004444205.1:217783-244168 GCF_000243295.1 Trichechus manatus latirostris
GAATGGGCTAAAGAAGTGAAGATATTTGTGTCTCATGTGAATGCTCACCAAAGGGTGACCTCAGCAGAGGATGATTTTAACAATCAAGTGGATAAGATGACGCGTTCTGTGGAAACCACTCATCTTCTTTCCCCAACTACTCCAGCCATGGCTCAATGGGCTCATGAACAAAGTGGCCATGGTGGCAGGGATGGAGGTTATGCATGGGCCCGGCAGCATGGACTTCCACTTACCAAGGCTGACATGGCCACAGCCTCTGCTGAGTGCCTAATCTGCCAGCAGCAGAGACCAACACTGAGTGCCCGATATGGCACCATCCCTCGAGGTGATCAGCCAGCAACCTGGTGGCAAGTTGATTACATTGGACCACTTCCATCATGGAAAGGGCAGCGTTTTGTCTTTACTAGAATAGACACTTACTCTGGATATGGATTTGCCTTCCCTGCATGCAATGCTTCTGCCAAAACTACCATCCATGGACTTACAGAATGCCATATCCACCATCATGGTATCCCACACAGCATTGCCTCAGATCAAGGGACTCACTTCACAGCAAATGAAGTGCGGCAGTGGGCCCATGCTCATGGAATTCACTGGTCTGATCATGTTCCCCGTCATCCTAAAGCAGCTGGCTTGATAGAACGATGGAATGGCCTTCTAAAGACACAATTACGGTGCCAGCTAGGTGGCCATACCTTACAGGGTTGGGGCAATGTTCTCCAGGAGGCTGTATATGCTTTAAACCAGCGTCCAATATATGGTGCTGTTTCTTCCATAGCCAGGATTCATGGGTCCAGGAATCAAGGGGTGGAAATGGGAGTGGCACTACTCACTTTTACCCCTACTGACCCACTCGCAAGATTTTTGCTTCCTGTCCCCTCTACCTTATGCTCTGCAGGCCTAGAGGTCTTAGTTCCAAAGGGAGGAATGCTCCCACCTGGAGACACATCACTGATTCCATTGAACTGGACGTTAAGAATGCGACCTGGCCACTTTGGGCTCCTTATGCCTCTGGCTCAACAGGCAAAGAAGGGAGTTACCATACTGACTGGTGTGATTGACCCTGATTACCAAGAGGAAATCAGATTGATATTACATAATGGAGGTAAAGAAGAGTATGTCTGGAATGCAGGAGATTCCTTGGGGTGTCTCTTAGTACTACCATGCCCTGTGATTAAAATCAATGGAAAACTACAGCAACCTAATTCTGACATGACTACTAATGACACACACCCTTCAGGAATGAAGGTTTGGGTCACCCCACCAGGCAAAGAACCACAACCAGCCGATGTGCTTGCTGAGGGCAAAGGAAATACAGAATGGGTGGTGGAAGAAGGTATTTCTAAATACCAGTTACGGCCACGCGACCAGTTGCAGAAATGGAGACTGTAATTGTTATGAGTATTTGTACTTTGTATGTGTGCATCAAATATTTCTGTTTCCTTCACTTATAAAATATAAGCTGTAAATGGGGCTAGTGCATTTTCGATTGTACGTGTGTTAGTTGTATCATGTTAGGCGCAAGTATGACTTTCTCATTGTCTATATTCAGAGACTATGTATGGTTTAAGGAGATGTGTACATGTGCCAAGTTGACAAGGGGTGGACTGTGATGGTTAAGATTGTGTGTCAACTTGGCTGGGCCATGATTCTCCGTGTTTTAATGTAATCACTCCCATGATTGAATATACTGTGAGTAGCCAATCACATGAAAGGGAGTCTCCTTGGGGGTGTGGCCCAAATCTGTATATAAGCAGACGTTCTGGCTTTTTGCTCTCTCTGGATCCTGCGGCTGCTTCTTGTCGTCTCATCTCCCGTTCTTGGGACTTGAGCTGTCAGCTTATCTGCCAAACCTGGGATTCATCTATCTGCACAGCCTGTGAGTGGGAGCCCTGCTCTCCGACCTGCCGATCTTGGGCTTGTCAGCTTCTGCAGCTGTGTGACTTGGGAGAGGCCTCTACCCTGATCCATGGACTTGGGATGTTCTATCCTCTACAATCGCTTAAGCTGTTTCTTTGATATAATCTCTCTGTATATATGTATTTATACACTTTATTGGTTTTGCTTCTCTAGAGAACCCAGCCTAAGACAAACATTATTAGAAGTCTAGATTTTAGTAAGTTTTCTATCCCTGAAAATTGTACAACTATTTGACAACTTATGGGTAATGCTTTTCTGAAGGTATTCATAAATGGGTTAAACATGGCCCTTACAATCATCAAGTATCTTCTAAAACTGAAATGCTAGAGTTTTATATCAGTACAGTAGCCAGGTATTTTATAAAAGCTCATGAATTATTGGATAAAATAAAGATCTCACAACCACTGTATAAGAATTTTGTTGATGGGTCAAATTTTTTTTTCTTGAAAGTCTAATTAAACATTTAAAAAGCATCTCCAGTTTTAAATTTCTACATTGGTAGTAGACTAGAGAGAGACAAGGAAAACTGTTTCAGTGCTAAGCAACAGACAGCAGATAAAAGACATTATTATATACCTTCAACCAGGCAGGATAAATTGTTCACATATATTTTAGCAGCTGCTAAAGCAAATAGAGATACGGGAGAGGCAGAAACATAAACAAACAAAAGAATTTCAAAACGATCATGTGGAGACTAATTAAGGAATCGTGCAGTTTTAAAGCTATATATTTCTGTAAATTCCAGCCTTGTCTCCATACTAAATTGTTCTCTTTAAACTTTTAACACATCTGAGAACTGTTATCCTCTGTCCTGGTGCTCTGCCAGTTTAAGGAACTACCAAAAAGTCCAAAAAATTTCCTGGTGGAAAGTGAAACTCGAGTTGACTGAGGCCAAGTCAATTCTCGGTAGAGGACTAACTTTTTTCAGCATTGAAAGACATATCCTAACTGACTTGTGGAATGGGCTTGGCAGGCTGTACGGTTTGAAGTCACACTGAAGGACAGGGTGGTGTGCTAAGAAGAATAATGGCTCAGGAGTCAGGAGACAGGCCTTAGTTCCAGCAGTAACAGTGAGCCCTGGTAAGTCACTCAGCATCTCGTGGCTCAATTTCCTTATCTACATATAGGGGGCAATCATATCTGCCTAGCCTATCACACAGGCCTTTTATCGGAATCAAATTATATAAAACATGAGTATTTGGTAATAGCAAATAGAACAAAAAGAGAAAAATGGACAATAACTAGGAAATAATAAATTATTTACCAATTATTCTAAGTAGTTTTTAAGTTTATGTATTATAATATTTTATAAAATTAAGATATAATTTTTTATTTTATTATGAAAACCATTCTTTGAATTATGCAAGAAAAATATTTTTCCTAGTTTTATGTGAAGGAAACTGATAGAGGTGTTGCCTAAGTTTAAAGCCTAATTAATTCACAACATAGTCATTATTCTGCCTTCTGTGTAAAGAAGACCTTTTCCAACAATTTGAATGGCTCAGAAATGGAATACTCTGTCTTCTAAGGCATTGAGTTCCACTTCTGCGGCTATTATAGAAAGGATTATTCCTGCATTGAAAGGAAGGAGATAAATGAGTATTAAATGGGCTTCAGGCTGCCAAAAGGGTCCATGTCACAAAAACACTGAAGAACTTGAAGGCCTAGTGATTCTCCTTCACAATGGCATTTGGCCTTGACGTGCAGGCAAAGGCAAGACTTGAGCAAACTGTGGGAGACAGAAAAGAGAGAGGCTCACATGAGCTGGATTTTTTCTATATTACACCATCCTGTAGATGCCCTATAACACACACACACATACACACACACACACACACAAAATATTTGATATTCTGCCAAAGTAATAAATGATTCCTATTTCAGCACATTTAAAATATTAATTATGCATATTTTCAGTGTCAATATGTAGCTATGGGAGCCCTGGTGGCATAGTGGGTAAAGTGATTGACTGCTAACTGGAAGGTCGGCAGTTTGAAACCACCAGCAGCTCCTCCAGAGAAAGATGTAGCAGTCTGCTTCTGTAAAGATTTACAGCCTTGGAAACCCTATGGGGTCGCTATCAGTTGGAATCAACTCGGTGGCAGTGGATTTGGTTTTTTGGTTTATGTAGCTATAATTAATAAAATTTAAATTCCCACATCTGTGCATAATCCAAACAATGAAACAGACCTGTAGTTACCTATAAAATACTTGTGTTCACTGAAGAACCAAATCTTTCAGCAATTATATTTTGGAAGAAAAGCAAATACTCCCTAGAGGTATATGTCCCAGTATTTTCTTCAGTTTTAAATAGCACTTTAACATTTACAAGTTGTTACAGAAATCCTGTATTTTCCACCAAGTTTCTAAGAAAGATAATATATTAATGACATTAATAAAGATATTAATAAGAAAGATAATAACTATATTAAACAATTCATCCACGCCACATACTATTCTAAGAACTTTGTATTTATTCCGAAACAAAGAAAAAAATCAAACCTGTTGCTGTTGAGTCAATTTCAACTCACAGCGACCCTATAGGACAGATTAGAACTGCCCCATAAGGTTTCCTAGGCTGTAAATCTTTACAGAAGCAGATTGCCACATCTTTCTCCCGAGGAGAAGGCTGGTGTGTGCAAACCTCGGATCTTTCAGTTAGCAGCAGAGCACTTAACCACTGGGCCACCAGGGTTCCTTTGCATATATTAATTTATTTAATTTTCATAAGACCCCTGTGAGGTAGGTACTATTATTATCTTCACTTCAAAATAGGAGCTTGAGGGAAAAAAAATTAAACCAAACCTGAGGCCATCGAGTGGATTCCAACTCATAGCCACCCTATAGGACAGAATGGAATGACTCCATAGGGTTTCCAAGGAGTGGCTTGTGAATTCGAACTGCTGACATTTTGTTTAGCAGCCAAGCTCTTAACGACTGCGCCACCAGGGCTCCATATTTGGCCAAGGTTACAAAAACTGGAGAAGCCTGGATTTGTACTAAGTCATTCAGAATTAGATCATACCTGTATGTGATGTTTGTATGACAAGAACCATAGTAAGGACTTTATTTACACTTTTTCAATTAATCATTTTAATAACTCCTCAATGTGTGAGTATACACCCTTTCAGATAGGAAACTCTGTACTGTTAAATAAAACCACACGGTAAAAACCTCTCATAGTTAAAGAAGAAAAAATAAATAAACAAAGCAACTACTTAGTGAACTAAAAGGCAAGTTAACTGCAGAAAGGCATTTTCACACTATTATTTATCTGATTTCACTTTCTCAAAAACAAGGAGGGGCAGTCATTTGGCAACATTTTCTGAAATCCCAAACAGCAGTCTATCTAGTAATTGCTTCTTCTAAAATGTGTATCATAAAAAATCACTCCTGTGGTATTCCTGCCAAAAACGCATAACCTGAATCTAATCATGAGAAAACATCAGACTAACTCAAATTGAGGGGCATTCTACAAAATAACTGGCTACTATTCGTCCAAAATAACATGTCATGAAAGAAAAGAAAAGCTGATGTAAGATGTAGTCTCGCCATCCTCGCTTCTAAGGAGCATTCTAGCTGTACTTCTTCCTAGACAGATTTGTTCATTATTCTGGCAGTCCATGATATATATTCAATATTCTTCGCCAACACCATTTGGCATGCATATGAAGTGATTGAAAATATGATAGCTTGGGTCAGGGACACCTTAGTCCTCAAAGTGACATCTTTGAGGTTAAATTTGAATATTTTTGGATTAGCTGATAGTATTATATCAGAGTTAATTTCTTGATTTTGATCATTATAGTATGATGATGTAAGAAATGCTTTTAGGAAATAATTAGAAGTAAAAGTACATCAGTTTTGCAACTCAGATATTTCCCAAAAAATAATATACGTACATATATCTCTCAATCCACTTCATTTATGAGACCAATTTTGCATGCCTTAACACCCTCAAAAAGTATACATGGAGTCATCAAATGTCAAGAGCCAATTTGTTCATTTTTGAAGCAATGACCAAGCATTAGCATTTTAGAAGACACGAATAGAATGTGGGCAATGGTGTTTCCTATAGTCACTTTATGAAAAACCTAGCTTTGGAAGATCCTTTCTCTATGAGCCATATCTGTAGTTAGAGCCCCTTTTAAATCCTGGAAGTTGGCTTGGCTTCTCCAAGCAACAACATGAGAAAGGGGGGATCTGATGATATTCAGTCAACACAATGAGCCTCCCAGTTTTCATCCCTGTCAATTTTAACCCCCTGGCTTCACTGGATCATTTCTTAGGCAGCTCTGAGTATCCTAGAAAGCCCATGAGATACTGGACCCTTATCACTGGATGATTCAGACTCCACCAATACATTAATTTTGATGTGCAGTCTACCTCATCGTGAATCTCAAATTCTTGGGAACCTCTAACAATGTCCTCAGAGTAACACAGGACACACTGTTTCCCATAATACATGGATCCCCATATTAAAAGAGGCACACTCATGCTTCTAATCCTCCATACACTTGTCTGATAAAAAGAAATAAAAAGTAAAAACCCACTTTTACTATTCTATTAATTCCTTAGATGCTAGATTTTGCACTGACAATTTCCGAAGGATAACTTACTGAAAGAAATACAGAATATTTGGTTATATTAATTTTTATCATTCAATCATAATATAGGAGCTTATTCTAAAAATAAATTGATGGCTTTTCATTGGTTTTCTGTCTCTTGGGGATGAAAATCCTTTGTTAGAGTGATCCTTGGCTCTACTGATTATGAATCTGACTTTCCGTATAATATGTGTGAGTATAGATAAAAGAGAACTTTAGATACTTCCATGCCCTGTCTTTCAGGGAAAATATCCCATTTTGCAAAACCCTGAACTGCCCTTACTTTGGAAAAATAGAGATATAGTCATCCTAACTCTTGGTTGATAAGGACCACCAAGAGAGAAACTAAAGCAAATAATAAAAATCCCCAGAGAAGTTCCATTGAAGTATATCAAATACAACATAATAATTTCTTATTTTAGTATAAACGCTGCTGTTTCTAAAATTTTTACCAATGTCTTCTAAAACACAGATCAGAGGTAGGTCTTGATGCCAGGACCACTCTAGCATTAACACCAGGACACTCCTCTCAGTATGAGTCTTTTTTTCTATCTACCCACTGTGGTTTCTGAGCATCTTACATCTTTTATAATTTCATACCCAGTAAATTTTGCTTATTCTGTTCCCTCATTCTGTAATTCCCTCACCAATTCCCAACTTCCTGGTTTCTGCCAAACTCTTATACATCCTTCAAGCATCAAGTAAAATATCACCTCCTTGTTGACTACCGTCTTATTCAAGGGAAAACTAAATGTTCTCTCATGGGAATTCCACAGCACTTTCACAAATGCAGACTATAGAACATTTCACATGGGGGATACCTGAATGCTTGATTATGAGTCTCTGTACTTTTCTGTATATTAAAAAATTTCTTTAATTACTATCCCACTAGAATTTAGATAGAGAATAAAAATACAAACTTCTCAATATAATCCTGCGTTTTTTTAAATTGGAAAGCATATATATCAAAATGCTAACAATTGTTACCTTAGGGTGACTTTCATATTTTTTTCTTTGCACATGTCTCTATTTTCAAATCACCCTATAAAGAACCAACATTACTCATGTTAATCACATGGAAAAATAAAACCACATTCTCTGAAAAAATCTTCAAAAATCTCTTTAAGTTAATTTGTGTCTCTGTATATCCCAGGGGCTGCTCACGCCATGGTTTGAAGGCAGATGAGTAAATGCTTGAGGTTAGCCATATACAAATGGCTGACTGTGGACCCAGTGAGGCCACATTTTTTAATTTTTAAAGATACGTCAGACTTTTTTTTGGTTTGAAATATGTCCATTTTTAAATTATGGAAAACTACTTAAAAAAAAAAAACACTGTGATTTCCAAACAAACAAACCACTGAGGACTCTGGTTAATGGCCTCAGTTTGATACTCCTTAAAAAAAGATTTAACCTCTCAGAAAGAAATTGATTTCAGCAGATTTCACTAAGGATGTCATGTTTCAGAGCTGTGCTTCTACACATTGTCGACTAGGGCGTACATTTTAGAGGTGGAATTAAAGAAATGCACATATCCATTGATGAATGATAATTCGCTTAAAGCAGAGTGATTCTATGATAATCTTCATCTGTTTCTCTTCAGTCAATTCAAGGGATCACTTGAGCTAAAAATTACTCATTCACAAAGCTCTAGGCTAATATACATATTTATTTACATATATTTAACGAAGGAGTCTCAATGCGATCTCTTGGTGACATAGTTGTTTGGATTGGGATTTTGTAAGGGGTTTGGTATCACTCACCCTAAGGGAACATTTTGTGTTGTCAGAGTGATGGGGTGGAGTGTTACTAGGATAAAGTAGTCAGAGGCCCAGAAATGCTGAAGATTGTCCCACACGTAAAGAACTATCCTGCCTCTCACATGACTTTCAGACATCCCCAGTGGATGTTTACGGACATGAAAAAACCTCTTTATAATTATCTGTGAGGATAATTATACATAATTATACATAATTATACATTTTACATAGAAACACAAAGCATTTTTGTAAATTTATTAAATATGCTCAATTTTCTAGAAAGGCAACTTTCACGTAGATTGAGGAAAGTTGTGTGTTGTTTTCTTTACAGTGTTACCAAAATTTGCTCACCATTCCACAAAATTATGCCAATGAAGTCAACGCTGTTCACAGTATAACACAGCTGTTTCTGTTGGCAGTTATAGATGTCACGAACCCAGTGATTCTGTGGAGAGATGCAAGCATCTGACTATCTCATTATGTTTTCTAGGATGGCCATGCCAGGGCATTTACATACCAAAATACTTTTTTTAAAAAATACAGTGCTCAGCATTTGTTTCCTTTATATTAAAGTTAGAACATTACAGTGCTTAAAAAAATTAACATTTGTACAAAGGCGTTACTATCTATAAATTTTATTTTAGGACATTAAATGAGACATTAAAATATTTATTATTAGAAGGGATTGTTTGGTTCGATTGAGCTGAGAAACACTTAGAATCTGTCCTGATTGATGAGCTTAACCATATCCATACCCTCAACGTTAGAAATACAGTGTAATCATTTTGTCTCTAAAATGAAATGTTTTATTATTGTCAAATTATGAAGTTATCACAGTGTGGAGCATCATTTCTTAAAACTATAAAACATTTCTTTTTTTTTTGATGCTTCTTAGTCTTTTTTTCTTATTGTGCTTTAGGTGAAAGTTTATAGCGCAAATTAGTTTCTCATTCAAAAATTTATATACAAATTGTTTTATGACGTTGGTTGCAATCCCTGCAATGTGTCAGCACTCTCTCCCTGTCCCTCTATACCCCGGGTTCCCCGTGTCCATTCCTCCAGTTTTCCTGTCCCTTCCTGCTTCTCTTCTTTGCTTTTGGGCAAGTGTTGCCCACTTGGTCTCGTATACTTGATTGAACTACGAAGCATGTTCCTCACGTGTGTTATTATTTGTTTTATAGGTCTGTCTAATCTTTGGCTGAAAGGTACACTTTGGGAGTGGTTTCAGTTCTGAGTTTGCAGGGCATCTAGGGGCCATAGTCTTGGGGGTTCCTCCTGTCTCTTTCAGACAAGTGAGTCTGGTCTTTTTTTGTGAATTTGAATTTTGTTCTACATTTTTCTCCTGTTCTGCTGGTGACCCTCTATTGTGATCCTTGTCCTTGTGTCTTTGGTTTTCCTCATTCTGCTTTGCTCCAAATGTGATGGGACCAATAGATATATCTTAGATGGCCGATTGCAAGCTTTCAAGATCCCAGACGCTACTCACCAAAGTCGGATGTAGAATATTTTATTTATAAGCTATGTTATGCTAATTAACCTAGAAGTCTTCTGAGATCATGGTCCCCAGCCCTGGGCCCCAGTAACTCTGTATCTTAAGGTGTTTGGATGCGCCTAGGAAGCTTCTTTGACTTTGCCATGGGCAAGCTGTGCTGACTTCCCCTATATTGTGTGTTGTATAAAACATTTTTTGTTTAAAAATTCAACGACTTGATTTTCCATCTAATTTTTTTCATTATCACCAAGCAGGATTTAGGTACACTTATTCCACCACTTTTCATTGCTATGGCGTGCATTATCTTAAAACAAAAAAAAGTTAAAGAAAACACAGTCCATGGATTCATTAAGCATTTATAAAATATGATTTTAAGTACATACCTTTTCTAAGGAACCTCAGTTACTAATGATGATTTAAAAACTTTATCACAGTCTAGTGTGAAAATCAGAGCCCTGTGAGGCACAACACTATCCTCTAATTTTTATATTGTGTATAAATTACTTGGTATATCAAGCTTAAAATGCTAGACTCCCCTTGAGATTTTTCTAATAATTCTACTATGGGGGAAAAAAAATAAATCTTTGTTATTAATGACTTAAGACATCTTAAATTCTCCTGTAAATTGACCTTGAGAACTTTTTGGAAGTTCTACTGGGGAAGTCAGTTTCTGTTATATGCTTATCAAAACCATTTAAGTAAGTCATCTTCTTCAATGAAGCATGAAACTTCAGAAAGAAAACAAGAGGCAAGGTAAAGATAGGAAGGGGCCACCCACTTGGCCAGCCAGATGAGCTAAATTAATTCTGGATGAATCGATAGGTTGAGGCAACCTTAACCCAATTTCATCTGCCAGAAATACCTTCCCGCAATGTCATCCTAATCCACCTAAGCTATTCAACTCGGCAGCAGGCATTCTCTTTTTTGTGTTATTCTGAATCCTTGGAAACCTATTAGAAAGCAGCAAAATAAACAAACAAACAAACCAACAAGTTGAGAAGTTAAAAAATTCTCCCTCCAACCCTTCTTTCAGTGCTACTATCACCACTGACAGCCCTATTAATTTTAGAGCACAGTCTGTAGTCTGAATTCCTTCCATAGCATTCCGCATAACATGTACCTCATTCCTATTTTCATTATTTAAACAAAAAAGCCCTACACCATCTCCTCTTTAAATTTCTCCTCTCACATCTCCAATTAAATCTCACATTGTATCACTTATATAGCATCTACACAGTCCAAACCCCTGAACCTGACATTATTGAACAAGCCAGACTCAGTGACTGACATCCTGAAGCAGCTTTATTTCACTCACATTACGGCTCTTTTTAAAACTTTATTGGGATATAATTCACATACTATACAATTCACCCACTTAAAGTGGACAATTTAAAGTTTTTGTTTAGTATATTCGCAGGGTGCACAACCATCACCACAATATTTATAAGAAACCTCGTACCCATAAACAGTCAATCCCAATTCCTCCCTCCCCAACTCCAGCCCTAAGCAAACACTAACCTACTTTCTGTCTCTGTAAAACTGCCTATTCTGAACATTTCATAGAACTGGAATCATATAATACGTGGTCTTTTGTGACTGGCTTCTTTCACTTAGCATAATGTCTTCAAGCCTAGAAGAGGATATTATTATGGAAGGGAGGGCCTAAATGGAGCTGGGACGAGAGAAGAAAAAAATGCCCCAAAGGAGCTTGAGCAATAGAGAATATGCAGGGTCTCCTAGAGCCACTGTCCTCCGCAGAGAAAGAGAGGAGAAATACCCTAGTTTTTACCCTTTTGATGCCCTCCAATATCTTGCCCGTGCTACCCATTGGCCCCACCTAAGAAATGTTGCCTGGAAAATGTAGGATGCCAGAATCAGCACCCTGAGAAGTAGAGCAGAACAAAGAAGGGCCGAGAATGAATCAGAATGCAAACATGCAGACATACGACACAGAGGCTAAGGAGGTTTAAGATTCTTATCTTACTCATGTATCCTTACAGAGTCAGGATTTGGCTTGTTAATGCTCTCTTTCTATCATAATATGCAACCTTTCTAGAACCTTAAGGTAAAAAGCATTGAAAGATTCCTGGAGTAACCCAAGTAACAGTAATTTAGATAACATATACTTTAGAAATTTAAATAGCACTCTGCTTTCTTTTTATTGGAGACACCGACTGTTTAACTAGTGCTAAAATTATACAAACCATACAACTAATTTGATTGTTTCTGTTGTTGCTTAAAAGAGTCAATTAAAGCTCCAACAATAAATAGATAGGTGAGAGATAGATAGACAGACAGATAGATAGAGATACAGGTATACCTCGAGATACTGCAGGTTCAGTCCCAGATCACTGCAATAAAGCAAATGTCCCAATAAAGTGAGTCACATGAATTTTTTGGTTTTCCAGTGTATGTAAAAGTTATGTTTACACTTATATGGTAGTCTATTAAGTGTGGATAGCATTATATCCAAAGAACAATGTATATACCTTAATTAAAAAATATTTTATTGCTAAAAAATGTTAACCATCATCTGAGCCTTCAGCGAGTCATAATCTTTTTGCTGGTGGAGGATCTTGCCTCCATATTGATGGTGCTGACTGATCAGGGTGGTGGTGGCTTAAGGCTACGGTGGCTGTGGCAATTTCTTACAATAAGACAACAATAAATTGGCTTCATCAATTGACTCTCCCTTTCACGAAAGATTTCTCTGTAGCATGTGACGCAGTTTGATAGCATTTTACCCACAGTAGAACTTCTTTCAAAATTGGAGTCAGTCCTCTCGAATTCTGCTGCTGCTTTATCAACTAAGTTTACATAATATTCTAAATCATTTGTTGTCATTTCAACAATGTTCACAGAATCTTCACCAGGATTACATTTCATCTCATGAAACCACTTTCTTTGCTCATCCGTAAGAAGCAACTCCTCATCCGTTAAAGTTTTATCATGAGATTGCAGCAATTCATTCACATCTTCAGGCTCCAATTCTAATTCTATTTCTCTTGCTGTTTCCACCACATCTGCAGTTCCTTCCTCCACTGAAGTCTTGAACCCCTCAAAGTCATTCATGAGGGTTGGAATCAACTTCTTCCAAACTCCTCTTAATGTTGATATTTTGACCTCCTCCCATGAATCACAAATGTTTTTAATGGCATCTAGAATGGTGAATCCTTTCCAGAAGGATTTCAATTTACTTTGCCCAGATCCATCAGAGGAATCACTATCTATGGCAGCTATAGCCTTATGAAATGTATTTCTTAAATACTGAGACTTGAAAGTTGAAATTACTCCTTGATCCATGGGCACCAGAATGGATGTTGTGTTAGCAGGCATGAAAACATTAATCTCCTTGTACATCTCCATCAGAGCTCTTGGGTGACCAGGTGCATTGTCAATGAGCAGTCATATTTTGAAAGGAATATTTTTTTTTTTTCTGAGCAGTAGGTCTAAACAATGGGCTTAAAATATTCAGTAAACCATGTTATAAACAGACATGCTGTCATCCAGGCTTTGTTGTTCCATTTATAGAGCACAGGTAAAGTAGATTTAGCATAATTCTTAAGGGCCCTAAGATTTTCAGAATGGTAAATGAGCACTGGCTTCAACTTAAAGGCACCAGCTGCATTAGCCCCTAACAAGAGAGTCAGCCTGTCTTTTGAAACTTTGAAGCCAGGCATTGACTTCTCCTCTCTAGCTATGAAAGTCCTAGAAGACATCTTTTTCCAACGTAAGACTGTTCTGTCTGCATTGAAAATCTGTTGTTTAGTGTAGCCCCTTCATCAATTGTCTTAGCTAGATCTTCTGGATAACTTGCTGAAGCTTCTACATCAGCACTTGCTGCTTCACCTTGCACTTCTATGTTATGGAGACAGCTTCTTTCCTTAAACCTCATGAACCAATCTCTGCTAGCTTCAGACTTTTCTTCTGCAGCTTCCTCACCTCTCTCAGCCTACACAGAATTTGAGTTAGGACCTTGCTCTGAATTAGGCGTTGGCTTAAGGGAATGTTGCGGCTGGTTTGATCTTCTATCCAGACCACTAAAGCTTTCTCCATAACATTAATAAGGCTGTTTCACTTTCTTATCTTTCGTGTATTCACTGAAGCAGCACTTTTAATTTCCTTCAAGAACTTTTTCTTTGCGTTCACAACCTGGCTAACTGGTGCAAGAGGTCTAGCTTTTGGCCTGTCTTGGCTTTTGACATGCCTTCCTCACTAAGCTTAATCATTTCTAGCTTTTGATTTAAAGTGAGAGACTCGTGAGTCTTCCTTCCACATGAACCCTTAGAGGCCATTCTAGGGTTATTAATTGGCCTAATTTCAATACTGTCGTTTCTCAGGGAATAGGGAGGCCTGAGGAGAGAGAGAGAGATGGGAAACGGCTGGTCAGTGGAGCAGTCTGAACGCGTACAACATTTGTAAATTAAGTTCATTGTCTTAGATGGGTGTGTTTCGTGGCACCTCAAAACAATTACAATAGTAACATCAAATATCACTGATCACAGATCACCATAACAGATATAATAATAATGAAAAAGTTTGAAATGTTGCGAGAATTACCAAAATGTGACACAGAGATATGAAGTGAGCACATGCTGTTGGAAAAATAGACTTGCTCGAGCCAGGGTTGCCACAAACCTTCCATCTGTAAAAAAACACAATATTTGCGAAGCACAGTAAAGAGAAGTGCAATGAAACGAAGTGCAATAAAATGAGGCATGCCTGTATATAGATATATACCTCAAGTACTCAAGTATAAAAAACCAAAAACCCTAGCCGTCAAGTCGATTCTGACTCATAGCAACCCTATAGTGCAGAGTAACACTTCCCCCTAGGGTTTCCAAGGAGTGGCTGGTGAATTCAGACTGCCTACCTTTTGGTTAGCAGCTGAACCCTTAACCACTGTACCACCAGGGCTCCACTCAAGCATAGTGAGTTGAACTAATCATTCTTCTCAGTTTATGGTACATTGCCCCATACAAGGATCCAGTTTTGTCTTCATTAATTGACTGAATACTTGATTATTTTCTCCTTATTTCCATAGTTTACTCTCATTTTTATCCTCTTCCCTTAGGTAATCATTTACATTGTATCATTATATATATTCTTGAAAAACGTGCGTTGTTTTGTGTGCATGTATTTTTAATTCATGTAAAAATAGTGTATTTTAATTCTTATTCTGTTTCTTACTAATCTCCATCCATGTTTTTTTGAGATCTATGCATGTTGCTCTTTGTACATCTAACTGCTTCTAACTGCTCATAGCATTCCAAGTGATGCAGCCCCCACATTTTACCTGAACACTCCTCATGCAGTCTGCCTCCATCTCCCAGGTATACCATCAACACTACAATAAACAGCCTCGTACATGCGCCCTTATGTACTTTAATCAACAATTCCCTGGAATATATACCCAAGCACAAAATTGCTAAAGCACAGGTATGTATATACTTAATTTTACTAAGTAGTGCAAATTGCTTTCCTGAATGGCTGCACTGGTCTACAGTTCCAAAAGCAATGATATGGATTTCTGTGTCCCCAAATCTCTGACTTCGCACTACCCAGCTTCCTAATTATTGCTAGCCTAATAAGTGTAGAGTGATCTCATTTCTATTTTTCTGATTAACATTAATTTAAAGCATCTCATCACATGTTTGTTACCTTTTTGGGTTTTATCTTCAGTAAATTGTTTATATCTTTGGCCCATTATTATTTTATTTTTGTAATTGGAGCTTTCTTTTCCTTGTTTATTTGCAGATGATTTTATATTAAAACTTATAATCTTTCTTGATTTAAGATATTGCAAACATATTTTTCCATTTTGTCAACTGTGAATTAAATTTGTCCAGCGTTCTCCAATGACTAAAACTTCCTAATTTTGATATAATCAAATTCATAAAATGTTTTATCTTATGTTTTGTATTTTTTAAGTTGTAAGAATCCCTTCCCCACCTCTGAATCATACCCTTCTACATTTTCTTCTATTAATATCATTCAAATTTTAGCCTTCAGTCTAGTAATAATCTACCTTTCCATGGTAGTAATTAATAATTCAGTTTTATTTTGCTCCATATAGTGATCCAGTTTTGCCAACACCATCTATTAAACAACCCATTTTCCCCGCTGATGTGTGTGTCACACCTGTGTGAAGTTCTCATCTGTCTCTGAACTCATTTTTCTGCTTCGTTCACTGGGCATTTCTGGGTTTGATAACCCACTCTTTTTATTTCTGTGCCATTGTATTATGTCTTAATATCTGGTAGGGTCAGTCTTCCATCTTTTCTTTTTAAAGATTGACCTTACTATTCCTGGATTTTTATTTATCATACAATTTTTAGAGTAAGTTTAAAAAGTTCCTTAAACATCTTACTCTAATTTTGATTGGAATACTACTAAATTAATTAATTTGGGGAAAATGAGTATCTTTATATGTTACTCCAATGAAAAGCATGGATTATTTGGTGTCTTTTATTAGTTTTAGAGTTTTTTTTAATATATATAAAGGTCCTATTTGTTCTTTGTTTAAATGAATTCCTAGATTGTGATTAGCAAGCTATCATTTTATAATATATTTTAGTTGACTATTTCTGGTGATTTTCATAGGATGATCATGTTTTCAGCAACACAGATGTTGATCTTTTTTATTAATTCTGATAGTTTTTCTTCATCGGTTTAGATATTTTACATTTTTCTAGGAGATGATACATTTCCAGCCACATTTTCAACTGCGTTACTACATATTTGCAGAATTATTTTATAAATTATTTATTGATTAGAGATTTTTCTTGTTTCTCATTCTGTACTTTGTGTATTTTATAGCCTCTTGACTACCTTAATTTTTCCTTAACTACATTGCCAAATGCCTGTCTATTTTATTAATCTTTTCAAAGAATAACCTTTCATTATGTTAATCTTCTCTATAAATGTTAGTCACTATTTCAATGACGTCTACCCTTTTTTTCTTTCGTGTTTTAACCATATTAGTATCTATAATGTCCCTCTAAAAGACAAGTATATTAGAACACATTTTTTCCCGTTGGTTCCCCACTCCAATGTAATAATAATGTATAAATGTTTTTATCGTTCCAGAATTTTTTTAGATAGCAACAAAAGTTTGCCAGACATTGGTTTACCCATGATTAACATATATCTTTAACTGTCTCCTAAATTTGTTTCTTTAATTACAACAAAGTATTTAAATACTGATTTGTGCATTTAAATCATAATAACCATGATAGTTTGCTCAAAAAGGTCTAAAAGAGGATGCCCTTTCAAGCAAAATATAATACAGAAGACAAAATAAAAATAAAATCCTTTTCTTGTTTCTAGAATTTCTTATTGCACAGGGAAGGATACATCTTTACGTAATAAATAAAAGGTTAAACTCTCTCCCTTCCAGGATTATGTGCAAATGATAATTGCTATACCAAAAAGTCATAACTTTCAAGTGTTTTCTTTTCAAGAGATGATTTCCATTTGCCAGATTAACCTTCTCTTTTCCTATGGTGGTAGATCTTTCAGCAGAATATGAACTGGAACTATGATTAACTTCAATTTAAAGATGTGGCACAATCCAGTTTAATACAGGTTTTGAGTTGAAGTAGATAAATGAGTCAGGGGTAAACTAAGGGTGCAAGTATTAACAATTCAGGACCCCACAATAATAGTTGGCTTCAAGCAATAGTTAACTTCCTTTAAAATTCAGAAATGCATAGAAAAACTGAAAAATTATAATGACACCAACTGATATAATTATTCTTTTTAAAAATGATAATTTAGGACAAAGATATTCATTTTTATTAGTTTTGCAGACAAAGGTGGTAAATAAAAAATAAATCAGTGACTGTCTTCATCATGTCAAATGTCCCCCACTAAAATTGGAATTAGAAATATCCTTAAAATAATTGTCATTATCCACTTTGCAAAGGAAAGCAATATAGAAAGAAATTTAATAACCCTTTCGTTGATCTGTACGTACAAGAGTACTCCTTCTTGGGAACAGGATTCCAAATGTCCAAATGAATATTCCTCTGCTTTAGTATGCACAGATTAATGAATATATGCTCATTCATGGAATTTTTTCCAATAATAGTAATGTTAAATTACTCTAGAGGACTCTGAGAAAACTGCAATGGCCATAAAAGGTATTTGCAATCAGTTGGAACTGTAGGTAGATACCTAGTACAGAAACATTTAGTACAATTAGGTATTTCTGCATTTATTACATCTCAAGTAAAAACTTGTTATATTACTTACACACATTCAAGTTCTCCTGGTATACAATAGCTTTAAATAATCTCAATAATATAACCAGAATCCAATAGTGCCGATCTAAGCCCAATCAAATTTAAGCACATGTGATTATATTTGTTTTATTAGTAACCCATTAGGCTCAATTTCCATTATATTGTGCACATTCATTATTCTAAAAGTGGCTTGTTATGTAGCCTAAGAAAAAAGATTTGGATTTAAATTCTACTTCTAAAATCTGGACTCTAGGTTTCCTCCACCACAGGGGAGGTTGTTGGCATCTGGAGGCATGTTTGCCTGTGTTGGAATCCTTGCCCTAGTATTTATTTGCAACGTTACCCAGGAAAAGGTGCTTAGCTTCTCTAAGCTTCAATTTCCTTTTCTAAAAATACGAGCTAACACTTATATTGTTCTTCCTATGTGCCAG
The DNA here is from genome assembly GCF_000243295.1 of Trichechus manatus latirostris. Taxonomy (NCBI): domain Eukaryota; kingdom Metazoa; phylum Chordata; class Mammalia; order Sirenia; family Trichechidae; genus Trichechus; species Trichechus manatus. The sequence goes on from NW_004444205.1 coordinate 236,240, forward strand.
GAATTCTTCTACATATACATAATTTGATCTTCGCAACAAACTCATGATTTATATTCTATTTTTATTCATATTTTTAGTAGCGGATACTGAAACACTAAGGAGCCCTGGGGTGCAGTGGTTACGCGCTCAGCTGCTCATGGAAAGGTTGGTGGTTTGAACTCACCAGCCGCTCTGCGGGAGAAAGATGTGGCAGTCTCCTTCTGTAAAGATTACAGCCTTGGAAACCCTATGGGGCAGTTCTACTCTGTCCTTTAGGGTTGCAATGAGTCGGAATCTACTTGAGGCCACCTAACAACAAAAACACTGATGCACTAATCCTAAAGTGGCTTGTCCAAGATCACACACTTTGTCAGTCGCCAGCATTGGTACCCAGGCAATGTGGTTCCAGAATCCTCTTAACCTATCCCACAGGGTTGTTGTGAAGAGTAAATGATACAAACTCTGTGAAGCATTCATACCAATTACAAAGCAAAAACCCTGTTGCCATCAAGTCGATTTCCAACTCATAGCCACCCTATAGGACAGAGTAGAACTGCCTCATAGGGTTTCCAAGGAGCTTCTGGTAGATTCCAACTGCTAATCTTTTGGTTAGAAGCCAGACACTTAACCACTGTGCCACCAGGGCTCCATACCAGTTACAGGCACTCAATAATTTCTTATTAAATGTTAACTTATCACGGCATAGTAGTATGTATATGCAGGGGACCAGGGATGGTTAGGCCTCAAATTTAGACATTCAATGTAAAACAAAGTGCAGTTATCCGTATAGACATATAGCCATTGTATCTTTCTATGCTGAGATGTTGTTGTTATTAGGTGCCATTGAATTGGTTCTGACTCATAGCAACCCTATGCACAACAGAACGAAAAACCGCCTGGTCCTGCACCATCCTCACAATTGTTGCCATGCTTGAGCCCATCATTGCAGCCACTGTGTCAGTCTATCCTGTTCAGGTCTTCCTTTCTTTTGCTGACCCTCTACAAGCATGATGTCTTTCTCCAGGGACTGGTCCCTCCTAATAACATGTCCAAAGTACATGAGAGGAAGTCTCGCCATCCTCTCTTCTAAGGAGCATTCTGGCTATACTTTTTCCAAGACAGATTTGTTCATTCTTCTAGCAGTCCATGGTAAATTCAGTATTCTTTGCCAACACCATAATTCAAAGGTGTCAATCTGTCTTTGGTCTTCCTTATTCATTGACCAGCTTTTGCATGCATATGAGGCAATTGAAAACACCATGGCTTGGGTCAGGCACACCTTTGTCCTCAAAGTGACATTTTTGCTCTTTAACACTTTAAAAAGGTCTTTTGCAGCAGATTTGCCCAATGCAATATGTTGTTTCATTTCTTGACTGCTGCTTCCATGGGTATTGATTGTGGATCCAAAATGAAATCCTTGACAACTTCAATCTTTTCTTCATTTATCATGATGTTGCTTATCGGTTCAGTTGTGAGGATTTTTGTTTTGTTTATGTTGAGGTGTAATCCATACTGAAGGCTGTGGTCTTTGATCTTCATCAGTAAGTGCTTAAAGTATTCTTCCCTTTCCACAGGCACGGTTGTGTCATCTACATATCACAGGTTGTTGTGAGTTAGTTTGTTATAACAGAGCATTTAAATATACCATTTTTTTGTGTTGAAATTTCTTTTTTTTTTTAATATCCAAGGTACATTTAAAAATGGAAATTCATGCAATGAAATATATTTGGTAATATGAAGAAGCAACATACTGATATATACTACAGCATGGACGAACCTCAAAACCATTATGCTAAGTGAATGAAGCCAGACACAAAAAGCCACATATTGTATGGCTCCATTCATAGGAAATGTCCAGAAAGGGCAAATTTATAGAGACAGAAAGTAGATTAGTGGCTGCCTGGGGCTGAAGGTGTGAATGGGGAGTGATTGGGGATGGGCATGAAGTTTCTTTTTGGGGTGATGAAAATGTTCTAAAATTAGATGTGGGGATAGTTGTACAACTCTGTAAATACACTAAATTAATTAAATTTCACACTTACAATTTTACAGTGAATTTTATGGTGTGTATATTACATCTCAATAAAGCTGCTAAAAAACTGGAAGTAACCTATGTCTCTCTCAGCCTCTGTGAGCACTTGACATGAAATAGTTGGGTATCTTTAAGCAAGTTACTTCTGTTTCCTCATTCTATCTAGCAGAAGACTATAAGTGCTTGAGGACTAGGATCATGTCCGTTTTTTTCACTACTGTATCTTGTGTAGGCACTCCACAAACATCTTTATAATAAATAAATAAAGGGTGTTACTTTCCTTATAGACAAATACTTAATCCTCTGAATAGAAACCCTCAATGAGATGCATTGACACGATAGCTACAACAATGGACTCAAACATACCAATGATCATGAAGGTGACATAGGTCCTGGCAACATTTCATTCTGTTATACATAAGGTAGCCATGAGTCGAAGCCAACTCAGTGACAACTAACAACAAATTCTCATTTTACACATGTGAAAACAAAGGCTGGAGCAAGTTAAATGACCTGTACTGGGTGATGTAGTGAGACTAAGAATTTGAAGGTAGGATTCAGACTAAGCATCATCAACTGTGTCTACACTGTGTCTGAAAAAAGGTCCTATGTGTGTCATTCTAGCCCTGGACTAATACCCTGTGTTTGGGGCACCTGTGCTCTGCAGAAAAGACATATATCCATTGAGTCTAAACTTAAGACGGATGTTCAATTTGGCTTTAAATTTCCCTGAAATGCAGAAGACATTTATCTATGACAAGTCATACCATTTCTATAATTTCCCAAGTCTGACAGAGGCTTATCAGTTTATGTCTGACCATAAGCCAGGACCACCATGCTCTAATGTCCAAACTGAATGAAAAGTGACAAGTCTTTTAAAAGAGCCAAAAATTATAAAGCTTACATCCTGAAAATATTGATGGTACACATTTGTTTAGTGTTTATCTTTTTAAACAAACAGTCTGAAATAGTTTAGGAATTTTTATCTAAATTATCCTTGCACTACATAAATGTGTGTTATTATGAAAGTTTAATTTCTTAACCAAGCTGCTAAGGATTCCTGCCACAATTAATAAGTGTAAATGTACAAGGAAAAACTACATATAAACTTTTTTTTCCTACTATGAGGTATGGAAGGAGCCCTGAGGGTGCAGTGGTTAAGAGCTCAGCTGCTAACCAAAAGGCCGGCAGTTCGAATCCACGAGCCGCTCCTTGGAAACTCTATGGGGCAGTTCTGCTCTGTCCTATAGGTTTGCTATGAGTCAGAATCAACTGGACGGCAATGGGTCTTTTTTTTGGGAGGTATGGAGGGTGAATATTAACATCACTTGGAATCAATTAAAAAAAAACAAAAACCATACATCTGTAGATACAAACAGCTAGACTTTCTGAAGAAAAAAACTGTAGAATTTGTTGTGAAAGTAAGTGAGGGTTAATACACAATTTTGAATATACCCTTCTGTTACAGACATCTCCAAAATGAAAATCACACTGTAGCACCATGTAGATTTCTCCTCATCATTGAGCTCATTTCTAACTCCCTTTTAAATACATTAGAAAAGCTAACACCAAAATAAAGAACAGAAATCAATAATATCAAATAGTATTTCTAAAATTCCAGTTAAATTAGTAATCCATATGAAGTGGTATGAATAAGGATAAGAAACATATTTCTCCTGTATTTCACCTATATGAATAAGATGGGTAGCCACGTAAATACACACATTCAATGAATATTTAAGAGTTTGGCAAAATGCAGATGTTATGTCCACATATTTATTACATCAAATCAGATACTCTAATTTTTAATCAAACGTTTCTATGTCTACCAAGATATAAATGACATATATGATTGCAAAAACGTTATGTTGTAAATGTTTGGCCAATGTTCCAGAATTGGCTGGTGTAGGAGCACAGTCTGTAATCAGCCATGAATGATAGTTTCCTTCTTGGAACTTTTAGAGTATAGATCTCCTGTATCACTTATCACACAATGTCTGCAGCCATTCCTTATGTTGCTGTCTAGTTTTATTATTCATTCTTGTACAGTGATTTATCATCCATTTTCATGACTTATATCCCAGTCTAGATTGACACTTCTATGGAAAGGGACTGGGTATTATATTTCTAAGTGTCCTCTACAGCCTCAAAACCAGGTGCTGCTTGCATGGCAGGCTATCAATACTATTTGCTGAATGATTGCAGGCAAGTGGCTTTGCTAAGCATTCCTGTTCAATTGACCAAGAGAGGGTAAAGGGATGCTGTGTCCATTTGATAATATATAAGAGTCTTCATTTGTTTGTGCATGTTCAATGGATAAAATGCAGAAACAACAAATATGGCTTTTTTTTTTAACTTTATTCTGATGTTGTTGTTTTAAATCACAGAAAGGTACTTTAGAATTTTCTGACTTTTAAAAACCATGTCTGGCATACTGATATGAGAATAATTGAAAAATTCGAATTCATTTCAAGTCAAATAGAGAACTGACCACTCTATTTCCTTGAGATCTACTTTCACATTCTAATGCACACTTCTATCTTATTATATCTTCTTCATATCAAAAGCACATAAATTACTGAACCCAATGTTTTACCTAGAAAGTAATTGATACTTTTGAATCATGGTGTTGGAGAAGAATATTGAATATGCCATGGACTTCCAGAAGAAAAACAAATTTGTCTTGGAAGAAGTACAGCCAGAATGTTCCTGAGAGGGACAGTCTCTGGAGAAGGACCTCATTCCTGGTAAAGTAGAGGGTCAGTGAAGAAAAAGGAAGACCTTCAGTAAAACGGATTGACACAGTGGTGGCTGCAACAATGGGCTTAAACACAGCAACAGTTGTGAGGATGTTGCAGGACTGGGCAGTGTTTTATTTTGTTCTACATAGTTGGAACTGGCTGGAGGCATCTAACTACAACAACAAGAAATAGCTTTATCCTTTAACAAAATAGATTATTTAACATTGATTTCCTAAATTCTAATTAAAAGTTACATGCCAAAATAAATAAGCAGTACTTTCAAATCCAATAAACTCCCTTTTGAAATATTTAAAAATATCTTCTATAAACATGAAGAAATATCAAATATTTTCTCATGCTTTTTAAAAAATGAAAACAACGGTCTTACCTTTGTGTAAGCCAGAAAGGCTCTAAGAAGAGACTAAAAATATAAAATGACAGAGGTTTTGGACCTCATAGTAGGAATCAACTTTTAGTAAATTTTACTAAAAATTTTAGTAACTGACAGTTCAATAGATACAACAAGAAAATATGAAACTTGGCTTATTTTATTTATTTGTATTAGTTTTTATTCTTAACTTTGGAATGTATGTGAAATTTATGTACAAACATTTAGTACCTGTACTGAAATAAGATGCTTTTATATCTTTGTTAAGATAAGCATGAGAGAACATCTGGGCAACATGGCACTATAGTCAGAAGCACCACGCCATCCCTCCGCAGCAAGATCAGAAAAACTAAGTCAAACAGAGTCACACGTCAATCCTGAAACCCTAAGCATCAAATGAAGAGATAAAGAACTCAGCCAAGCACCGAATGGGATAAAAAACTGACTGAGAACAGAGAGTGAGGAGAGATACATGCAGAGGTCCTCTATCAGCTACCACAGCACAGATCCGCCATCCTGGATTCCTATCGGAGATCAGCGAACAGGGGGTATTAGAAAGCAGCTTCATGGAGCTTCCAGAAGGAGACAGAACAATTGGTAACCAGTGACATAGGCTTTCCCATCCCCCACCCTTCTTCACCCCCCACTTAGCCTCTTCTGTTTCCTGCAGCCACAGTCTCTTGGCCAGGAAGCACCAGCTTCACCCCAGTGTTGCTTGGATTCCACCCGTCCACACTGGCCAAATCCCTGAGTGCTTTTTATTGGCTGCTGGTGTTGCTTTCTTCTGCTTCTTTAGATTTCTTCCTTACCTCTCACCACTGCCCTCTCCTTTCTCTCAAATACCTGGCTCCGTGCACCATCTTTCCTTCTTCCTGAAAGGCTGCAAAACACCACTTGACTGTGAAACTGCTTCCCAGCCTGTGCTGCCACACTGGTGGGACCCACCAGGGCTTTTTTCTTTGTTTCTTTGCTCTGATTTATTCTATTTTGATATGTTTGTTTGTCTTTTTTTTCTTTTCTCGTCTTGGGAGCTCCTTCTAGCCAGGCAGTACTACGCAGCTTGGAAGCTACTCCCTTACTCTGCACAGATGCACAAGGACATCCCTGGGGTCATTTCTTTTTTCTTGTTTTTTGGTGTTGTTTTGTTTGTTTGGGGGATTTTTTGTTTGTTTGTTTCTTTGTTTTGTTTTCTTCTCTCTCTTATTCCCTTTTTGTCTTTCTTAATTTCCAGTTTCTCGATTTATTCATTTTTTTCTTTTACCCTTTTTCGTTCTTTTTTTTTATTTTTGTTTTTCTCATTTTTTAGTCTCTCATCTCTCCACTCCAATAGCAAGCTCCCTTAGCAATCTTTTGTTTGTGTGTATGTTTTTGGATCCCATTCCTCTCTCGTCTCTCTCATATTTCCCATACCCATCTTAGCTCCACAATCACAATCTACCCCCTCCTTCCTGCCTACATGCACCCTGCACTAAACATCACACTCCCAAGCAGCACGGGCACAGCCTACTGGAACATGCCCTGCACTGATTCCCAGTCATCCCTGGTATGTGCCACAAACAATCCATCCCAGCAACTCCCCTTCAGCAGGACCTGCCATGCTGTACCATACCTGAGTGACTGACCCTGCCCATTGGAGAAGAGGTGAAAATTATTATACCTACAGATGAGCAAACAACGAAGAATGCACAGCCTGCCTACTCAGACATAACCAAATAAAACAAAAAAGCAGGATGAAACAAACAAATCTATAATCAATAAACGAGGAAAATAACCACTGAATGCCCCAAAGACAGCAGACAATATCAAAACATTTACAAAAACAGGACAGGATGGTCCCAGTAGGCATCCAAAATAAAACACCAGATGACCTTCCAGTAGAAGAAAAGGCACTAAACCTAACCAATAGAGAATTCAAATCTCTAATATACAGAATTATCCAAGAGTTTAAGCAAAAAGCAGACAAAAATGAGGAAAAACATAGACAAATTCATGGAAAAGGCAGACAAATTCATGGAAATTATAGACCAAAAAAATGGAAGAATTCAAGAAAATAATACAGGAATAAAATGCTAAGATAAATTCACAACTAGAAATCATACAAAAACAACAAATAGAAATCCAAAAGATAAACAACAAGATTTCAAAATGGACAGTGTCATAGAAGCTCTGAGGAGCAGGTTTGAAATGATGGAATATAGGATCAGGGAAATTGAAGACAAACACATGGATACAACTCTGAGGAAAAATCAGAGAAAAGAACAAAGAAAAATGAAGAAACTGTGAGAATTATGTGCGATACAATCAAAACAAAAATTTTCGAGTGATCGAAGTTTCAAAACAGTGGGAGAAAACAGAAAACACAGAGAGGATCATTGAAGAATTGCTGACAAAAAACTTCCCCAATATCATAAAAGATAAAAAGATGACCATCCAAGAAGTTCAACGAACCCTATATAGGATAGACCCCAAAAGAAAATCACCAAAGCATATCATAACCACACTCACTAAAACCAAAGACAAACAAAGACTCCTGAGAGCAGCTCGAGAAAAACAAAAAGTCACATACACAGTAGAAACAATAAGACAAAGCTTGGATTATTCAGAAGAAACAATGCAGGCAAGAAGGCAATGGGATGATATATATAAAACCTTGAAAGAAAAAAATTTCAAGCCAAGAATAAAATATCCTGCAAAACTCTCGTTCAAATATGATGGAGAAATTAGGTCATTTCCAGAGAAACAGAAATTCAGGGAGTATTTAAAAACCAAACCAAACTTACAAGACTTAT
>NW_004444205.1:244678-245997 GCF_000243295.1 Trichechus manatus latirostris
GTTCACAATAGGAAAAAGATATAAACAACCTAGATGCCCATCAACAGATGAATGGGTATACAAACCATGGTACATACACACAATGAAGTATTATGCAATGATAAAGAACAATGATGAATCTGTGAAGCATCTCATAACCTGGATGAAACTGGAGGACATTATGCTGAGTGAAATAAGTCAATCACAAAAGGACAAATGAGACCTCTATTGTAAAAACTCATGTGTCCTCCTCCCTCTGTGCTCTGCACTGGATTTGGGAGAAACCTCTCTCCCTTTTACCTCCTCCCTCCGCACTCTGCACCGGGAGTCCGCTGGGCCGAGAGTAGATCCCAAATGGCGCCCTGACCCATTCTCCTGGCCTTGGAGAGGGAACAAATAAGCTGCTGGCTCCCCTAGGCCAGGAACACAGGGTCGGCACAGCTCCTTTGCTGGCCACAGCTATTAGGGGTCCACAGACTCTGAATGCCTTACACCCCTATATAATCTTGTGGGGACCCATCTCAACAGCGTTAGCCCTCATTGCCACAGTAAACAGGGCAAACATCTGAAGTTTAACTTCGACTGCATCAGCTGTGATAGGGCAGATTTGTGACCCTCAAAACAGCCCTGCCCCTTAAGTAGGCACTTTTATCCATCTGCAGCAGGGTCTTGAGGACTGGTGGTAACACCTAAAGTGCCTAGTCACCCGCTACAGGAGTTCAAGAAAAAGTGGTGCCCTCGAGTCTTTACAGCCAACAGAGTCAGGTGCTCTTAGTTCGTCTGCAAAACTCACCTACCTACTCACCCTAGAGAATAGCGACACGCTTTCCTTTCAGACTCTCAGGGGCAGCCATCAGCCCCCTGCCTGGCTTAGTGCATGATCCCCTACCACAGCCAGAGTCCAGTGCCTGCACCAATCACCCATGCCTCTCTAGGACTGGGGGTGAGAGCCTGCATCACACACTTGGTGACTGACTGCCTGAACATGTGAGCTGAACCCATATAGGAAAATTTAATGGACTCTTGTGTGCACATGCTTAGTTACAGAACTACCTGGTGACAGGACGTTAGAGATCCAAATGTGTCAAAAATCAAACTAGTGCACGCGAGCAGCCTATTTGGGCATATCAAAACAAAACAAAATAAGAAGCTAGGTATCACTGAGCAAACACAAAATAAAATTATAATAAATTATTGATGGCTCGGGGACAATAGTCAATATCAAGTCACATAAAGAGGCAGTCCATGATGGCTTCAGCAAGCTCCCAAAATAAAGAATCAATAAATTCTCTGGAGGAAGAGAACTTCTTGGAATTTCCAGAGGCAGAATACAAAAGATT
>NW_004444205.1:262913-303331 GCF_000243295.1 Trichechus manatus latirostris
GGGGTTGTTAACCAATGTCATAAAACAGCATGTGTGTTACTGTTACATGAGAAACTATCTGTTCTGTAAGCCTTCACCTGAAGTACAATAAAATATTGAAAAAAAAAAAGTTTATTTCAAGATATCAATGTATTACAGGAAATGAGCTTAAAATATAAATATTTTTCCAGTGATAGGAAAGCTTATTTGCATCTTTAAAATCTTTATAATACCCAAGTTTAAATTCACAGTTCAAAGGGGGAATTTAGCAAGAAATATCAAAGTGTAGTAAAAAAAAATATATCTGCACTTATTCGCCCGAGAACTGTCAGCTAGTTACGTGATATTGGGCTTATGTTTAACCCCACTGGGCATCATTTTCTCACTTGTAAAATAAGGATATTCATTACTTCTATTATTTCTGCTTGTTCTCAAGCTCTATTTACTAGTTCTGGAAATAGACTAAGCTTCCACTAAATATAGGAGACAGAAGGAGGTTGATCCCTCATCGTAACTTTTCTTTATTTCTCTTACATGTGAAGATATTTTTTTCATTTGGCTTGCCTTTAAAAACAAAACAAAACAAAACTTTATTATGATAAATGTAACATGCATGCAAAAAAAATGCACAAAAATGTACAGCTCAATGATATATTACAAAGCGAAAACCCATGAAATCACTGTCTAGTCCAGACTGAGAACATTGCCACTACCCAGATGCTCTCTACATGCCCACATGACACTCTATCTTGCTCAAAGGAAACCACTCTCCTGACTTTTCTAATTATTGTTTTTCTTTAACCTTTTACCAAATAAAAATGCGTCTCTAGATTTTCCTGTGTTTCAAAATTTATATCCATGGAATTAAACACCATGTAATTTTTGTATCTGCCTTCTTTCATTCAATGCTCCATTTGTGAGTTACATCTGTGTTGTCCCATGTATTGGTAGTTCTCATTGTCATTACTTTCTAATATTCTATTGAATGAACATGCAATAATTTGGTCTTTTATCCATTCTACTATTGATGAACATTTTTGTTGTTTCCAGTAATTTTTTATAATGAATAATTTGTGTGAATATTTATGTCTACTGATAGGCATGCACATGCATTTCTGTTGGGTATATTCCTAAGAGGGGAATTGTTGGGGTAACATGCTAAAATATCTTCCAAAGTGACAAACACGAATGTATGAAAATTCCCAATTTTTTCTTCATTTTGCTACCACTCACTGCTTTATCAGTGATTTTGATATTAGGCATTCCACAAGTGTAGCAGGATCTCCAACAACAAAAATTTAGTCTCACAGTTAAGGAGGTCAAAAGTGTGAAATAAAGGTGTTGGCAGAGTTGGTTCCTTCTGGATGCTCTGAGGGAATATCTGTTCTACGCCCGTCTTCTAGAGTCTGGTGGTTGCTGGCAGTCATTGGTGTTCTTGGCTTATAGATGCATCACTCCAATCTCTGCCTCTGTCTTTATATTGTCTTTCTCTCAGTGTGTCTCTGTGTCCTCTCATCTTTTTATAAGAGCACTAATCATTGATTTAGGGCCCACCCTAAAACCAGTATGATATCATCTGAAGATCCTCAACTAATTACATCTGCAAAGACCCTATTTCCAAATAAAGTCACATTCTCAGGTTCCAGGTGGAGATGAATCATTAATTTCCATTTCACTGATGACTAAATGAGGTTGAATCCCATTCCATGTGGTTATTAGACATTTAGATATCATCTTTTATCAAGTATTTTTAAACATTTACTTTCTATTTAAAATTATTTTCTAATTTTTTGTTGCTGGCCAGAGGCCACAAAGGTTCATGTCTTTGGGCCTCCATCCCTCACTTCAGTCAGATCTTTTTGGCCTTCAAGAAGATACTTTTAATATTTTTATTCTATATTATTAGTTATTTCCAGTTGGCACACTAATTTTATTTACCCAGTGCATGATTTCTAGAAGACACTTGGCTCATTTGTTAGGTAACACTAGCGCTAGACAGAGCTATTGTATGAACATATATCTAAACTTTTCCATTTTATATCATACTAAACTTATGTTCTTGAAGATCAGAGCTCCTTTATTTCTGTACTCAGTATCATGGCACTTACACACTTCTGATTCTTCTTCAATATTCCGTATCTTCTAAGGCCAACAAAAGGTAGAAAAGAGGCTAAAAGTAGAAAGTTTACCTGGAATCGGGCTCCTATCAACATTTCTCTTTCCTGGGTCAGTTGTTTTTCCTTCTCTATGCCTGATTCTTGTTGACTTTTTAAAAATTTTTATTCTGGTAAAGTATATATAACATAAAATTTGTCACTTTAACCATTTTAAAGTGTACAGTTCAGTGACATTAATTACACTAACCATGTTGTACAACCATCACTGCTATCTATTTCCAAAAGTTTTTCATCACCCCAAACAGAAACTCTGTACCCTTAAGCAAAAACTCCCCATTCGCCCCTCCCCCTAGCCCCTGGTAGATAATTTAAGTGAGATCATACAATACGTGTCATTTTGTGACTGACTTATTTTGCTCAGCATAAATGTTTTCAAAGTTCATCTATATTATAGCATGCATCAGGACTTCATTTCTCTTCATGGATGAATAATATTTCATTGTATGGATATTGCACTTTTTGTTTATCCATTCATCTGTTGATGGACATTTAAGTTGTTTCTACCTTTTGGCTACTATGAATAATACTGCTATGAACATTGATGTACAAGTATCTGTTTGAGTCTCTGCTTTCAATTATTTTGAGTATATACCTAGGAGTGGAATTGCTCTGTTTGGTTTTATTTGTTAAATGAGCTGAACCTACTCTACCCTGAATGGGTCCTTCAGCCCAGTTCTTCAGTTTGTTCCTGGCCTGGATGATCCGTAACTCCTTGGAATCCTCTTGTCTCCCAGACATTCACTTATTTTTGCTTCCTAGCCCTGCTGGGATGTTTGCCTTCAGACCCATTGACCCATGATATAAGCCCTGCCTTCTCTGCCTCATTTAGTTCACTCCATAAGTTTCCATGTTCTGATACGACACTTGAGCACTCACTAGCCCATAACGGGGTTTAAGTTCCCTTGACTTCCATTTTTGTGACAATGTATTGTCCTTATTCCGTCCTGTTTTTCAGCGCTCTACTTATTTTTCTATTTTGTTTTTCTTTCTTTTCTCATGCCCTAAACATGAGTATTTTTCTCTCACACCAACACTTTTGAAAAGCAAAATAGATGATTCCAATAACTCTTTTTATACTGATTACCTAAACCTGTGTTTCCAGTCCAGATTCCCATCAGAATTTCAGTTCTGTAATTCTAATTGTTAATGGGACATAAAATTCAAAAGTGTCCTCTTAAAATCGGCTGCATTTCTCAGTTTTAAAATTTTAGAGACAGCATTTTTCTGATTGTCCTTCAAATTCATAACATGAATGCTGATTATTTTTCTTAAAATGTCCCTCAAATTTTTATTTTGCTTGCTATGCCCATTGCATGAAGTGGAGTGTAGACTAGGTTTTTTTTTTTTCCCCCAAGAGTTCATGGAGGTATGAGAAAGCAATAGATAATCTGTGAATCCACAGAAGGTGTGCACAATTATGTCTATATATCTATGTGAATTTATGAAGAAAGATTGTTAGCTTCATCAGTTTCTTAAAAGCTAATAACCAATGTGCCAGATTCTCATCACTTTATACCTGGATTACTGCAATAACTTTTGGGCTTAATAGGCTCACCCCTAAATTTGGTTCATCCAGGGGATGAATCTTTAAAGTAACATTTTCATATATCTATAATTCATTCATTCATTTAACTAATATTTATTTTTAAAATATCTAAACCAAACCAAACTCATTGCTATCCAGTCAATTCTGACTCATAGCGACCCTATAGGACAGAGTGGAACTGCCCCATAGTGTTCCCAAGGCTATAATCCTTATGGAAGCAGACTGCCACGTGTTTCTCCCACAGAGTGCAGCTGATGGGCTTTAACTGCCTTTCGGTTACCAGCCAAGTGCTTAACCATTGCGCCATTAAGTATCTACTATGTGCCAAATACTATTCTAGGTTCAGGGGTATCATTGGTGAACAAGATCAAAATAGTCCCTCCTCTCATGGAGCTTTGATTTTAGTGGATGAATAAAAATCTAATAATCTATCAACGAAGAATCAAAGAAATATCAATTAGCCATAGTTGCAGTTCATATAATTAAATGGGGATATTTTTGTAGTTACTGGGCGGCTGTTTCAGAATATATGACCATGGAAAACCTCTCTAAGAATATGGCAACTCTAAATGACAAGAAGAAACCAGTCATGAGACAACCAGGGAAAAGCATTCCAAAGAGAGGTACACACCAATGCAAAAGCCCGAAGGTAGGAATGAGCATAATGTTTTGTAGGAACAAAGCGAAACAAAAGGTCAGTTTTGCTTAAAGCACAGTGAAAAGGAAGAAAAAGCATGGGAGAAGTGAAAGAGGTATGTAGAACTAGATTACTTAGGACTTTGGAAACTAGAATAGGAAGTTTGGATTAAGCCAAAGTACATTGGAAAGCTTAAGCAGAAGAGGCAGAATCTGGTTTATGTCATATGAAGAATAAATGCATCCTGACAAACAATAAAAGCAGAAGAAGAGAGAATAAATTGCAGTAGTCCAGGTGAGACACTATGGAGGTCAAGTTGCTTGCCTCTGCAAAACCTATACTATTTTTCTCTTAGGTCCTCCATGTAGTCATGTTAACCTTACCTGTGCCTTGTCTATCTCACCTCATTTTTTCATGTATTATTTCCATTACGCCTCACCACAACCTCACAGTATTATACCCATTACACAAATACTAAAAGAAACACTGAGACACTGAGCTGGTACTCATTCTGAAACAGATAACCAGTTGGTAAATTGAACTGGTTATTATCTAAAAATTGTGTTCTTTAAATTATGTCATAGCTTTAAGTATCCCATGGACAGCCCCTGCCTTTCTTATTGCTTGTACCCAACGGTGTTTACTAATACATCTATTATGCATAAAATATAAAGTTCAGAGTTTTTAAGTAATTTATTTCTAAAAATAATTGCTGTCAAAATACTGTTATTTTAAAAATGCCAATGTACACTTTGTGAAATAGCAACATTTTTAGACGATGTTCATCAATGTCGTTTTTTTAAAAAAGCAATTGTTGTACATCATGAGTCATGATTATAATTGTGTGGAAACTGCCTCTGGCTAATAAGCAAGGAGGATTAAAATAAAAATGTTGAGTGTCAATCTGATCTATGATAACTAATTTGTAGTACTTCTTATCCTAATTCCTTTCTTAAATGCCATCTCTCCTTCAACTTTCTTCTTTATATGCCATCATATCCCTTTTCTTTTTCAAACACTAGTGCCCAACCTTGTCTCTGTACATATATTTTTAAATCTGTTTTTGCTATCAGCAAAGTTTAAATGTTATGTGCCTTTCTGGCACATTCGATATTAAAAACTCATGGTGAAAGGAAGCAGCACGAAACTCTTATGTTGATTCTTAGTAGATCATCATGACATTTGTGATTGGAGAAATGGAAGTTAAGTTCATCAAATACATTTATATTTCCTTATATCCAATTTCTAGTTAATCTTTTTACAAAGAAAAAACTGATTTAAAGCCCTTGGCAAATGTAAGTTTTAGAATGCCCTTAAGGCTTTCAGCAATGAGACAAGTTAGTTTTGTGTAGATGAAATTCACAAATCATCTTAAATGTACAGAAGAAAGGTGCTAGAACAAGCAAAAATTCCATCCAAATACCATCAGAACTGAATATGCCTGGCTCCCACACTCAAACCAACTACCTTAGACAAAATTCAAATCAGGGCATGGTCATATTGAACATGTGATTATCAAAAATAACCAAGTTCCACCAGTAAAACACCATTTCTCCCCTCATTGGCTTTCCAATTCCTTAAAAGTTGATTAGACCCATAAGTGTATTCCTACAGCACATTGGTTTTATTTCTATTTTTAACTTATTTCATTTGATCTTACATTATCAATAGTTACTAGTTCATATGCCTATTTTCTCATTCAGATGATAAGCTTCATCCATTACATTTTATCTAAATCCTCATGACATCCCTATGAGGTAGAAATGATTGGGATCCCATATTATCAGATCAGGAAAGCCAGTTTACTTCATTCAAGTGTTAAGTAGAGAGCTGTAATATGAATTTATTTTCTCTGACTCTAAAGCCATGCTATATTCACTATGTCACAACACCATATATTCCTTGTGTTAAAAACTCACACCCCATGTGGAGGGACAGACTTACTTTTGCTTAAGTAGTTCGTTAATACCCTCAACCAGTAGGTCCAGTGTCCTAAGTTCCAGTAATCGATCAATAGTGTAGTTTTGGATTCTAGATTCAGGAAAAAGTTAGATAATTATATGCCTACAACCTCCAGAAATCATGCTTAATTACCTCCTCAATAAGTCTCACAACTGGACCAATAAGCAACATCATGATAAATGGAGAAAATATTGAAGTTGTCAAGGATTTCATTTTACTTGGATCCACAATCAATGCCTACGGAAGCAGCAGTCAAGAAATCAAATGACGTATTGCATTGAGCAAATCTGCTGCAAAAGACCTTTTTAAAATGTTAAAGAGCAAAAATGTCACTTTGAGGATTAAGGTGCACCTGACAAAAGCCATGGTATTTTCAATTACCTCATATGCATGCAAAAGCTGGACAACGAATAAGGAAGACCGATGAAGAATGAATGCTTTCGAATTATGGTGTTGGAGAAGAATACTGAATATACCATGGACTGCCAGATGAATGAACAAATTTGTCTGGGAAGAAGTACAACCAGAATGCTCCTTAGAAGCGAGGATGATGAGAGCTTCGTCTCACTTACTTTGGACATGTTATCAGGAGGTGCCAATCCCTGGAGAAGGACATCATGCTTGGTAAAGTAGCCAAACCCAAAACCAAACCACTGAACGAGATGGATTGACACAGTACCTGCAACAATGGGCTTAACCATAGCAATGATTGTGAGGACGGTGCAGGAATGGGCAGCGTTTCGTTCTGTCGTACATAGGGTTGCTAGGAGTTGAAACCAACTCAACAGCACCTAACAACAACAACAAGTTATCATCAATTGAAAAGTTGCTTTAACTACTTCTTAAGATGCACTTGTGATGAGCACAATGACAAAGGAATTACATAAAGAAAGGCACTTTCTTGAATGATTAAAGAAATCCAAATTGAACACCAAAAAATTTAATTATGTCAATTGATAGGAACAGTTCTTTAAAAGTCATCATACACTATGCTAAATACAAAGTTCAGTTTTTTAAGCAACTCTTTATAAAGATGAACTGCCAAGATATTATTTTTGCCTTAAAAAATGCCAGTGCATTCACTCATACAAATATAAAACAGAGATGATTCCTAGACAATCTTAATTAATGTCATTTGTTTAAAAAAAAGCAATTGGTGTGCATCATGAGTCATGATTATAAATTTATGTAAACTGCCTTTGGCTAATAAACAAGGAGAATTAGAATAAAAACGTACTGCATGTCAACTGGATCAATGATAACTAATTTATATAGTTTTAAATTGTATCTCTCTACCTCAGGCAATCACTGATTAATAACTGTTGGAACATACTTTTGAGCAATTAGAACTCAACTGCTATCAAATAGTTCAGATTTTAAAACAGCATTTAAAAATTACATGCTTGAACATTTAGAAGAAATTAAAATCCTGTTTATTTCTGATTGCTTATTATATAGGTCACTGAATAGCTTCTGAGTTCACTTTCAATAATTTTAACTGATATTTTCTAACATTCTTCAATTTCTATATTTTAAGAATGGGAGTTAAGATAAAATACACCTTTCATATAGAACCATATAAATAGAGTTCATTCATCTCAAAAAAGTAACCAGCTCCTGTATTTTTACTTGAAAACTCCTGAGCTCAAATTAAAGAATCCATTTGACTGAAGAAAGTCCAGGTTAATTTTTTTTCTAAATTTCTGGGAAAATCACAAAAGTATGTCCTTGCAAGCCATGCAAAGGGGAAGATGTCCTCTATTTGGATTTTCTGTGTTCTCTGTTGCAATTAATTTGGTTCCAAAGAAGTTACTTAAATCTATATCATCCATATCCAAGCAGACATCAGGACCCAAAAGGTTAAAAAAATTTAGGCTCTAATGTCCTATGAAAATTTCTCTTCCTTCTCCTTATATCCCTTTCAGGGCTAGTATTTTTGCCTTAATTTGAGAGAATGATTAACGACAAATGTTTATATTCTTTATATACCCATGAGGAGATGAGAGCATCCCCCTGAAATATGACCCCCAACAGTGCTCCACCAATCTGTGGTGAGGGCTGACCTTGAAATTTTGCTTGTATCTCAAAGAAATACTTATTCAAAATATACACTGAAAGTCAATGCTGTTAAGCCTTTCACTTCTAGAAATGGTGGATGAGGTAATAAAGCCCAACTCTCTCCTTAGAAACAACTAAATAAGCTTTTAAATATCTTTTCAAAAACATCAAATAAATAACACGATAGGAAAATCCAGGAAAAAGTGAAAACCCAGAAAGGCAAACCCAGCTCTCAAAGCTACTTTTGCCTTGACATTTTCTGGTCTAGAAGAAAGAGCTGGGAAACTAAACAGGCACAAAGACAAGACAAAGTCCAGGGCCTTTCTAATGCGGAGTATCTGATAACCCTTGAGAACTAGGATGCCAAAGTACTATACCCTAAGTATAATGGTAAACTAGACTTGCAGACGAATTGGTAGTCTAGGGCCCTGAAAACTTGGATAAAATGGACTAATAGTGATCACAGGCTCCTGGAAGAAGAAAACAAAAATCCTCATAGAGATGTAGCATCACACTGAGTCACAAATTTTTCCTACAATTTTTTTATAACAAAAAATGATGTTCACATCATACATGCATATAAGAAATTATGACATGAGAGAGAATAAACAGAATCAATAGACAGCACAAGCAAAACCACAAAAACTTTAGATACTAGAATTGAAACAAACTAAAAAAGAGCTTCATATTTTTAATTGAAATGAAATACAAACAGGAAAATATGTCTGGAAAAGAAGGAACTCTAACAAGTTACAAATCCAGTTTGATAGAGAACTAAAAAGATATTCTATAATTGTAAAATATAATAAATAAAATTCAAGATTCAATGGATGGTTTCAACTAAAGATATATACATCTAAAGAGATAGTGAGTTATTTTGAATACACATGAGAAAAGAAAATCCTCAAATTTGTCAAAACACACACACACACACACAAAGAATTGAAAATATATAGAAGAAAAGATAAGAGACATAGAGTTACGATAAGAAGGCCTAATTCACATTTAGTTTCTGTTCTAGAATGACAGGAGAGAAAAAATGAGACAGAAACAACAATTTAGAAATATCCAAAACTTATAAAAGACACTAATCCACAGCAAGAAATTCACATCTAGGCACATTCACACACACACACACGTATATGTATAAATGTTTATAGGAGCATTGTTTATAACAGGCTGAAACAAAAAAAAAAAGACAAATTCACATTAAATTAGAATGCATAAATAAAGTTGTGGTATATACATTCAGTGGATACTACAGAGCAGTTAAAATGAATGGAGTTCTGCTTCATGCCACAACCATTATGGATCTTACAAACACAATGCTAAGCAAAAGAAATAAGACATAAGATCTTACAAACAATGTGATTAGATTCACATAAAGTTCAAAAACAAACAAAACTTAATTTTATATGTGACGTAAAATTACAAAGAACAACAGGTAGGTGATTACCATAAAAGTTATGATAGCAATTCCCTCTAATGGTGAGGGTTGGGAGGGTATTATGCTCAGGTCAAGATCCTTGGGGAACTTCTTAGGTGCTGGCAAAATTCATTTCTGGAGTTAATGGTGGTTATACAAATGTTTGTTTATAATTATTCATAATGCCGCACATGTATGTTTTATTCATTTTTCAGTATGTATCATATTTTACAATTTTTTCTAAAGTATTAAGATTGAAAGTTATTGTGTTAACTATTTTGATCTATAAATATTCAGATTACTAGTAATTGTAATAAATATACTATAGCATAGTCTAATGGTTAGCCAAATCTGGCCTGCCACAGTCATTGATTTATTTATTGTCCCTGGTTGTTTTTGCTCTACAATGGCAGAGTTGAGTAGTTGCAACAGAGACTATATGTCCCACAGAGCTGATGATATTTACTATCTGGTCCTTTACAGAAAAGTTTGCTAATCCCTGGTATAGTCTATAAGAAGATTACAATACTATACCCTGAAGTATTTAAAAATTTTTACAATGTATTTTCTATTACTTTTCCTAAAGAGAACCCCACACTCCCCCCACCAAAAAAAAAAAAAAACCTCACTGCCGTCAAGTGGATTCTAACTCATAGCGACTCTATAGGGTTTCCAAGGCTGTAAATCTTTATGGAAGCAGACTGCCACATCTTTCTCCCATGGAGTGGCTGGCGTGTTCGAACTGCCAATGTTTTGGTTAGCAGATGATTGCTTTAACCACTGGGCAACCAGGGCTTTCCTAAAGAGAAGGATTGGGAATTATTTAGGTGATGTTAAATATTTATCACATTTAATCTAGTTTCCTCTTTTTATGGGATCAACTACCAGTTATTTGGTTTATATTTAAGCTGATGATATACCTTTATTCTACTGTTAATGGAGTTTATCTGGCCTTTTTATTAGAAAATATTCATACTAAAACTAAATCAATATGGTGAAATCAAAAAGGAAATGATGATTTATATTTTAAATTATATGCTAGAAATATTCATTTACATGACAAAATCCTAGCCAAACATCCTTGATTATTGTATTCTATTGCTGCTCTAACAAATCACCACAAATTTAGTGGCTTAAGCAATCTAATTTTATTATCTTACAATTCTGTAGGTCAGAAGTCCAACACAGGTCTCACTGGGCTAAAAACAATGTGTCATCAGGAGGCTGTATGGGAGAATCTGTTCCCTTGCCTTTTCCAGCTTCTAGAGGCTGCCTGCATTCCTTGGCTCGTGGTTCCTTCCTCCATCTTCCAAGCCAGCAACGGGGGATCAAGTTCTTCTAACACTGCATCACTCCAACGACCTCTTCCATAATCACATCTCCCTCTCCAGCCCTCTCTTCTACCTCCTTCTTCCACTTTTAAGGACCTGTCTAATTAAGTTGGGCCCACCTGGATAATCTCTCTATTTTAAGGTCAGCTGATAAGCAACCTTAATTCCATTTGCAACCTTAATTCCCCTTTGCCATGTAACCTAACATATTCACAGGTTCCGGGGACTAGAATATGAGCATCTTTGGGGGACTGTTATTCTGCCTACTACCATTATATTATTTATTAAATTATTGAAACAAATGTTTACATCACAGTTTCTTTTCTGATCACCTAAAGCCACATCTTGAAGTTAAATTAATACTCAAAAATTCAAAATTCAAACACTCAAAAATGAAATGCCAAATTTGACTGCTGTTCCTCCAGTGGTTTTACACCTTTACTACACCAATCCTGAAATTAAGTTGAATAAGTATCTCATCTAGTTCAAAAAAATAAAAATAAAAATGAAACTAAATATGTAGCTATTTTTAAAAACATAGTGACAATAAGTACATCATATATTGCTATTGCCATTATTCCTTAATTATTATCAAATTCTGAAATAGACAAAACTTTAAACTGCAACTACTGTCTAATTCTATACTGAGAAAGGAATGATTTAAAAAACAAATGCTCTTGTTTATTAGCAAATAACACAAAATATATTTGATCTGTTTCAGGAAACTCCCAAGTCCATTTGACCACTTTATATATTAATTAGTAACATATATGCTATTAAAATAATAGTGAAGGAGGGGAAAACTGTGGTGGAATAACTATTACCATGTTGAAAAAGAAGTAAAAAGTGACTTTTTGGCTATAAGTCCTTTTAAATAAAATACTCTGCTACCATATATATGCTTTAATAAAGAGTTTCACGATGAAGAATAAAAGTAATGGGGTGTTTATATATGCATATATACATACACACATATATATAATTAAATGCATATTCCTAACCAAAACAAAACCTGTTGCCATCGAGTTGATTCTGACTCATAGCAACCCAATATGACAGAGTACAACTGCCCTGCAGGGTTTCTAATGCTGTAATCTTTAAGGAAGTAGACTGCCATATCTTTCTCCCACAGAGTGGCTGGTGGGTTCGAACTACTGACCTTTTGGTTAGCAGCTGAGCGATTAACTACTGCACCACCAGGTCTCCTACAATTATTGGCTCTAATCCTCCACACAACTGCAAAGTTCTTATCTTCCTAGTAGGATGGGCTAGAAAGTACCCTGTTATCTTTTGAGGCTGTCTCAGCTCAGTATCAGTCTATTTCTTACATATACAAGAAATAAAAATTTGTTTTCTCTATCTTTTCACACAATAACTGGAAGAACTACTAAAAATATTGGTTCCTAACCAATCAAAACATTTAATTGTTAAATTTTTGGACCACGACATTATAGAAGGTATTTCTGTACATTTACGAGTTGGGTGGTGCCATCTAACATAACCATTTTATGTTACTTTGGTGCAAATAGTTAATACAGTTGGATGCTAACCCAAGGATTGGAAGTTTGATTCTACCCAGAGGTGCCTCAGAAGGCCTGGCGGTCTTCTTCCAAAAAATCAGCCACTGAACACCCTGTGGAGCACAGTTCTACTCTGACACACATGGGGTCGCCATGAGTCAGAATTGACTTGACAGCAACTGGCAAAACATAAGGTAGCTGAGGCACAGAGAAGTTGATTCCTACAGTCAAAGAAGAGTTTCTAACAAAACTGGGACTGGAATTCAGTCAAGAATAGTTATAGCCACAGCAAATGTGTTAGATCTTTGGTCACCGGAGAGTGCATAGATGAAAGGAGGTACTATTTGAATAAAGTGGCCAACATAATTCTCCCTTAAGTGAGGACAGCAATCCATCCATCCATCCATCCATCCATCCATCCATCCATCCATCTATCCATCCATCATCCATCCATCCATCCTTCGTTACATTGCCTAATAATATGTACCACGATTAACTGACTCTTTATATAAAAACATATGTACTCCAAACCTCCATTAAGATGATAATCTACCATGCAATTTTTTTAATGCTTTAGAAAAAAAGTGGCTCACCCCTTCTTAGACCTCCAATATTGCTTTCCTTTGATATAAAAAAATTACCTTAATTTAATAAAGAAACTAATTACTTTTCAGTCAGTATACCAAACTGTCAAAGGAAAGGTTGCTTTTAAAATTATGTACTAGATCTGCCTTTAATCCTTCCTGGTTTACTCATTCATTCAATAAACATTAAAAGTCACTAAAATCTAAGGTTTTTGAAAAAATAATCATTGGAATAGCACGTAAAGTAAGAACCCATCTCAACTGATCATTCCAATCAAATATATTTTATGTAAAGTCTTTTTTCACATAGTTTATGACTTCTCAAAATAATATAAATTGCATCTCTGAATATGAGAACTAGTTGTCTTTAATATATATCCATAAATTTCTAAATAAAAAATTAATCAGCATAATCCTAAATTTGAAATGCCTGATATCACCAATTCCTTGATTAGCATTTTAAATTTCCCTCCCTATCCCTCCATACCCTTGTCCCTCATTTAAAATGTTATCACCTCTCATATAAAAATCAGTTCGCAGATGACTTAAAATTCCTATTTGGTAATGATTTTTCTTCTTGATTATGAACTTCTTAGTCTGAATTTCACATAAGAGAAAGTAATTGCGCTTGTCACTGCAAAGATCAGCCCTTAATAATTTAAATATACATCTTTTGGTGAAAATGGTATTTCTAGGGCTCGTATTTAAGTTTTGTTCATGCTTTACTAAGCCATGAACAGAAGACAATATATAAAGGTGTATATTTTCATGAAAGAGAGCAAGTGTCTCAGGTTCTCTTATTAACAATATGGGTCAGCTTAAATGGCTCTATGTAATAGTAATCCATCATCCAGCATAATCCTGCAGTTTCTATTTGTGAGGAGTGCTTTCCTGGTGAGGAAATTCATGGATCCACACAGGTACATAGGCCTTTAGGAATTATGCCACTCCCAGGGTTCTCTGGCATAGTTTCTTACTGAAGGATATTCCCAGTACAGGGTCTCATCCAGAAACATAAGTTTCTGAAAGTGTGTCTCCCCAGTGGCTATTACTGTCTGGCAGGTGATCTATGACAAACACAAGATACAAAAAGAAGGTGATACAGTGCCTCTTATGTGCACAGTTTCCAGTTCTGCCACGTTTGTTCAAGCTATTTTAGGCTGAGCACATTCTCACCAGATTCTGCAACCGTTTGAGGTTATGTCTGCAAGCTTTTAAGAAGGCTGTGATGTACAGAAATTCCCATTCCAAACAGGTTAGCTGTTATGTATGTGAAAGAAGGGGCACAGGGCAGAGGTCTGTGGGTCTGGTATTGCCTAAGAGAGAGAGGCTCATCTGGTGTATCAGTCTTGAAGGTGAGGATCTAGATTGTTTAGGGATGAACTAGGATTTCAGTGATATAAAAAAAGATCTTCAGATGTGTCTTTTATAGACTATAGCAACCGCTTTCTTTTGAGAAGATTGTGATATTAGAGCTATTATATGTACAAAGATCGCTGGGACTCCATTTAGGGGTGGAGGCTCAATGAATTCCTTCTGTAATGTGTTGCCAGTGCGCTTGAGGGAGGTCCAGGCTTCAAGCTGAGAGAGGAAGTGCACCAGCTTAACGTGCTTATAGCCCTCAGCCATCAGTTCCATTTTACAGTTGGAGAGAAAATTGCAAGGAGGAAGGGACACTTTCCTAAAGTAATGTATTTATCTTTCCAGAATCTTTACCAAGAGTTGTGGTATGATCTGTGTTTGTCTGCAAATCATGAAAGCCTGAAGACAATCCATACTGAATCCACCGGTAACCTAAAGTTAGTGTACCCTTATTGATATAATTACATGTGTAGAAGACAGAGGATTGTGAGGATTGTGGCCCTAAGTCATTGGTTGATATTTCCATGAGCAGTTTTTCTGCATTGGCGAGGCTGAAGAGAATTTGGAGATCTAGATTCTGAGACTGCTCGAGTTGGTCAGCTGCAGTTGGACTCCTTACCATGGGGAGGCACTGTTGAGCTGTGGCAAGACTCCGGACTCCACTTTTCAAGGATGCTGCAGTATGAACCTGAGAAGTGTCGTGTTCAGAGCCCAGGAAACACCACAATCAACTGAGCAAGCTGCGCTCCCAGACAAATAAAAATCAGCAACAGTAGGGGAGGCAGGTCCCGGTGTAAGGCCCCTGGAATCCCTGTGCTTTGTCTCACATACATTTAATTTACTGTTGTTGTTGTGTGCCGTTGAGTCAATTCTGACTCATGGTAACCCTATAGGACAGAGTAGAACTGTCCCATAAGATTTTCTAGGCTGTGATCTTTACAGGAGCAGATCTCAGATACTTAATCAGCACTTTCTATATACTGAGTATTGTTTTAGGAGCTGGAGGTATGTCTGAACAAAGTATATCAAAATCCCTTCCCTTGTGAAGCTTCCATTTATCAGAACAAAATTTTGTACTTTGAACTTGGCCTGAGTTAAAAAAAAATCAAAACTTATGTTGGAAGTAAGCAGTGGGTCCCAAGGCTAGTGTTTCAAAATCAAGATTTGGAAGTGGGTGAAGCTGAGCCATAGCTGCAGGGTATAAAAGAGTATCAAGGACATTGAATTTGGCTTGGGAAACACCTAGATTCTCAGAAGCATCAAGTACTAAGGAACAGACCAATAGGTAAGAACTGAATCAAAAGCTGAGTAACTACACGACAGCGACACACAAGATGGCGATAATGGAGCCAGGAGGCAGAACCAGGATAGGTTCCTGACAGAACATTTAGGAAAATGGTGTTTTGTTCAATAGCTGTGGCCTCACCAAAAACAGGGAAGAGTCAATTAAGAGCGCCTAGCTCATTTACACAGTAAAATCTTTGTGATTAAAATGTTTTAAAAAAATAAAAACCTGGCTTAGGACCCCACACTTGAAATATTCTCATGTTGAATTCTCACCTTGACTTCTCACCTTCGTCCATTCTTCTATTTTAATTGAATGTCTATATAATAGGAAGACCTTGTACTTTCTTTGTTATAAGATTTATGACAGGGTCCCTTAATTGTCAGTCTGCCCTACTAAACTATAAGCTCTGCGAGAAAAACTACTTCTATGTCATTCTCCTTATTTTCCTGCCTGGCACCTATCAAAGTGCCTTATTCCATATTAGCCAGGGCTACCCTATATAGTCATGCAGGTTGTGCATTGCACAACTCCAGTTACCACCATATTCATAAGCATGATGTGAATGGCATCCTTGAAGCTATGCAGCCTACAACCTCACAAGCATTTGTGGTGACCCTGAAACTCATAAGTGCATATTAAATTAATTAAAATATGTTTACTGTTTATTTTTAGCTGTCAGATGTCAGCACAGAAGACATGTATGACACACAGTAGGAGTATATGGCAAGGACATGGGCATTGTATAATAAAGTGGGTTTCTATCAGGGCTTCAAACCAGTTTGAACTGGTTTAGTCATGGCCCAGGAAGCGAAATTGGAATAGACCCGAATTTTTAAAAATTTAGGTGAAGCAGAATGACGAGCGGAATGGGAAAAATTACAGGTCGAAGCCCTGGAATGGGAGACTCGGAAGAGGTGTAATGAGCACTTTAAGTAGCCTGATGCGGGAAATTGCCAGGACTGTGGAGAGCAACACACATACAAAGCAGCATAGCTGGCTACCATCTTTGATTCCAGCACCACGGTTTCTGACTCTGCCGATCAAGACATTTGGTTAGTATGCAACACACATACTGCCCTTATTTTCTAGAGGGAGATTAAGTTTCTAGCTGGTCTTCAATCATAATTTTTCCCGTTCTGCTTATTGTTCCACTTCATCCACATTAAAAAAATTCGGGTCCGTTTGAGTTTCGCTTCGTCGGCCATGACTGAACTGGCAGAACCGGTTCAAAGCCCTGGTTTCTATTTTAATCCTACATGAAAAGAAATGGCTTTGAAAATTTATGTTGATTACTCAGTGAAGTGGCAGAACAAGAACACTTCGTTTATAAAAATAAAACTTCTAGCTCGAGAATAAATGGATTCTAGTTTCCAATGAAATGTATCATTTCTAAAATTGGAATTTTTAATAAAGTTGAATTAGCAAACCAGGAAGCTCACTTACCTGGGTGAACAGAAAGCCTGAGGAACATAATTTATATTTTAATAGAATATGATCTTCCCAAAATATCTCCACAAAGTTATCATAATATTTACATAACCTTTGCCTATATAACCACCATTTTTTCTACCTTATACAGACTATAAAAGTAATGTAAACTATTTTCCCCTAAATGTACTTCAAATCCCCTTTAACAGATACAAAATAGCAATTATGACAAAGTAATAAAGTCTATGTGTAATCTCACAAACATTCAGGCTAAGTTAAGTGACTAAAAGTGTAATCATTTCCATTTGTGCAAAAAGCTTTGCAATTTTTATGTCTTCCTTAACTTTTTTGGCTATGATATCATGTTCCTTTGATAAGTTCCAAGTTCATGTAAACTGCTAGTATGGCTGTGTCATTAAAAAAAGATATGCAGAAGTAGCGCACTAGTTTCTATCCATTAGTGCTTTCTATGAATGTTTACATCTTCCCAAAATGAACTCTTGCACTCGTTTCCAAAACTGTGATTCTAAAATGTAATGTAAACCTTTGCAAGTAGAATAAATTGAGTACAGTTTCAATTATTCACAAACAACACAGTACTCATAGAACTTGGCATGGGGAGTGCTTGGAATGTGGCATCCTCAGCTGGTCTGTTTGGTGTCAGTGAAGAGAAGTCAAAATATGGCTGACCAGTTACAGGGCTACCACACTGGTGAATGAAGCATTGTCTTTAGTGAATAAAAACTGAATGCACTAATAGCTACTGTGACTATAGAATTCTATGTAAAGCAGATATTTTTTCAATCCAAGTAGAGAGAAATTTGATTACTAAATAACCAAAACCAGCTGGTAGTAAAAAACTGGATCTCAAAGCAAAGACCCATGTGGTTATTTCTCTGTGTGATTTAAAGACCACCTACATAAGAATCACTAGGGACACTGGTTAAAAATTTAGACTTCTGCAATCAAATCCAGAATAAAAGCTCCAGTGGGTGGAGCTGGAATGTCAATGTGATTATTAAACAAGCTCCCCAGGACATTCTTGTGCATGCTAAATTTTGAGAACCACTGCCTTCAAGACTAGTTTTTGAGTTCATTTAATAATTTTCTTTAGTTCATAGGGACTGAGCAGTTGGGCCACCTGCTTTCTGAACATAGTAATATTAAAGAAGCCCTGGATATTTAATATGAGACTCATTCAGCATTATTTAACTTACAGTTAGATGTGTTTGCTAAAATTATTGAATTCAATTTCCAAACTAAGAATCATGGTGTCAAGAACTGTGAAGTTTCTGAGATTTTACCCTGTACAAGCTAACAATTTAGCCTGCCACAGTTTCATAGATGCTGGCTGAAGACACAAAACTTCTGGGTCAGAAACCTTGAGATGGGGAGATTACCCTGGATTATCCACGTGGGCTCAATCTAATCATATGAATCCTTTCAAAAGGAGAGAACTTTTCCTGGCTGGAGTCAGAGAAAGATGTGAGGATGGAAGCTGGGTTAGAGAGCTGCTACCTTGCTAGCTCTGAAGATGGAAGAAGGAGGCATAAGCTAAAGAATGTGGACATTTTCTAGAAACTAGAAAAGGCAAGGAAACAGATTCTCCCCTAGAGCCTCCAGAAGGAACGCAGCCCTGCTGACACCTTGTCAACCCATTGAGACCCATGTCAGACTTATGACCTCCAGAACTGTAAGATAATAAATTTCTGCTGATTTAAGCCACTGAATTAATGGTTGTTATAGCAACAATAGAAAACTAAGACAAGCAGTAGCCAGAGTATCTGCGTTTTTTTTGTGGGGAAGTTCCCCAAGCTCCAGTTCCCACAGGGCAATGAAAAGGAAGGCTAAGTGACAACTGTACATACAGTGGGTTGCCTTACTGGAGGAACCCTGAAATTAGGGAGCCTGAACCTTTCTTAATAGGAAGTAAACATGCCTGTCCTTTGCTCTAGAGGAATACTTTCTTTCTTCCAAGGTTGTTTGCTACACAAACATCCTTGAAAAGATAGTCTCAAAAAAAGGGTGCTTGCATCTCACTTGCAAGATGCACAGAAACACAAGAGGCCCATTGAGAATTCTCTCCCAAAACAAGGTGCCATCCAAATTTATTACTCAAGTGTTCCTGCAACATCTTAGAGTTTTCATAATTCAAACTGAGCGACTCTGATATTTTAGCATAAGAATGGGTGACAAAAGTGAAAAAGGTTGATACGGCTGTGCAAGAAATATCTACTAATGGAATTGTTGTTTTTGTTGTTTTGTGCTGTTGAGTCAGTTCCAACCCAAAGCAACTCTATGTACAACAGAACGAAACACTGCCCAGTCCTGCGTCATCCTCACAATCATTGTTATGCTTGAGCCCATTGTTGCAGCCACTGTGTCAATCTATCTTGTTGAGGGTCTTCCTCTTTTTCACTGACCTTCTACATTACCAATTATGATGTCTTTCTCTAGGGACTGATCCCTCCTGATAACATGTCCAAAGTATGTGAGATGTAGCAAAAATAAAATCTGGAGGCAGAGCCAACATGGCAACCCAGACAGATGTATCATGCTGCCCGTCTGCAGCAAAGACCTGAGAAACTAAATAAAACAAGTATAAATGTCAATCCTGGAACACTAAGCATCAAATGAAGAACTAGGTCAAACACCGAATGGAAGCAGCATCAGCCAGATACCAACCTAGGTAAAGAACTCTCAATAATAAAACAAAGCTAAAAGACTTAAAACAGGGAAACAGAGATGTCAATCTGTAAATGATGACAATGTCAAAACAATAAAAGGGGGAATAAATGGTACAGGTAAACTTTCAAATGGGGAGGAGGTCAAGGTGATATCAAGTAATAAAAGACTGGTTCACACTTAGGAAGATAAGGGTAAATTTCAAGCTAACCACAAAGAAAGTTAACAAACCTACTCATCAGAATAAAATGGAAGAAAAACAAAGTTTTAGTAAACAGAAAATTTATAATAATGAAAGAAAAGAAAATCCACAAACAAAAGGAACCCAGAACAAGCGAGTAAGAGGAACAAAGAAAACATCAGCACCACACACTCAGAAAAACACTACAACAATATGACAGCAATAAACTCATACCTATTGATAATCACACTGAATGTAAATGGCTTAAATGCTCTTGAAAAGAGACAGAGAGTGGCAGAATGGATAAAAAAGCATGACTCATCAATAGGATGTCTACAATAGACACACCTTGGACACAAAGATATAAATATATTAAAAATCAAGAATGGAGAAAAAATATATCAAGCAAACAGTAACCAAAAAGGGCAGGAGTGGCAATACTAACCTCACCTAAAATAGACTTTAAGGCAAAATCAACCATAAAATACAAGGAAGAACATTATATAATGATTAAAGGGACAATCCACCAAGAATACATAACCTTAATAAATATCTTCACACCCAACGACAGGGCTATAAAATACAAAAAACAAACAAACAAACAAACTCTAATAGCACTGAAAAGAGAAATAGCAGTTCCACAATAATAGTAAGACACTTCAACATACCACTCTTGGTAAAGGACAGAACATCTAGAAAGAAACTCAACAAAGATACAGAAGATCTAAAGGCCAAAATCAACTAAATTGACCTCATAGACATATATGGAACACTCCACCCAACAGCAGCAAAGTATACTTTCTTTTCCAACACACACAGAACATTCTCCAGAATAGATCACATTTTAGGCCACAAAGCAACCCTCACTAAAATCCAAAACATTGAAATAATACAAAGCATTCTATCTGATCACAATGTCATGAAGACAGAAATCAATAATGGGAAGAGCAAGGAAAAAAAATCAAATACATGGTAACTGAACAACACCTTACTTAAAAACAACTGGGTAATAGAAGAAATCAAAGAAGGAATAAAAAAAATTCCTAGAATCAAATAAGAATAAAAACACATTATACCAAAACCTTTGGGACACAGCAAAAGCAGTGCTCACAGGTCAATTTATAGCAAAAAAAGCACATATCAAAAAAGAAGGATGGGCCAAAAACCAAAACGTTAGCCCTACAACTCAAACAAATACAAAGAGAACAGCAAAAGAGGCCCATAGCCACCAAAAGAAAGAAAATAATAAAGATTGGAGCTTAAATAAATGAACTAGAGAACAGAAAAACAATAGAAAGAATCAACAAGACCAAATGCTGGTTCTTTGAAAAGATCAACAAAATCAACAAACTGTTGGTCAAACTGACAAAAGAAAAACAGGAAAAGAAGCAAATAACCCAAATAAGAAATGAGATAGGCAACATTACAACAGACACAACTGAAATGTAAAGGATCATAACAGAATACTATGAAAAATTATACTTCAACAAATCTGAGAACCTTGAGGAAATGGATAAATTTCCAAAAACACACTACCTACCTAAACCAACACAAACTGAGACAGAAAATCTGAACAGACCCACAACAAGAGAAGAGATTGAAGAGGCAAAGAAAAAAACTCCCAACCAAAAAAAAAACCCCTGGTCCGGACGGCTTCACTGGAGAATTCTACCAAACATTCAGAGGAGAGCTCACACCACTACTATTCAAACTATTTCAGAGCATAGAAAAGGAAGGAATACTCCTAAATTCCTGCATATGAAGCCAGCATAACCCTGATACCAAAGCCAGGCAAAGAAACCATAAAAAAGAAAATTACAGACCAATATCTCTCGTGAATATAGATGCAAAAATTCTCTACAAAATCCAAGCCAATAAAATTCAGCATTCTATCAAAAAAATAATACATCACAACCAAGTAGGATTCATACCAGGTATGCAAAGGTGGTTCAACATTAGAAAGTCACTCAACATAATACACTACATAAATAGAACAGAAGAAAAGAATCATGATCATCTCAATAGACACAGAAAAGGCATTTGATAAAGTCCAACACTCATTCCTGATAAAAGATCTCTTTTAAATGGGAATAGGAGATAAATTCCTCAAAATAATAAAGGCCATCTATACAGAACCAACAGTCAACATCATTCTTGATGGAGAGAGGCTGAAAGTATTCCGCCTGAGAACAGAAACAAGACAATTATGCCCTTTATCACCACTCCTATTTAACACTGTGCTGGAAGTCCTAGCTAGAGCAATAAGGCAAGAAAAAGAAATAAACTGCATCCAAATTGGGAAGGAAGAAGTAAAGCTATCACTAGTCACAGATGTTGTGATCCTATACATAAAGAACCCCAAAAATTCCACAAGAAAACTACTGGAATTAATAGGAAGATTCAGTACACAAGATAAATATACAAAAATCAGTTGAATTCCTATACACAACAAAGAGGACTTCTAAAAGGAAATCAGGAAAACAATACCATTTATAACAGCTAGCCCTGAAAAGATAAAATACTTAGGAATAAATCTATCCAGGAATGTAAAAGACTTGTACAAAAAAAACTGCAAAACATTTTGCAAGAAAGCAAAAGAGAACTACATAAATAGAAAAGCATACCATGCTCATGGTTAGGGAGACTCAACATTGTGAAAATGTCAATGCTACCCAAAGTAATCTATAGATATATTGCAATCCTGATCCAAATACCAACAGCATTCTTTAACGAGAAGGGAAAACTAATACCAACTTTTTATAGAAAGGAAAGAGGCGTCAGATAAGCAAAGCATTACTGAAGAAAAATAACAAAGTAGGAAGCCTCACACTACCTGATCTCAGAACTTACTATACAGCCATGGTAGTCAAAACATCCTGGTACTGGTACAATGACAGACATATAGATCAATGGAACAGAATGGAGAACTCAGATGTAAATCCATCCACCTATGGTCAGCTGATCTTTAACAAAGGACCAAAATTCGTTAAATGGGGAAAATACTATTAACAAATAGTACTGGCAAAACTGGATGTCCATCTGTGAAAAAGTGAAACAGGACCCATAACTCACACCATACACAAAAACTAACTCAAAATGGATCAGAGACCTAAGTATAAAACCTAAAACCATAAAGATCATGGAAGAAAAAATAGGGACAAATCTAGGGGCCCTAATACATGGCATAAAGGGAATACAAACCATAACTAACAATGCACAAATACCAGAAGAGAAACTAGATAACTGGGAGCGCCTAAAAATTAAACACTTATGCTCATTATCTTAGGCTGGGTTCTCTAGAGAAGCAAAACCAGTAAAGTGTATAAATATACATACAGAGAGATTTATATCAAGGAAACAGCTTACGGTATTGTACAGGCTAGAACATCCTAAGTCCATGGATCAGGATAGAGTCTTCTCTCTATTCACGTAGCTGCAGGGGCTGGTGAACTCAAGATCAGCAGGTGAGAGAGCAAGGCTCTTGCTCACAGGCTGTGAAAATCAATGAATCCCAAGATTGGCAGGCAAGACCACAAGGCTTCTCTCTATTCACATAGCTGCATGGGCTGGTGAACCCAAGATTGGCTGGTAGGAGAGCAGGGCTCCAGCTCACAGGCTGTGAAGATCCATGGACCCCAAGATAGGTAGATAAGCTGACAGCTTAAGTCCCAAGAACTGGAGGTCAGACAAACAAGAGGCAGCCGCAGGATCCAGAACTAGCAAAAAAGCCAGAACGTCTGCTTATCTTTGGATGCAGGCCACACCCCCAAGGAAACTCCCTTTTGCCTGATTGGCTACTCATAGCAAATTCCATCATGGGAGTGATCACATATAAACACTGAGAATCATGGCCCAGCCAAGTTGACACACAGTCTTAACCATCACACTCATCAAAAGACTTAACCAAAAAAGTAAAAAGAGAACCTACAGACTGGGAAAAATTTTTGGCTACCACATATCCAACAAGGGTCTAATCTCTAAAATCTATAGAGTACTTCAGCACCTCAATAACAAAAAGACAGATAGTCCAATTAAGAAATGGGCAAAGGATATGAACAGACACTTCAGCAAGGAAGGCATTCAGGCAGCTAACAGACATATGAGGAAATGTTCTCAGCCGTTAGTCTTTAGAGAAATGCTGATCAAAACTACAATGAGATACCATCTCACTCCAACAATATTGGCACTAATAAGAAAAAAACAGAAAATAACAAATGTTGGAAAGGTTGTGGGGAGAGTGGAACTCTTATGCACTGCTGGTGGGAATGTAAAATGGTACAACCACTATGGAAAATGATATGGTACCTCTTTAAAAAGCTAGAAATAGAAATACCGTAAGATCCAGCAATCCCACTCCAGGAATATATCCTAGAAAAATAAGAGCCATCACATGAATAGACATATGTACAACTATTTTAATTGTAGTATTATTCACAATAGCAAAAAGATGTAAACAACCGAAGTGCCCATCAACAGATGAATGAATAAACAAATTATGGTACATACACACAATGGAATACTATGCAACAATAAAGAACAATGATGAATTCCGTGAAACGTCTCACAACATGGATGAATCTGGAATCTGGAGGGCGCTATGCTAGTGAAATAAATCAATCACAAAAGGACAAATATGGTATGAGACCACTATTATAAAAACTCAAGGAAAGGTTTACACATAGTAAAAAAAAAATAAAAGAATCTTTGATGGTTACCAGGGAGGGAAGTAGTGGAGAGACAAAATCACTAACTAGATAGAAGACAAGTGTTAACTTTGGTGAAGGGAAAGACAACACACAATATAGGGGAAGTTGGCACGGCTTGACCAAAGAAAAGTTAAAGGAACTTCCTAGATACATCCAAACACTTCGAGGGACCGAGTCACTTGGGCTGAGGTCTGGGGACCATGGTCTCTGGGGACATCTAGGTCAATTGGCATAACATAGCTCATAAAGAAATTGTTCTACATTCTACTTTGGTGAGTAGCATCTGGGGTATTAAAAGCTTGTGAGTGGTCATCTAAGATACGTGTACTGGTCCCATCCTGTTTAGAGCAAAGGATAATGAAGAAAACCAAAGACACAAGGAAAATATTAGTCTAAAGGACTAATGGACCACATAAACCACAGCCTCCACCAGCCTGAGCCCAGAAAAACTAGATGATGCCCAGCTACAACACTGACTGCACTGAAAGAGATCACAATAGAGGGTCCCTGAGAGAGGGGGAGAGAAATGTAGAACAAAATTCAAATTCACCAAAAAAAGACCAGACTTACTGGTCTGAAAGAGACTAGAGGAAACCCGAAGACTATGGCCCCCGGGCACCCCGCTAACTCAGAACTGAAGCCACTCCCGAAGTCCACCTTTCAGCCAAAGATTAGACAGGCCTATAAAACAAACACATGTGAGGAACTTGTTTCTTAGTTCAATCAAGTATACAAGATCAAACGGGCAACACCTGCCCAAAAGCAAAGATGAGAAGGCAGGAAGGGACAGGAAAACTGGACAAATGGACACAGAGAACCAAGGGTGGAAAGGGAAAGGGGGAGAGTTTTGACACATTGTGGGGAGTACAACCAATGTCACAAAACAATTTGTGTATAAATTTTTGAATGAGAAACTAATTTGAGCTGTAAATCTTCACCTAAAACACAATAAAATAATAATAAAAAATAACAAGTTTTTAAAAAGAAAGCAAAATTCATTACTATAAGACCAAAATTAACGTGAGCATATGCTGTATTTGTTCACTAATACTTAGGTTTTAGAGTTTTACATTTATAATGGTAAACACACACAAACACATATACCTTCATTACTGAAATTACTACCGGTAAGGGAATTTGATTATTGCAAGTCTGGAACTTTTTGGACTGTAAAACCACTTTTCCACTTGAAACAATTGTTTTCATTATAGAATTTTTTAATAATGTGAGGTTTCTTAGTACTACCACTATAATATTACAGCAAAAGCAGATTGTGCTTCTTTAGATAATAGATTTCCTTATTTATAAAACTTAGAAAATAGATACTTATTGTAAACTTGGTTAAATAGACCGAAGTTACAAAGGGATGAGTATGAATTGTATTTTCCAGTAAAGGTAGTTGAAAATACCATAGTGTGTGATAAACTTTATTGTCTTTCTCAAGATGATAGGCTAAATTAATCTCTAATGACTCATTTAAAAGAACTACTGTGCATCTTATAGATATTATTAAATGAAATCATATCTATAAATGAAAAGACATTTTCAGCAGCAGTAGAAAATATTCTGGGCCATTCAGTTTGCCTTGTAAATGTTATAGTCACCATGGTTACCATTATAGTCCCTAGGTCAGAAGGCCCTCTATTCTGCCCAATTTATCCAATGTTTGTGAAATCCCTTCTAAGTCACTTTCTATTAAAATATACTCCCTGTCTTAGGCTGGGTTCTCCAGAGAAGGAAAACAAGTAAAGCATATATATATATATATATATGTGTGTGTGTGTGTGTATGTATATATATATATACACATATATATAGAGAGAGAGCGAGAGAGAGATTTATATCAAGGAAATGGCTCACATGGTTGTAGAGGCTGGAAATTCCCAAATCCGTGGGTCAGGCTGGAAGCTTCTCCTCATTCATGTAGCTGCAGTGGCTGGTGAACCCAAGATTGTCAAGTCAGACAGCAGGGCTCTGGCTCACAGGCTGCAAAGACCAACGAATCCCAAGATTGGCAGGCAAGCTGCTACCTCAAGTCCCAAGAACAAGAGGTCAGACAAACAGGAACCAGCTGAAGGATCCAGAGCAAGCAAAAGCCCATGAGCTTTGCCAGAATGTTCACATATATTAGACGCAGGCCACACCCCCAAGGAAACTCCCCTTCGACTGATTGGCTACTCACGATAGATCCCATCATGGAGGTTATCACATTACATCAAATCTCATCGCGGAAGTTATGACATCATTATACAACTGCCAAACTACATCATAACTGCCAAACCAATGAGAATCATGGCCCAGCTAAGTTGACACACAACCTTAACAAGCACACTCCCTTATCCATGCCTTCTGTTGATGCTATTTCAGAAATTAGGGTAAAGTATTCACGTCTGCCATTCAATCTCTCTGAAGACTAAAATCATACTCAAGAGAGAAGTCTAAGAACACACCCTTAATTCCTTTAGAAGAGAGAAAAAGGGTTCTACTTCTGAAATTCTAGTTCAAATACCCCTCACTCGCACCTCCACTGTGCTAGTTGTTAAGCTGTAGCCTCTCAATTTCAAACCCAGCCCTCTACATTCTGCTTTGTGATGCTGGGACTGGATCTCTGCAAACCCTATTTCTGCATTTCTATGCTAAGCTTTACCAATAAGGGGTTCTAGTGGAGACCACATGGGCAAAGTGGGAGGAAGAAGGGCTTGTTCCATGGAGACCTACCTTCAAGCCCCTAATTTTTAATATTTCCTTTGTTCCCCAGCCTTGAGGATGGTATCTTTTCAGTTCTCTAATAATTGAAAGTTAATGATTCTTATTTTAAATTCTTTCTGTTAAAATAATTGGTATACTTTGGAAATCGATTTGGCACTTCCTTAAAAAGCTAGAAATAGAAGTACCATACGATCCAACAATCCCGCTCCTTGGAATACATCCTAGAGAAATAAGAGCCATCACACGAATAGATATATGCACCCCATATTCATTGCAGTGGTGTTCATGATAGCAAAAAGATGGAAACAATCTAGGTGCCCATCAACAGACGAATGGGTAAACAAATTATGGGATATTCACACAATGGAATACTACGCAATGTTAAAGAACAATGATGAATCCATGAAACATAACATGGAGGAATTTGGAAAGCATTATGCTGAGTGAATTTAGTCAGTCACAAAAGGACAAATATTGTATAAGGCCACTATTATAAGAACTCAAGAAAAGGTTTAAACACAGAGGAAAACATTCTTCAATGATTACGAGCGTGGGAAGGGTGGGAGAGGGGAATTCACTAACTAGATAGTAGACAAGGATTATTTTAGGTGAAGGGAAGGACAAAACACACTACAGGGGAAGTCAGCACAACTGGACTAAACCAAAGCTAAGAAGTTTCCTGAATACAACCAAACACTTCGAGGGACAGAGTAGCAGGGGCAGGGGTCTGGGGAATCATGCTTTCAGGGGACATCTAGGTCAATTGGCATAAAAGTTTATTAAGAAAATGTTCTGCATTCCACTTTGGTGAGTGGCGTCTGGGGTCTTAAAAGCTAGTGAGCAGCCATCTAAGATGCAGCAATTGGTCCCAATCCACCTGGAGCAAAGGAGAATGAAGAACACCAAAGACACAAGGAAAATATTGGCCCAAAAGACAGAAAGGGCCACATAAACCAGAGACTCCATCAGCCTGAGACCAGAAGAACTAGATGGTGCCTGGCTACCACCAATAACTGCCCTGACAGGGAAAGCAACAGAGAATCCCTGATGGAGCAGAAGAAATGTGGGGCGCAGAACTCAAATTCTAGTAAAAAGACCAGACTTAATGGTTTGACTGAGATTCTAGGTTCCCTGAAGACATGGGCCTCGGACTCTCTGTTAGCCCAAAACTAAAACCATTCCCGAGGCCAACTCTTCAGACAAAGATTAGACTGGACTATGGGACATAAAGTGATACTTGTAAGAAGTGTGCCTCTTAGCTCAAGTAGATACAAGAGACTAAACGGGCAGCTTCTGTCCAGAGGTGAGATGGGAAGGCAGAGAGGGTTAGGAGCTGGCTGAATGGACACGGGAAATCCAGGGTGGAAAGGAGGAGTGTGCTGTCACAGTATAGGACGAGCAACTAAGGTCACATAACAATGTATGTATAAATTTTTGTATGATAAATTGACTTGAATTGTAAACTTTCACTTAAAGCACAATTAAAAAATAAAATAATTGGTGTACTTTCGTGTTCTTACTGGACCCTAACTGATGCAAACTCCACCATTAGTATAAAACATCCCAGAGTTATCTCTGGGGAGGAACACATAAAATCTTGGGGGAAATGCATTCCAGATCACGTGGTCCTTGCACAGTCTATACTTTGATGATTGATACGAGGAGTCATCCATTCAGTAAACATGAATTAAACACGAACTGTTTCTCAGGCACAAAGTTTAATGAGAGGTGAAACTTGTTCTCAAATAATTTATTAATGTATCCCAGTTCAGGATCTGGTTTGAACTCCCAGCCAGTCTGAAAATTGACCTTTTGAGTTTTTAGACCATAAATAATTAATATAATTATTGATATCGTTGGGTTTAAATATACTATGTTGTTATTTGCTTTCTATTTGCCCTCTCTATTTTTTGTTCCTCCTTTCTGATTTCTTCTGGATTAACCGAATTTTTTTTTAGTAACTCATTATGTCTCCTCTAGTGGTATAACTAAATACGTAGTGTAGGAATAAATTACCTTATCATAGTCTACTTTGAATTAATATTACAGGAAACTTACGATAGTATAATTCCATTTATACTCTCTTTGAAACTTTGGGCCGGATAATTTTTTGCTTTATGCCGAATGTTTCATATGTAAAATTGTAAAGGCTCTAGAAGATGTCATCTTTTTCATGGAAACTTAACTGTATTTTCAGGGAGGAACAAAGAGTAAAGGCGGATCATACTAATCCAGTCATGGACTGAACTAACTGAAAAACAGTTTGCAATTTTTCTGAAGTCCCATCTCTGTTTTACATTCATTTTTGGTGTGTAGCCAGCAGAGATTCCAACTCAGAGGCTTTGTTGGGCCCTGAATTCAAGTCTGTCTTCTTAGCACTATAAAGTCTGCTCTGCTTTTCTTCGGTGAAACAGATTGTGTTTTCCAAAGATGACCACACCAATATATTCCATATGTTCTCACAATTTAACACTGACATCAAGAGGTAAGCCTGTTCCTTTGAATCTCAGTGGGCCTGCTTCTATGCTGTAAGTGATGATATGTTACTTCTAAAACTAAATCGTAAAAGGCAACATGGCTTACATTTAGTGTTTTGGGGATATCTTCCCTTGGAATTAAGCCATCATGCTATGAAGAAGCCAAATAGTCACATAGAACAGCCATAGGAAATTGTTCAGGTCACATCTCCCACAGAGGTCCTAGCCAATAGCTAGTATCAACTGCCAGCATGTAAGTGGTGAGGGAATGAGCCTTCATAGGATTCCAGCCCACAATCTTCGAGAAGCCTCAGCTACAATGAATAGAATAGAGGCATCTGTCCCTTCCAATCCCTACCCAAATAGCAGAATTATAAGCAAAATAATGTTGGTGTTGTTTTAAGCTGATAAACTTTGGGGGTGGTTTGTTACTCAGCAATAGGTAATCCTAACATGTACCTTCCTCCTTAGTTTTTTTAGCTGCTTATAAGATTTGAGCAAATACCTGGAAGAGAATACTGCCAAATGTTAGGTTCATTGGTCTGCCTCCCTCTCACCAAGGGCTCAGTCTTGTAAATCTCGGCTGCTCTGTCAATCCCAAACTTCAATCTTTGTTTCTCAAGCCCCAAGAGAATGCCAAACTCTCTGTTGGATTCTCTGCCTCATGACTGCAGCCCTCTGACAGAATTTTCAGCCTCTTGTTCAGTGCCAAGCAGTGGCAGATGCCAGAAAAGGGAAAGCAGCTTGTAGAATGTTGTTGACTCACCTCTCTGCATTTCCCTTCATTCAGGGATCTTAGCCTCTAAATGGATCTTTTATTTTCAATTTTTTCTGGTTGCTATCAATAGCAACATTGGCCTGCCACAATGACTCTAGCAGAGCTGAATTTGGAAATTCATATTGAATTTTTTTAAAATGACTCTAGTGCTAATGTAGAGAATGGATTTGAGGAAGACTAACTTGGAGTAATAGGCAATCATCTTGGTGAGAACTGATGATGGACAGAGCTATAGTAAAAACAGCAGGGCTAGACAAATGGGAATATAGTAACTGAATGATTACATCACATAATTTGCAAGGTTTGGTGTGGATATGAGGGAAAAGAAAATATCTGGGAGCATTGTAAGGTTCTTACATAAACACTGGGGTATGGTGAGGTCTTTCACTGAGATAAAGATTATTTCATATCAGAGGATGATGCACAAAGATACTGCTTTAAATGTGGGACTTGTTAAGTTTGACTTGTCATTAGGTGATTTAGAAGGATTTGGCCATATGCCAGTGGATTTAGAATTCAGAAAAGAAATCTTGACCAAAAATAGAAAGAGAATTGGGAGACCTCAATATTATCAGGGGCAGTTTAACACATGAAAATGGATTAAAATCACCCAAGAAGAGCACATACAGAGAAAGAAAATAGGACAGCACCAACTTTCTATGGTACCCCTTGGAAGGAAATGAAATGAAATAAAATCACAAACATCAATCTCATGGCTTTACCCTCTAAATCTTCTCATATTGTTTTGCTTCTCCAATATAGATTTAGATGAATGTCTCCCAATGTGTAGAACACCCTTTCTTAAATGAAAAGAGGAAAAAATTCTGAAAAGTGATACGAGTCAAAGGAAAAGGAACAGTTGCCTGTGGTTCTCAATTTTAAACACTATAAAACAGCTGAAATAACTTGGATAACCCATTACATGCCCATATTACAAGCCATGCTTATGATCTTGATTGACAGGGAAAATCAAACACTCCAGAAACCACATAACCATAATTTCAGTGGATCCATTTTAAAAAGCAAAAATAAGTTAACAGAAATATCATGAAAAACAGATAAAGCAACAGTGGCAAAATAAAAGGAGAATGTGTGATATTATAAAAAGTTTATCACTTATAACAAAAATTTAATTTTTTTGAGAAATAGCAATATAGATTGCATTCTCAGTCTACCCCACAACCTCAAGCATGTGCTTAAATGATTTAAAAAACATTAAATTCTGTTTTAATTCTATTCACATTGGGACATAGTAATTCAACATGTTACAAAGACTAAAGAAATTGGGGGCAGGGCCAAGATGGCAGAGTAGCCAGATGCTTCCAGTGGACCCTCTTACAACAAAGACCCAAAAAAACAAGTGATTCGATTATATATGGCAATCCAGGAGCCCTGAACATCAAAGGCAGAGTTGAGGAACTGGACTGAGTGGCAGGGGGAGGGAGAGATGGTTCAGAAGCAGCGAGGAGTTGCCAGAGCTGACCCGGCAAGAGCCTGAGCCCTTCAGGCCTGAGCAACTTGGGGGTGAGCACTGAGGCAGGCAAGCAGCTGTGCTTGGAAAGCACGTTTTCCACACCAGGAGAGACCCAGAACCAGAGAGTCTACACGGCCACCCAGAACCAGTGAGAAGCAGCCCTCCACGAAAGATAAGTACTTGTGTACGGCTTACCGTGTGGATCAGAAACACCCCCTTTAGGGAAAAACCTCTCTCCCATTTACCTCCCTGCTCCCTGCTCTTCTCTGGGTCTCAGACAGGCTTCAGCAATTGCCGAGTCCGCTGGGCTGGAAGTAGGATCCGTCACACGCCCAGAGCCATTCTCCCTGCCTTGGAGAGTGAACAAATTAACAAACGGGAAAAAACACACTGCCGGCTCCCCTAAGCCAGGAACCCAGGGTAGGCACGGCTCCTTTGCCTAGGCACAGGCATAAGGATCCACGGACTTTGAGTGCCTTTCCCCCTGCATAGACTTGTGTGGGCCCATCTCAACAGCGTAGGTCCTCATTACCACAGTACAACAGGGTATATACTGGAACTATAACTTCAACTGTTTCAGCTGTGAAGTGGCAGGCTCTTGACATTTGACACTGCTCTGCCCATTAAGCAGGGTCTTCACCTACCAACATCAGGGGTCTGAGGACTCATGGCTCCACCCATGCCACCTAGCCACCTGCAATAGGGGCCCGTGAATAAGAGGTGTCCCCAGTCCTCACAGCCAACAGCATTAGGTACTCATAGTCCGGCTGCAAAACTCACCCACCTACGTGCTCTAGGGAACAAGGACATGCCTTCCTCCTGGACACTCAGGGGCAGCCATCAGCCCCCTGCCTTGCTCAGAGTGTGTCCTGCTGCTGCAGCCAGATGCCTGTGCCTACACCACATACTTGGTGGCTATCTACCTGGGCACCTGAGCTGAATCCGTACAGGAGCAGGGGGTGGACTCCTGAGCTCACATACCTAGTAACAGATCTAACCACCTGGTGACAGGACATTAGAGCTTCAAAGGTGCAAATAATCAAACTAGCTTATATGAGCTGCCTATTTGGGCATATCAAAATGAAACAAGACACTAGGACACAGTAAGCAAACATAAAGTAAATAAATATAATAACTTGTTGATGGCTCAGAGACAACAGTCAATATCACATCACATAAAGAGGCAATCCATGATGACTTCAGCAAGCTTCCAAAATAAAGAATCAAGAAATTTTCCAGAGGAGGAAAATTTCTTGGAATTACCAGAGGCAGAATACAAAAGATTAATATACAGAACTCTTCAAGAAATTAGGAAGGAAATTAAGCAAAACGCAGAACACACAATAGAGGAAATTAAAAAGATTAGAGAAGAGCATAATGACAAATTTAACAGGCTGCAAGAATCTATAGAGAGACAGAAATCAGAAATCCAGAAGATTAACAATAAAATTTCAGAATTAGACAACTCAATGAAAGTC
The DNA here is from genome assembly GCF_000243295.1 of Trichechus manatus latirostris. Classification (NCBI taxonomy): domain Eukaryota; kingdom Metazoa; phylum Chordata; class Mammalia; order Sirenia; family Trichechidae; genus Trichechus; species Trichechus manatus. Next base: position 296,700 of record NW_004444205.1, read on the forward strand.
ATAGGAGCAGAATTGAGGCAATGGAAGTCAGAATTAGTGAGATTGAACATAAAGCACTTGACACCAACTTATTTGAGGAAAAATCAGATAAAAGGATTTTAGAAAAATGAAGAAGCCCTAAGAATTATGTGGGACTCTATCAAGAGGAGTAACCTATGAGTGATTGGAGTACCAGAACAGGGGGGATAACAGAAAATACAGAGAGAATTGTTGAAGATTTGTTGGCAGAAAACTTCCCTGATATCATGAAAGATGACAAGATATCTATCCAAGATGCTCATTGAATCCCACATAAGGTAGATCCCAAAAGAAAGTCACCAAGACATATTATAATCAAACTTACCAAAACCAAAGATAAAGAGAGAATTTTAAGAGTGGCTAGGGATAAAAGAAAAGTCATTTACAAAGAAGAGTCAATAAGAATAAGCTCGGACTACTCAGCAGAAACCACGTAGGCAAGAAGGCAATGGGATGACTTACATAAAGCCTTGAAGGAAAAAAACTGCCAGCCAAGAATTATATATCCAGCAAAACTGTCTCTCAAATATGATGGTGAACTTAGGGCATTTCCAGATAAACAGAAGTTTAGGGAATTTGCAAAAACCAAACCAAAATTATAAGAAATACTAAAGGGAGTCCTCCAGTTAGAAAATCAGTAACATCAGATACAACCCAAGACTAGGACACGGGACAGAGCAACCAGATATTAACCCAGATACGGAAGTCACAAAAGTAAATCAAAGCTAAAACACTGAGGAGGCGTGGTCAACATGGTGGAGTAGTTAGACGCTTCCTATATCCCTCTTACTACAAAGACCTGGAAAAACAAGTGATTTGATTCCATGTGAACATCTGGCAGCCCTGAACAAGGCAAGGTTAAGAAAGCCGTCTGAGTGATATGGGAGAGTAAGACCGTTTGGAAGAGGTGAGGAGGGCTAGAGCCGCAGAGGTGAAACTGCAGAGCCACAGCCATGCCGGTTTGCAGTGAAGCAGGCAAACAGCTGTGCTGTGCATGCACTCGGGAAGCAGTTTTTACATGGAAAAAGGCCTGGCAGGAGAGATTCTGCTTGGATACTCCAAACCAGTGAAGAGCAGCTCGCAAGAGGCTAGCATAAGTACATGCGTGCACCTTTTTGTGGGGATTAAAAAAAAATAAAGCTCATTTGGGAAAAACCTCTCTCCCTTTTACCTCCTCCCTCCGCACTCTGCACCAGATTTGGGAAAAATCTCGCTCCCTTTTACCTCCTCCCTCCGCGCTCTGCACCAGGAATCTGCTGGGCCGAGAGTAGATCCCAAAAGGCGCCCTGACACATTCTCCTGGCCTTGGAGAGGGAACAAATAAGCTGCTGGCTCCCCTAGGCCAGGAACACAGGGTCGGCACAGCTCCTCTGCTGGCCACAGGTATCAGGGGTCCACAGACTCTGAGTGACTTACACCCCTGTAAAGACTTGTGGGGACCCATCTCAACAGCGTTAGCCCTCACTACCATAGTACAACAGGGCAAACATCTGAAGTTTAACTTCAAATGCTTCAGCTGTGAACTGGCAGATTTGTGACCCTTGAAACATCCCTGCCCCTTAAATAGGCACTTTTATCAATCTGCAGCAGGGTCTTGAGGACTGGCAGTAACAGCTAAACTACCTAGTCACCTGCTACAGGAGTTCAAGAAAAAGTGGTGCCCTCGAGTCTTTACAGCCAACAGAGTAGGGTGCTCTTAGTCCAGCTGCAAAACTCACCTGCCTACTCACCCTAGAGAATAGGGACACGCTTTCCTTTCAGACTCTCAGGGGCAGCCATCAGCCCCCTGCCTGGCTCAGCACATGATCCCCTACCACAGCCAGAGTCCAGTGCCTGCACCAATCACCCATGCTTCTCTAAGACTGGAGGTGAGAGCCTACATCACACACTTGGTGACTGACTGCCTGAACACCCGAGCTGAACCCATATAGGAAAATTTAACTGACTCCTGTGTGCACATACTTAGTTACAGAACTAACTACCTGGTGACAGGACTTTAGAAATCCAAAGGTGTAAAAAATCAAACTAGTACACATGAGCAACCTATCTGGGCATATCAAAACAAAACAAAATAAGAAGCTAGGTCTCACTAAGCAAACACAAAATAAAATTATAATAAATTATTGATGGCTTGGAGACAACAGTCAATATCAAGTCATATAAAGAGGCAGTCCATGATGGCTTCAGCAAGCTCCCAAAATAAAGAATCAATAAATTCTCTGGAGGAAGAGAACTTCTTGGAATTACCAGAGGCAGAATACAAAAGATTAACATACAGAACTCTTCTAGAAATAAGGAAGGAATTTCGACAGAATGCAGAAACATCCAGGGAACATACAGACACAGTAGTAGCCGAACTTAAAAAAGTTATTCAAGAACATAATGCCGAATTTAATAGGCTGCAAGAATCCATGGAGAGACAACAATCAGAAATCCAAAAGATTAACAATAAAATTTCAGAATTAGACAACTCAGTAGAAAGTCATAGGAGTAGAACTGAGGCAGTAGAAGTTAGAATTAGTGACATTGAAGATAAAGCTCTTAAAGCCAACTTATTTGAGGAAAAATCAGATAAAAGAATTAAAAAGAATGAAGAAACTCTAAGAGTCATGTGAGACTCTAACAAGAGAAATAACCTATGAGTAATTGGAGTACCAGAACAGGGAGGGATAACAGAAAATACAGAGAAAATTGTTGAAGATTTGTTGACAGAAAACTTCCCTGGTATCATGAAAGATGAGAGGATATCTATCCAAGATGCTCATCGAACCCCACATAAGGTAGATCCCAAAAGAAAGTCACCAAGACATATTATAATCAAACTTACCAAAACAAAAAGCAAGGAAAAAAAATCAAACACATGGAAACTGAACAGCACCTTGCTCAAAAACTACTGGGTTATAGAAGAAATTAGGATGGAATAAAGAATCAAACGAGAATGAAAACACATCATACATGACCCTCAGACTCTCTGTTAGCCCAGAACTAAAACCATTCCCAAAGCCAACTCTTTAGACAAAGGTTACACTGGACAATGGGACATAAAATGATATTCATGGAGAGAGTGCTTCTTAGCTCAAGTAGATACATGAGACTAGCTGGGCAAAATGAGGGTGCAGGAGTGGACAGGAGCTGGTTGAGTGGACACAGGAAATCTGGGCTGGAAAGGAGGAGTGTGCTGTCACGTAGCCATGTGTGTATACATTTTTGTGTGAGAAAATGACTTTAACTGTTATCTTTCACTTTAAGCACAATAAAAAAAAACTTGAGAAAAAAATTAAAAAATAATAATAATATAGGGCAAGCCACAGAATGGAAACAAATATTTATAAAACATTAATCTGATAAAAGTCTTGTATCCAGATTATATAAGCGACTTGTACAACTCAATAAGTAAACAAGCAATTTGATTAAAAACAATGGGTAGAGCTAGGTTTCTCCCTGTTAGGGTGAGATGTCACAGACAAGTAAGGGGAGAAGGCTAAAATAATCCAGGCACAGTATGAACTCTTGTTTAGCTTAATATGTAAGTGGGTATATATAGAAATATTTATAGCTATTTATAAATATGTGTATACACCCAGGTTGGCATACACATAACATATTTTCTTGCTGTGTCAGCTGAGATGGCCTAGAAGTAATGACACCCCAGTAGCAATGAGCATACTTAGAGCCCAGATCTTGGTTTCTAATACCAATCTAACATCCAATAAAAGGGTCCAGGGCTCCTTACAGAAATGGCTGATTCTAGGAGTGCGGAAGGAAATATACAAGACTAGCCTAAATCATCTTGTAGTGACAGAAAATAAGGAAGTACTAAACAAAAACAAAAAAAAAAAGAAAGCCCACAATGATGGGGATATGTCAAAGAAACACAGGAAACAGAAGCCAATTGAAACAGCTCCCAATGGCCAATCCTGGAGCAATTTAAGCAAGAAAATAAATCAAACAATATGGAATTATGACCAAAAGTATAAAATAAATACCTATGAGTCCATGCTGATATAAATAAAATGGTTGAATGAATACATAAGAATAGACAAATTTTTCATGCAGAAAAATTCCAAGTAATTTATCTGTGGTTGTTGTTATTAGATGCCATTGAGTCAGTTCCCACTCATAGCAACTCTATATACAACAGAATGAAACACTGCCTGGTCCTGCACCATCCTCATAATCGTTGCTATGCTTGAGCCCATTGTTGCAGCCACTGTGTCAACCCATCTCACTGAGGGTCTTCCTCTCTTTTGGTGACCCTCTACTCTGCCCTAAAAGAGGTAGAGCATAACTCTCCACTCCTTAATTGTAGACTGCACATAATAACTGCCTTCCAAAGAGTACAATGTGAAAAAGGAGAAAAAAAAAAAAAGAATAACTTTACAGTGGAGAAACCTGACGAACGCTACCTAAACGAGGTGCTCAAGGTCAACAACAGCAGCAATGCCATGTTGATAGTAGGTACTCTTGATGATATGATGAGAATGACACTTCTTCTGTGGTCTTCCTCCCAAAAAACTCATAACCCCAGTCTAATCACATGAAAAACATCAGATAAATCCTAACTGAGGGACATTCTACAAAACACCTGACCAGTAGTCCTCAAATCTGTCAAGGCCATCAAAAACAAGGAGAATATAAGAAACTGTCACGGTTAAACTGCTTGACTGCTAACTGAAAGGCTGGCGATTCGAACCCACCAGTGGCTCCACGGGGGAAAAGACCTGGCGATCAGCTTCCATAAAGATTACAGCCTAGGAAAACCTATGGGGCAGTTCTACTCTGTCATGTAGATTCACTATGAGTCAGAATCAAGTCAAAGGCACACAACAACAACATGTGCAGACATACACCAGAACCATGTACATATATCATTTGGGGCCCTGGTGATGAAGTGGTTAAGCATTTGGCTGCTAACCAAAAGGTCTGCAGTTCGAATCCACCATCCACTCCTTGTAACCCTATGGAACAGTTCTACTCTGTCCTATAGGGTCACTATGAGTCAGGATCGACTCGACGGCAATGGGTTTGTTTGGCTTTCGGTCACAGCTAAGAGGAGCATAAGGAAATGACAACTAAATGTAATATAGTATCCTGGATGGGATCCTGAAACAGAAAAAGGACATTGGATAAAAAATAAGGAAATCAGAATGAAGTATGGACTTTAGTTGATAATAACGTATCAATAGTGTTTCATTAATTGTGACAAATATACCACACAAATATAAGATGTTAATCATAGGGGAAACTGTGTATGAGGTACACTGGAATACCCTGTGCTATCTTTGCAATTTTTCTATAAATTTACAACTATTCTAAAATAAAACATTTATTTTACAAAATGGATAAAAGACTTAAACACTTTACCAAAAAAGATACACAAATGGAAAATAAACACTTAAAAAGATGTTCATCATCATTAACAAAATGCAAATGAATACCTATTTATTTGGGTCTCCTTTAACTTTTCTCAGGGATGATTTGTAGTTCACATTATACAGAAGATTCACATGTTTTGTCAAATTTTATCTCTAAGTAATTTACGGTTTTCCACGTAGATGATTAGGTTGTATGTACATATAGTTTTATGTCTTCCTTTCTAATCAATATTCCTTTTATTTTTTTTTCCTTCCCTTACTCCACTGGCTACAACCTCTACTACAAGGTACAAGGCGTCATTGTCTTCTTCCTGATGTTAAGGGGAAAGCATTCAATCTTTCACTTTAAGTATGATGTTAGCTGTGGGTTTTTGCAAATGTTCTTTGTCAGGTTAAAGAAAGTCTCCTACTCCTAATTTGCTGAGAGTTTTTGTCAGGAATGGGCGTTCAATTTTGTCAAATGCTTTTTCTGCATCTAGTGAGATGCTTTCCATGGTTTTTCTTTTTTATTATGTTAATATGGTGAGTTACATTGATTTATGTCTGATACTAAACCAACTTTGTTTTCCTGGGATTAAAGCTACTTGATTATGGTGCATTATATTCTTTTTATACTGCAAGATTCCAGTACCTAATTTTTGGAAAAGATTTTTTGCATCTATGTTTAAGAGAGACATTGGTCTTAAATTTTGTTTTCTGTTTGTTTTTTTTTTATTTTTTAATTGTACTTCAGGTGAAGGCTAACAGAACAAATAGTTTCTCATGAAACAGTATTACACATATTGTTTTATAACATTGGTTAATAACCCCACAACTTATCAACCCTCTCCCTTCTCGACCTTTCTTTGGTGAAAATATAAATAGCCAAAGATACACCATTTCAAAAATTTCTACCTGCACAGTTCAGTGACATCGACTACGCTCTTCTAAATGGGCTGCTATTCTCACTTTAGATGAAGGCTTACAGAACAAAACAGTTTCTCATTTAACAGTTAGTAAACATGTTGTCCTATGACAATGGTTAACAAACTCACAACACATCAACACTATACTTACTCAACCTTGGGTTCCCTATCACCAGCTTTCCTGCCCCTTTCTGCCTTCTGGCCCTTGTCCCTGGACTGCTGTGCCTCATTAGTCCCATTTGGTTTTATGGGGCTGTCCACTCCCCGGCTGAACGGTGAACCTCAGAAATGACTTCACCACTGAGCTAAAAGGGTATCTGGGGGCCATACTCTC
>NW_004444205.1:308719-310431 GCF_000243295.1 Trichechus manatus latirostris
TTTGTTCCTGCATTATTTTCCTGAATTCTTCCAATTTTTTGTCCATATTTTCCATGAATTTGTCTATTTTTTCCTCATTTGTGTCTGCTTTTTGCTTCAGCTCTTGGAGAATTCTGAGTATTAGAGATTTGAATTCCGTATCAGGTAGTTCTAGTGCCTTTTCTTCCACTGGAATGTCATCTGTTGTTTTATTTTGGACGCCTACTGGAACCATCCTGTCCTGTTTTTGTAAGTGTTTTGATATTGTCTGCTGTCTTCAGGGCATTGAGTATTTATTTTTCTTGTTTATTGATTGTAGATTTGTTTGTTTCATCTCTTTCTTTTTTAATTTGGCCATGTCTGAGCAGGAGGGCTGTGTGTTCTTTGTTGTTTGCTCGTCTGTGGACACAATACTTTCCTCTTCCTTCTCCAATTAGCCAGGTCATTCACTCAGATATGGTACGGCAGTGCAGGTCTAGCTGAAGAGGATTTACTGGGAAGGGTTGTTTGTGGCACTTACTACAGCCACCAGGGCGGGTCGGTAATCAGTGCAGGGCAGGTTCCAGTAGGCTCTGCCTGTGCTGCTTGGTGGTGTGACGTTAATCGCACGGTGCAGGTAGGCAGGATGTTGTGGGGAGATTGTTATATGTGGAGCTAAGATGGATATGGGAGAGAAGAGAGAGGAACAGGAGCCAAAAACATACAAACAAACAAAAAAGAATGCTAGGGGAGCTTGCCATTGGAGTGGAGAGATGAGAGACTATGAAATGGATAAAAACAAAAAGGGGAAGAGGAAGGAAAAAAAAGAAAAGAAAAGAATGAATAAATAAAATTCAGAAAGGGAAAAGAACAGCAAAGTTCCCAGGGATCCCACCAGTGTGGCTATGAGTTCTGGGGAAATTGTTCTCACGTGTTGCAGTACAGCCTGGCTAGAAGGCGTAGGGGTATACAATGCCAGGTATTCAGGGAACAGAAAGAGAAGGAAGATATAGAGAGACAAGAAACTGAGTAACAAAGAAAGACAAAAACGGAAAAAGAGGGAAAATAAAACAAAACAAATCAAAAAGAAAAAGAAAAGAACAAGAAAAGCCCCTAAAAAACAGAAAAAAAAACCAGCAAAAAGAGAAATGCCCTCAGGGATCCCTCTGCATGTCTGTGCAAGCTGAGGGGGTAGGTTTGAAGCCAAGCAGCACCACCTGGGCAGAACGGGCTCCCAACTCAAGAAAAGGAAAAGAAAACAAACAAACAATTCAAAACAAACAAACGAACAGAAGCCCCGGGATCTCACCAGTGCGGCAGCCCAGAGCGGGAAGCAGCTCCACAGTCGAACAGAGCTCCGCAGACCCTCTGGAAGAAGCAAAGATGGTGCACGGAGCCACGTATTTGAGCGAAAGGAGAGGGAGGTGGTGAGAGGTAAGGAAGAAATAAAAAGAAGCAGAAAAAACAACACCAGCAGCCAACAAATTGCACTCAGAGATCCAGCTAGTGCAGGCTGGTGGAATCCAAGCAACCGGTGCTTCCCGGACAAGAGACTGTGTCCACGGGAAGCAGAGGAGGCCAAGTGTGGGTGGAGAAGGGTAGGGGGTAGGAAAGTGTATATCACAAATTACTGGAGCTCTGCAGCCCCTCAGGAAGAAGGAAAGATGGTGCATGGAGCCAGGTATTTGAGCGAAAGGAGGGGGAGGTGGTGAGAGGTAAGGAAGAAATCAAAAGAAGCAGAAAAAAAGCAACAC
>NW_004444205.1:310784-323651 GCF_000243295.1 Trichechus manatus latirostris
ATTGTTGTATTCTCTGTTCGGCTTAGTTTCTCAGATCTTTGGTGTGGAGAGACTGCATGGTGCTTCTGCCTAGAGCACCAGTTTGCCAGAAGTCCTACTTTTGTTTTCTTGTAATTTTATTTTATAATTTTTATATCACTGTAGCAGTAGGGATTCTGAAGACAGAGTCTTTATTATACCCTTGATATGATGAGAGTCTGGATCTTTTTACTTAAAATTCAACATAAGAAACAACACACAGCAAGAAAATATATAAAATAATGCAGTAACCTTCCAAAAATATCAATTTGTATAACAAAGCTTTCTTAATATTTTACATCAATGTAATCTCAAATAAAATTTAAAAGTTAAGCTTCCTATGTCATTGGCAGAATATATGTCCTAGGTAAAGGACTTAAGCCACTTGTTTTGTTTTTCCTCAGTGCTCTTTGCCTGTGTTCACTTGGTTTCTTCCCTGTTCTCTGTAGTATCCACTACTTGGATAGTTCTCAGACCTTATGAATATGGTCATTCTTATGTGTCAATTGAAAAATCGTTATGAAATTATAAATTTAAGGACTACTTATGTTATATGCTGCAGAAAAAAATAGAAAGAAAAAATAAAAATAACAGCTATTTAAATAGATATCACATCCATTGGTTGCAACATTATCTAGGTATTTAACCTGTGAACTGTGAGTATTTTGTTGTTAGTTGCCATAGAGTAGATTTTGACTCCTGGTAACACCATGTGTCAAATCTATGCTACAGATGAAGATAGGAAGGGAAAATAGAAAAATAAAAGGAGCTGCTGAGGTTCAGTGTTTGTTGTATATCACATCGTTTGTATTTAATATATTATCAATTATATTTTGTTTGTCCAGCAAATGTTTTTTAGAAAAAATTGTATCCTATAATTTATAATTTTATTCTTAATATAGTTCATTCTTTCTGATGGTATTTTTGTTGTAGTTTACTTATTTCTTTGTTTTAATCTTGCTTTTGAAAAATCTCAGTGTTAGGGTTAAATATTCCTGACTCTTCTTAAATATTGCTATGACAACTGCATTGACATGTGTGAGTATTATGCTTGGATTAATGGAACAATTGGGCCCTGACATTGATTAGATAAATCAGTGTTTACTTATCACAGAATGAAATCAATGCAGTCAGGGTAAATGGCCAAGTTACCTGAGCCCAAAATCCTTACCAGGCAGGTGCACACAGAGGGTGAGATTATGTGAGTGAGTGAGGCTCCCTTCAGAGCTTATGGAAGACTAATATACTTCCCCATGGCCATTTATGTACTGAAATGGAATTAAATCTGCATGTAGTATTACCTGGATCAGAAGCTCCTCATAAACCCCAGTTACATAGTATACATGAAATTTACTGAGGCCAATGCAGTACAGGACACTCTGGAATAAATATCTCTATAATCGTCAACTTCCCACGCTAACTAAAGCCACGTCCAAGAATGTTCCTGAATTTCATGCGCAAGTAAAATTTTACTGAAGATAATTCAAAATTAGTTGCAGCAGTACATAGCCAGGGAACTGCCAGAAACTCAAGACGGCTTAGAAGAGGATGTAGAACGAGGGATATCATTGCTGATGTCAGATGGATCTTGGTTGAAAGCAGAGAATACCAAAAAAAAAAAAATGTTTACTTGTGCTTTAACCATTATGCAGAGGCATTTGACTGTGTGGATCATAATAAATTATGGAGAACATTGTGAAGAATTGGAATTCCAGAACACTTAATTGTGCTCATGAGGAACCTGTACATACGTCAAGAGGCAGTCGTTCAAACAGAACAAGGGGATACTGCATGGCTTAAAGTCAGGAAAAGTATGCATCAGGGTTTTATCCTTTCACCATACTTATTCAATCTGTATGCTGAGCAAGTAATCTGAGAAGCTGGACTATATGAAGAAGAACAGGGCATCAGGAGTGGAGGAAGACTCATTAACAACCTGTGTTATACAGAGGACACAACCTTGCTTGCTGAAAGTGAAGAGGACTTGAAGCACTTACTGATGAAGATCAAAGACCACAGTCTTCAGTATGGATTATTCCTCAACATAAAAAAAAAATCTTCACAACTGGAGCAATATCATGATAAATGGAGAAAAGATTGAAATTGTCAAGGATTTCATTTTACTTGGATCTACAATCAATGCCCATGGAAGCAGGAGTGAAGAAATCAAATGATATATTGCATTGGGCAAATCTGCTGCAAAAGACCTCCTTAAAGTGTTAAAAAGCAAAGATGTTACTATGAGGACTAAGGTATGCCTGACCCAAGCCATGGTATTTTCAATCACGCCATATGCATGGGAAAGCTGGACAATGAATAAGGAAGACCGAAGAAGAATTGATGCCTTTGAATTATGGCGTTGGTGAAGATTATTGAATATACCATGGACTGCCAGAAGACCAAACAAATCTGTCTTGGAAGTACAGCCAGAATGCTCCTTTGAAGCAAGAATGGTGAGACTTCATCCCACGTACTTTGGACATGTTATCAGGAGGGACCAGTCCCTGGAGAAGGACATCATGCTTGGTAAAGTGTAGATGGACAGTGAAAGAGAGGGAGATTCTCAATGAGATGGATTGACATAGTGGCTGCAACAACGGGCTCAAACACAGCAACAATTGTGAGGATGGTGCAGGACCAGGCAGGGTTTCGTTCTGTTGTACATAGGATCACTATGAGTTGGAACTGACTTGAGGGCACCTAACAACAACAATGTAACTAAAAAAAGGATCAGTTATCCAGTTATCTCTGGGAGTCATAAACTAGTCCTTAGACCAGATCTAGAACACATCCTAAAATATATTATCTCAGTTTTCCCAGGGTTAAACAACATTAATACCTTTTAATTCTTCCCCCTACTTCAATCCCCAGACTTCATGTTCTGAAAGTTTGTCTTCCAAAAAACTGCTTGAAGTAATAATTCACTTTCTGAATTTCATTAAAGATAAACTAACAGTCAAGAGTTTCAAGTAAGCTGAGATAACCGGTAAAGGTGCAATATCTACAGACTTCAAGAAAAAGCAAGGGAACGTCACATTTCACTTGACTAGTGCAGCCTCAGCTTATGAAAATGTTGAGATTTGCATTTTTTTTTCAAATAACTAGGCATAAAACAAGGACCACCGTTTTTGCTTTTGATTCCTCCAGTGATGCAAGTATCCAAGATTAGAAACTCTTGCATCAGTTCATATGGAGGATTATTTAGAAAAAATGCTTTTATCATTAAGTTTCAAAGTATTTTTAGAGCATTGTCAGTGAGGTAGAAGGTCTGTGAGTAGAGCTGAAGTATGCAAATCTGCTTAATCAAAGAGCTTTCAATAATTTAATGCTATTAATTTACAGCAGAGCTGGAGTAGAATAAAATATTTTTCTTTACATATTTTTATCTTCCTGTGTGTCAGGCCAGAGTTTTGAATGGGAATATATTAAACAAAGAAAAATCATTGCATGAAATAAGAATGTAATTAATTCCTGGAAGAAAAACTACATGGAACTTTAACTTACAAGTGCTGAAAAAGATAATCTAAGGATTCATATAAAGTTGTGCTTATCTCAACAGAAACTCAAAAGACATATTTGTATGAGACAGGCTTAGCAAATACCATATTCTACATTCTGTTGATTAAATTGATGTTATCATGTTGGGGTGGAAAAGTAGCAGTTGAACTATTTATGTCTAATTTGACTACAGTGAAAAGAGTGTTCTTCACAGTTAACAATTTTGATTAGGGAAGTTATGAGGATAAAGTGCTTGAGAAATGCTTTTTACAAGCAGTGTTTTTAATTAATTAGTGAGAAGTAGAGAGGTCAACAAGAAAAGAGCTACATGTGATTAAGCCTTGTCTATCTTGTCTTGAAGACCAAGAAGTGACCAACAATAAGAATCACGTGGATAAAAGAGGCAACAGTTTTGCAAGTGTACACAGAAAATATGGAAAAATTTAAGACCTTTCCAAGGTTGCCTGGAAACAGACAATACCGAGGCCATTGTGTCAGTGAAAGTGTATAGAAAAAAAATGTAAATATTGAAATGTTAAAAGTGCTGTCCTGAATTACCTCAAAATGGTTATTTTTTTCATCATCATAAGTATAACGTAGGTCTTCATACTTTCATATTTTACCATTAGGCTTGTGTATATTTTAATGAATTCTATAACTTGTCTCTTCAGTCAAATGGACATTATATTAGACAAGTTAATTATGAGAGAATGAAAATGCTTCTTCATTGAGAATTACTTTCATTAGTACTTTTCAATAATTCAAAAGTATGTTTTCAATGTTAATGACATTTCTTTATAAAAACCTACATTTGCAAATCAGGTTGCAAAAGCCTCAAAGGGGAAAAAGAACAATGGACAAAGAGTTTAAATGACTTGGTCAAATTAAGCTTCTGGTTGTTTCTGGGGTGTTATTAAGTTAGGCTAAAGGAAGAACAGAAATCAAGTCCAGTTAAACCAACAAATATTTTCTGAGTGTTTATTATGTGCCAGGCACTGTACTGGAGCCCTGGTAGCAGAGTGGTTCGGAGCTCAGCTGCTAACCAAAAGGTCAGCAGTTCAAATCCACCATCTGTTCCTTGGAAACCCTATGGGGCAGTTTTACTCTGTCCTAGAGGGTCACTATGAGTCAGAACCGACTCAACGGCACCTAACAACAGCAACAACAGGCAATGTACTAAGCACTAATGACCTCTACCGTGTAGAACATTCAGACAGGGATGCGTCCTATTAAAGTAATATTCTGAAAAGGTATTATTTAACAAATTTGCCTTTTTAGGGGCCTAAATTAACAATTGTTTTAGCAAGGTAGGGTCTAGTGGTTCAGGATTAATAATACCCAGAGTGTGCCCACTGCCCCACCCAACCAAACCATATTGAACACCTGTATGACCTGCAACACATGACTGGCTCATATTATAAGCCGCTTCATTATTCAAGTCGATACAAGAGACCAAAGGGGCGGCTTCTGTCCAGAGGTGAGATGGGAAGGCAGAGAGAGTTAGGAGCTGATTGAATGTTCATGGGGAAACAGGGGCAGAGGGGAGGAGTGTGCTGTCACAGAATGGGGTGAGCGGTTGGGGTCTCATAACAATGTATGTAAAAAAAAAAATTCTGTATGGGAGACTAACTTGAAAAGTAAACTTCATTAATTTTTACTATGAACAAATAAAGTACATATTATTTTTCCCAATGTTTATAAAAGATATGAACATAAAGATAAGTGATATTTAAATAACATGCTCAAGGAATATTTCATATATGCTTAACCTTGGATATGAACTCCAGGCTGTGGTGTGTTATAGTCACTGTTTTTCCCAATATACTGTTATCCTTCTGACCATACTGGTGGCTTAATAAATATGTGTTGCATCATTAATGCATGAGTGATTTTAAATATCCTAAAACAGGTATACTTAAGATAACCACCTCTCTTTAGTTCTCAGCTATTTTTTTCTCTTTGTCTGTATAGGTTATGTTGCTCCTCTTCTCTAGTTCCCAAAATGCTCTGCAATGGGATATTTATTTCTTTTCATGAGTATTAAAATATGCCAAAAAATGCACTTGCTACAAAGGCAGTTTTTCATGTTGACTTTTAGAATAGAACAATGATCAATTATAGTGTTAACAAGGCTTTGTGTCTCTCCAATGCGCTCTGCACAATCTTCCAACTAGTTCTCCATGACCACAGAATGAATTTACCCTACATAAAATCACAGTGTAGTTGCTGTGCTCTGTGCTAGATGCTCATCTACTTGTGTAATATATTTTGTGTACTCTAAACAAGATGTTTTGATGAAAGGGTTTTTAAAGGGTTTAAAGGGTTTTTAAATTGCAGACAAATCCTGGCTAAAAACAAATTCACTCAGAAATATGAAAGCTGTGATACTTCTTGTATACCACAAGAAAAGTTGGCAGTTCAAAGCCACCCAGTGACTCCACAGGAAAAAGACCTGCTTTCTGCTTCTGTAGAAATTACAGCCTAGAAAATCCTATGGGAGAGTTCTACTCTGTCACATGGGGTCACCATGAGTCAGAATAATCTCGATAGCACCCAGCAACAAGTGGTGATAGATTGGAGTCCCTGTGCTTGACTACTAACCAAAAAGTTGGCAGTTCTAACTCACCCAGAGGTACCATGGAAGAAAGGTTTGGAGATCTGTTTCCATAAAGGTTACAGCTAAGAAAACCCTATGGAGCTCATTTCTACTCTATAACACATGGGGTTGCCATGAGTCGGAATCAACTTGATGGCACTTGTTTGGTTTTGGTTTTATCATAGCTTGAGTACTCCTTATTTTTCTATTTCACTTTCAGTATTATGTGAGCCTTGCTATTTTATGAAAAGAACCCACATACCTCTAGGTAATATGGCTGACTATGTGCATTTATCTCTGTACCCTCATAAAACTCCACTAAAATGACAGTAAAGCAATTGAAAATTTTATAAACCCAGAAAGAAAGAATGGGTGAAGGGACAACAATGGACAAGGTATGTCATCAAATATTTGAAAGAATTAAACCTCACTAAGGGAAACCAGGAGCCCTAGTGGCTCAGTGGTTGAAAGCTCGGGCTGCTAACCAAAAGGTCAGCAATTCGAATCCACCAGCCATTCCTTGGAAACCCTATGGGGCAGTTCTACTCTGTCCTAGAGGGTCTCTATGAGTCAGAATCAACTTGATGGATTAAGGAAATGGATTAAGGGAAACAAAGGAAACTAAATCCCGCGTGCTGTAGAGTGAGATACTGATGAGTAGCAAGTCTGTTTGCCCTGCAGAATGCCGCAGGGCAGAGGACTTGGTGGTGACAGCTACTGTGGAGGCTTTTCTGTGGAGAAAACAAGTATCAGAGAATCTAGATTCTGGAAGGAGGCTGAAAGGTATGTAACTTAAAACTGGGGATTGCCTGCATACCAAATATTGAGAAATACAGCTCTCTCTACCACTGTCTCACTGCTCCACCCAAACACCCTGATATGAAATTAGAGTCTTCTTCTCTGGAGAAACTGAATATCCACTCAGAGAAAAGGCTTACCAAACCAAAACCACACCCACCACCATCCAGTCAATTCTGACTCATAGCATGAAAAGGCTTACAGATAAGAAAAATACTTGTTCCTCACCCAATCACTCTGGAATATGGCCTGTGGGTCAAATCTGGCTTGTCGACTATGACAATGGGGTTGGTTTGGTTTTATATTTATCTGAGATTTCCCAATATGGAAAGTTTTCTCTTTTCTTCCCCCTGGAAATTCAAGTAAAATAATGATATTACTAGAGTACTTACAAAGAATTTACTTTATACCAATGGTATCCAATTGTTTCATGCATTAAAACCCTATGGCTATTCATTTAAAATTACAACACAATTACTTGGCAAAAGTGCATAATCATATATATTTATTTTCATATTAGATAGAGTTTCAATCAAATTAACTAGAATCTTTGGTGTCTAAAATTACTCTCTGATAGAATTATTAACTATCTCTCACCTAGAATTTTGTAGTTTTCAAGTCTCTTTTAAATGCATGATCTAATAAGATTCCCTCAGCAAACATAGGAAGGTGGTATAAAGATATTTAATCCCATGGAATTTGGAGTGAGAAACAAGACTGGTTTTAAATCCTGGCTCTGCCATTTAGTTATGGGACTTTGAGCAAGTTACTTTGCCATTCTTAGCATAGTTTCCTGGTTGATAACATGACAAAGATAATACAGGTATCTTTTGAGTTGTGAGGCTTAAATGAGGTAATATCTGAAAGGATGTATAGCAGTTATGCACAGTAGACGTGATAAATGGTATCAAAGAAACTTTTTATATAATTAAGTAAAGAAGGTTATTACATACAATTTGTATATGAGAAAACTGAGTCTCCGAAGTTGTACACTGTCCATTCCAATAATCTCCCATGGCAGAGCCTAAACAAAAACCCAGATGCTTTTATACTTACTAGATTGTTTTTGCGAAATTATAGTTATAAGTTTTGACTCAATGGCTTCCGGATCCAAACTGTTGCTGTATGGGCTGAATTTGGCCCATGGAACTGCCTTATTTATTTGTTTGGTTGGGTTTTTTGGGGGGAAGGGGGGCATTTGTATAATTTTTGAAGACCTTTGGATGGGGCCACAGTACCATGACTCCCTGTTGTCCATCTGAATGCTGACTTGACCTTTTCTTATCTCTCATCTGGCCCCTGAAGACATTTAAAATCATTGCTCACACACACTGCCCTACTTCCAAACTATACCCCCTCCCCTTTGGCTTCCCCATGTAACTACAAGGTCAGTGCTTTCTTATGCCTATTTCATGGAACATTGCTGGAAAGGTATATTAGTCCCCTTCCCTTTTGTACTCAAAACTCCTGGGAATATCTGAGATATGGGCCAGGAATTCTAATCACATGGATAAATTAATAATTTTAATTATATCGAAATAAAATTAAGTCTGAAGTGATCCTCCTTCCAAAATAGTATCAAAATCCTGACTTTATGACATTATCTCAGTTAACTTAAAAAGAAAAGTTGCCATTGAGTCAATTCTGACGCGACCCTATAGGACAGGGTAGAACTGCCCCATAGGGTTTCCAACCAGCGGCTGGTGGATAGGAACTGCCGACCTTTTGGTTAGCACCTGTAGCTCTTAATGGCTGTGCCACCCGGGTTCCTCAGTTACTTTAGAGTAGCAGAATTTGTGAGATGTCTTCTGTCCTGCGTTCCTCAACCCTGCAGCATACCTGCCTTTCACTGCCAAATTGCATGCTGCTATTTATCTTAGATATGTGTTGCACTGTTCTAATACTCATTGTTCTAACAGCTGATATTTATCAAAAACTCATTACATGTCAAGCCCTATACTAAACATGTTACATAGATCATCTCATTTAATCTTCTTAACAATCTTATAAGGCACAGTCTGTTATTGTTGTTGTGTGCCATTGAGTCAATTTTCAACTCATACCAACCCCATGTGACAGAGTAGAACTGCTCCATGGGGTTTTCTTGGGTGTAATCTCTATAGGTCTCTCTCTCGCAGAGCTACTGGGTGAGTTTGAACTGTCAACCTTTCCGTTAGCAGCCAAGTGCTTAACTGTTGTGCTACCAGGGCTCCTATGGACTGTTATTAGCCCTGTTTTGTAGAAGAGGAAATTGATGCTCAGAGAAGTTAGAAAATTTGCACAGTGATACCCTTGAGAAAAGGCCCACTCATTTGAATTCTAAGCTAGTTCTTTAACCACTGTCCTAACCTGAAATGCGATAGATATTTAGAGGTATCTATTGTTTATATTTTCTATAAGTCTAATTTGATGTTTTACTCACTTTAGTTTTGAAATGACTAAAGGTTACTCTACGAAAAATGTATCTAGAGAAAATAATATCCTATGTTACCAAGCTGAAGGATCATCATCTATCAACTGCTATGAAGGATCAGGGTTACCAAGATACTGTTGACTGTTGCTGCAAAATAATGGGAACCGTGCAACAAATAGCTGCAGTTTCAATTGCCACGTGGTACCTAAAATCATTATATGTTGAAACAAAACATCCTACTTTTGCACAGAGTCCTGTTACTCCTGGAATATTTCTTGCTGTTATGCCCAAATAATAAAAAATGAGAACGCTTTCAAGTTTCCCAGGTCTTTCTGAATCAAAAGCTTAAAGATAATCAGACCATTGCTTTTTACAAAATAAATTAACTTTTTATTTTTAATGTCCATCCAGAAAAGATATACTGATTACAGAGTAGAAGAAAAGATTATCAGGATAATGGTCCCTCTCTCTTACTAGCAAAGTAAGTCCATAAGGTTTCTTTTAGTGCAGATTTGTTCATATATGTGCACTCTATTTAAATAAGATAGTCAGGAGCCCATATTTTCATTGTAACACTCCCACTAACCAGCTGTGTGATTGCAGGCATCTCTGGGAATTTCTAGCTTTTAGGTTTCTCACCTTTAAACACAAGTTGGCCCTGATGGCTCTCTGATTTTGTCTGTCTCTAAAGGTCAGTGATTTTAGCTCCCATTAGAGAGCCACTGAAATGATCTAGAAGATAAAGTAGTTTTTACTTGAGGTTAGAATAAGATGATTAGGATTTTGGAAGGCTAAGGAGGATATCATTAAAGATTTTTTAAAGCATGAATGAAACAAATGAATTGTTGTTAGGTGCCATTGAGTCAACTCCGACTCATGGCAACCTTAAGTATAACAGAACGAAACATTGCCTGGTCCTGTGCCATCCTCACAATCATTGCTATGTTTGAGCCCTATGTTGCAGCCACTGTATCATTCCAACAAATGAATTAAACAAGGTATAACAGACTCTCTCAGTGCCCCCTCCACCTACTCTGAGGTCACTTGCATCTTTGCTGGGAAGTTACTGTACGTACTTAGGACTTCCTACCTCAAGCACCTGGGTCTCTCTGACTGAAGGCTTTTTCTGACCACAGAAGCATACTTGGTCCATTCATGGGACAGCCAGAGGTAATGGGGAGTTAATGCTCTCAGAGGATAAAAACTCCAATGTCTTTACTCTGTGGTGGAACAATTCTGAAATATGTCTATACAGTCTCTTAGAGGGTCCCCAATCTAAATAGTACTTTCCCACAAGACTATCCTGCTCATTAACACGTCCTTTATTATATTTAATCCTTGTCTTGTTTCCCTTCCTCACTGTCTCTGTATTTCCCTAGAGAGACTATTTTCTTCCAAATCCTTATCTCAGGATCTGCTTTGGGGGCAACCTCACCTAAGACACATAGTCTGAAGGACAGCCCTTAATTCCTTAAAGAATTGGGCAATACGGAAAAAAATAATGTGTTAAATTCAAGGCAAGAATCATCAATGGCTGCTAAAACAAGTATGTGAAAGTTCGAGAAAAAACAAGATATTTATATAGTCTCAAACTATCATTCACAATAAAATTATTCATTGCAAAGGGGAAAATAGTAACTTTACAGAAGAGAAACATGGCAAACACCACCTTTACTGTAGTAGGCAAAATAATGGCCCTCTAAAGATGTCCATGTCCTAATTCCCAGAACCTGGGAATATGTTAATTTACATGGTGAAAAGCACTTTGCAGATGGGATTGAAGCTAAGGACCTGGATTTTCTTGGTAAACCCAATCTAATCACATGAATCCCTAAAAGCAGAGAACCTTCCTGGCTTTGGCTACAGGGAGGTATGACTACAGAAGGATGGTCACAGAGATGCAGTGTTGCTACCTTTGAAGACAGAGGAAAGGGCCAAAAGCCAAGGAATGTCGGCAGCCTCTAGAAGCTGGAAAAGGCAAGGAAGTGGTTTCTCCCCTATAGCCTCCAGAAGGGAACACAACTGTGCTAACAACTTGATTTTAGCCCAGGGGGACCCAGGTCAGACTGCTAACCTGCAGAACTCTAAGGTAATAAATTTGTGTCATCTGAAGCCACTGAGTTTGCGGTCATTTGTAATAGCAGCAATAGGAAACTAACACATTAACCAAGTGACCAAAGTTAACAAAAGTAGTTGTGGGGAAAGTCAACATCATATGAACCCTGATGTGATGCACTGAGAAGAATAATATCACAATCCATGGTATTCCTGTTGTAAAATGCATAACCTGCACCTCATCACAAGAAAACATCAGACAAACCCAAACTGAAGAACTTTCTACAAAACAACTGAACTATACTCATAAAAAAAAATCAGACAAACACTGTCAAGCTCATGAAAGACAAGGGAAGACTGAAGAATTATTCCAGATTAAAGGATATAAAGAGACATGATAACTTTGTGCAACACGTGAGCTAAGGTTTTCTTTTCCTAGAGAAGACATTACTGGGGCAATTGGAGAAATTTGAACAAGGTCTTCAGATAAACTAATAGTATTATATCAATGGCAATTTACTTTATGATAATTACACTATGATTATATAAGAGATTGCCCTTTACCCCTAAATACACTGAAGTATTTAGGTAAATACACTGAAGTGTTTAGGTAAATATACCGAAGTATTTAGGGGTAAAAGAAAAGCATGTCTGCAACTTACTCTCAAACAGTTCAGAGAAATAAAAATGCACGCAGAGAGAGAGATCATATCAATATTTGAAGAATCTGAGAGAAGGATATGTAGAAATTCTTTGTACTATTCTTGCAACTTGTCAGTATCTGAATCTATGTAGAAATATTTTAAAGTAAGGTTTTAGGCATATTATCCACTTGGCTAAGGAAAAACAAACTTAAACTTAATGCAAATGCAATTTTGAAAATGTACTTAGGAGAAAAAAAATCATTGCTTGATATGGGAAAAGAACCCACAACAGAGATCAGTGGTGAAGATGACTCAGAGAAGGAAATGTGTAACTATCTAGGAAAATGATAAGGATTTTTAAAAGGCCCAGCACCCCAGAGAAAAGTCAGCTAAGTGAAGCGCAAAGAGAAGATAATGGACAGAAGAAAGGGGCACGGGTTCTAGAGGACATAAAAAATGCTTGTGCCATCCCTGCCTGGCGACTGCTAAGGGCTTTGGTACTTATTTTGGATTATCGATAAAGGAGCTAAGGCTGTTGCACTTGCACCACAGACACCAAGTACCTAATATCTCCACCAACAGGATTGGCTGTGGATGTAAATTTAGCAAGATCTCTGAGTGGCGCCAACAGTTTGCGCTTGACAACTAACCTAAAGAAGGAGCCCTGGTGGCACGGTGGTTAAAGCGCTCGGTCAGAGGTTTGAACTCACCAGCCATTCAGTGGGAGAAAGATGTGGCCATCTGCTTCCGTAAAGATTATAGCCTAGTCAGAAGGGGGTAGGAAAGCTGGTGATAGGGAACCCAAGGTTGAGTAAGGACAGTGTTGACATGTAGTGGGGTTCTTA
>NW_004444205.1:323751-331110 GCF_000243295.1 Trichechus manatus latirostris
GTAAACCTTCATCTAAAGTGAGAATAGCAGCACAACTGGAAAAACGTAATCGACCTCACTGAATTGTACATGTAGAAATTTTTGAAATGGTGTATGTCATAAAACAATATGTGTACTAACTGTTTAAGGAGAAACTATTTGTTCTGTAAAAAAAAATCTTAAAAAAAAAAAAAAAAAAAAAAAAGATTAGAGCCTTGGCAACCCTATGGGGCAGTTCTACTCTACTCTGTCCCATAGGGTTGCTAGGAGTCAGAATCAATTCGATGGCAATGGATTTGGTTTGGGGGGTTTTGTACTAACCTAAAAGTTGGCATTTCAAACCTACCCAGCAGTGCCATGGAAAAAAGGCCTGGTGGTCTGCTTCTCTAAAGATTACAGCCAAGAAAACCTTATGAAGCAGTTCTACTCTGTAACACCATGGGGTCACCATGGGTTGGAATTAGCTCTACTGCAATGGGTTTTTTTTTTTTTTTTTTGGTTTGAGTGTATTTAGGAGCCAGTGTGGTGGGGTACTGATTAAGCCAGAGGAAGAAATATGCAACTTTCCACTTTTGACACATATGCGCGTGCCATTTCTGTGTTCACATCACTGGTGTCTCCCACAGGATAGAAATCTTCTATATAAATCCCCTGCGTGGCAAAAGAATCATCATCACCATCATCATCACTGCTAATCTTTTTGGGAGATTTATGTGACCATCACTGTTTTAAGCACTTTGCATGCATATCTATCATAAAGCTGAAAAGAACACCATCTTCAGTTTTTAAAAGAGGAATCTGCATTGCAAAGAAGTTAATTAACTTACCAAAGGTCAAACAGCTATGGAGTGTCAGAGTCAGGCTACAAACGCAGACACCGGAGGGTATAAATAGATATAAAATCAGTTTTTTATACTCTGCTTAGGTATCAACCTGCTCTGAGGGCCTTATAGAAAATAAGCCAAGAGGATCTCAGAGTCATTGATCTGGGACCCTGCCATACCATGCCTGGACTCTTCCCTACCTACGGGCTTTACATTATGCGAGATAGTAAATTTGCCTATTGGCTTCCTTTATTTGCATTTGATGCAAGTTTTCTATCATTTGCAGCTGGGGAAATTTACTGTTCTTCACAGATTTCTCCTCTCGTACTTCCTTCCCTTTCCTCATGTTCTCCTTCCCCTTTGCAGAGCTGAAAATATCAGGGCTTCCAACCCTTACAGGTTCGAACCCCTGCTGAGAATTTGCATTTCTATCAAGTTCCCAGGCTATGCTAATGCTGTTGGTTAGGGACCAAACCTGAGAACCACTAGTAGAGCAGTGGGTCTCAAAATTTATTATAGGTAAGAATCACCTGGGGATCCTGTTAAAATGTAGATTTTGATTCAGTATATTTGGAGTGGAAATGCAAATCCTCAGCAGGGGTTCAAACTGGTTTGAAGCCCTGGAAAATACAGGTGTAATTTTGACATCTGGACAGGGTTACTGAAGAGAAGAATTTTTCTTCTTTCTTTTCATGCCTCAATTCCCTAGTGTATTAATAGTATATATCAATATTTTATGACACTGAAGAATGTTCTTTACTTACTATGGATACCATCTCCTTCAAGCTGCACTCTCTACTCTCCATAATGCCATTTGCATGGTTCACTTTCGATATTATTATTATTCCTTTCACTTTATTCTCTGCAACACTATAAGATTTTACAATGTTTTATCATTCTACTAGCAAATCTTGAAGAAAATGAGAAACTCCTTTGAGTAAGAGCATATAAAGTTTTAAGGCTTTTAAAATTTTTATTTTATTTTGATTTCTTGGCTGACATTATCTTACTGGATTTTATTATAGATTTTAGTCTTCTTCAGTGATGACAATGCATTTCAGTGTGGAAACTTTTCATTGCAAAATCCTAATTACCAACACAAACTCACCATAAATTTAATTAAAGGATTACAAAAATTTGCATACTTCGTATAGGTCTCTGACTTCTTCAGGTTTCCTCATAAACATAAAGTTTACAGAATGAGCTTTCAAGGAAGGATTTGAGTTTTGTTCTTTTGTTTACTGGGAGAGGTTTTTTCTAAAATTTTACCGTGTCTAGGTAGGTTAGAAAACTTGAGGCTTTTGGTCTAAAGTAAATTGGCTCGGCTAACTCAGGGGGCTCTCTCAGCTTCAGCTGTTTCGAGAAGCTATTGCTTGCCCTTTGTGCTGATTTGATGTGTATCTAAGGAATTGCGTCTGTAACTAAGGAAATGTTTTTCTCTGTGGTTAAGCTAACAGGATGTTGAAGCAAAGCTCCCAGATCCCTGACGCCAATAAGTAATCAGTAATCTTTTGTGTAACTTGTTCTCAGGAAATGTTTTGCCCTATGCAAGCTATTTCAACCACCTGGTCTCAGAAAATGTGCCCTATAATCATCTTGGGATCACCCTGTCACCACTTTGTAACTACCTTGCAAACACATACTTTTCCAATTATATGCCCTGACCAATCCCTTTTGCCCACATATGCCTTGAGAACCAGTCACATAGAAGCCCCCACTTAGAGATGTCCCGCCTCTAACTTACCTAATTGTTAACTAATAACAATATTGTACTCTAAGTTCCTGGTACAGCCCTATAATAGGACCACTGCACAGGTCACTCCTTGGATTCGCTGGTTTCATTTTCGTTGGTGCCAACGTCTCTCCAATTTAAACTGTTACATGCTTTCAATAAATCTCTTTACTTTGACAGACTTGGTGTTTTTACTCTAGGACAAAAGCATCTTATAAACATATAATTTTCTATATCTGGCAACCAAAGTAGAAATACGTGGTTTATTGTGCAAATAGTAGTCTCATGCCAGATGATTCTATAGCTTTTAAAGCATAATCACACCACCTACCCACTACTAAGACCTATCAATAAATAAAAGTGATATATTTTATACTAAGCATGAAAAAAACTCTGAAGATTAATGTTATTTATAAAGAAAACCATGCACTGATAATTTAAACCCTGAATAAGTAAGTAGATGGAAGTTCTGAAAAATTCAAACTTCAAACTGTTTTCTCTTTTCAAATTTTCACCTTGACATAGATAATAATTGACATAATTCTTCTCTTCTAAACTGAATTCTAATAACATATGATCATACAGTGCGGTCATGCCAGCTATTTGAAATACTAAGCTTATGATCCAAACACTATTTTAAGGAATTCTCTTACAGCGTGCTTGACCAAAGGGTATTAACAAATTCTTACATGATTTTTTAAGTGACTGTTGTCTTTCTGACATCCTTCTGAGAGTTTAAAATCTTCAGAAGAATAAGAGATGTAAAGTTGGGGTTCCTTAGTTCTTCCCAGAACTATATGATCTAAGCCAGTGGCTCTCAAAGTGGAGTCCCCAGACAGCAGCAGCAGCATCACCAGGAAACTTGTTAGAAATGGAAATGCTTGGGCCCCACCACAGACCTACTGCATCAGAAACTCACCAGTCTGTGTTAACAAGCCCTCCAGGTGATTCTCATACACCCTCAAGTTTGAGAACTGCTGATACCAGAAACTTGGTCATTGTATGTTGTCTTGGTTTCCAAATCTATTTAACTCTGAAAATCTACTAGTTAGAACTCTATAAAACCCAAAACCCATTGCCATTGGGTCGATTCCAACTCATAGTGACCCTATTGGACAGAGTAGAACTGCCCCATAGAGTTTCCCAGGCTATAAATCTTTTCAGAAGCAGACTGCCACAGGCCTTTCTGTTAGCAGCTGAACGCTTAACCCACTGTGCCACCAAGGCTCCTTAATTTGAGGTTTTGCTGACTAGCTAGATTTTGGTTACAGTCTATTGAACAGAGTTTTCTTAGCAGATAACCTCTCCATCTTTAATTATTAATGTCATTTAATTACCTTTTGTAACTGCCAGCAAAAAACAGTCTCAAACTTTCCTTCTCGAACTTTAAATCCTCCATATGTCCCACATTCATTTGTGCTTCTAACTTAACAGAAGATGCACACAGCAGATCAATCTGCTTTTTCTCCCTATTGTCAATTTATTTAAGACAAGTTTATTTGCCATTGTTATACAAGAAATGGTTCAGAACTACATTGTGTCACAAAAGTTACTTTAGTCTTCTTGCCATATTCCTAATAGCCCAACAACACAGAATTTGGAGTGATGTTACTAAATTCTGAACTTCTGGCATGCTGCCCACTTGAGCTCTGAACAGTAAATTCCTTTTTATCAGGTTTTGCTTCTTGATTTCAGACTGCCATGTGCTACATCCTGAGAGCCCTGAATATTTTCATTGAATTACCAGCTTTAACATTATACAGTCATTGATTTTATTTTTCCCGGAATGATTTGATCACAGTAACAATTTATGAGTGTGAAATTGAGGACAAATAGCCTCTCAAAGCAGCACATTAATAGAGTCATACCTATTAAATTTAGGCATGTTTATTTTTTAAGAGTGCTCAAAATCAAGTATGTATGGGTTCACTAGGCTACTTCCACTCCCATAAATGGTTGCATACTAGCAAAGGGTGCCACGTGGTTTAAAACTAGAGTCTATGTATTCTCTTTAATCTTCCTTTCCTGTATAAAAAAGGAGTCAAAAAAGTACTGGATCTGAAATCCAAATATCTAATTGTTACGTCCTTATTACATTGAATAGCTATGTAGGAACCTGGTGGCCTTTACTATCTCTATTATAGAAATGAGGAAAACAAAGGCTCAGAGAGAGTAATAGCCCAAGATCATGGCTAATACGTGACTAAAAAAAAAAAAAAAAGTGAAAATTTCTCTCTCAAAAAAGATGAGATGGTCTGATATTCAGCTCTACGGGGCAGTTCTACTCTGTCCTATAGGGTTGCTATGAGTCTAAATCGACTTGACGGCAACGGGTTCCGTTTCTTGGTTGGAAGTTCTAGACCAGTGATTTAGGAAATAATATTGGAGTTATTATTCCCTGTCCTTGAGCATAGGGAATGTGACCCAGCTGGATCTAGGCTCACAAGGACTCGCAAGGATACATCAACTGGGCCCTGAGGTGTAAATACAATAGCTAAAATAATCTTGGAAAATACCTTTTAGGGAAACTTTCACATAAAGCCAATCAAAAAGAACACAAAAGACTTTCCACTCTTATCTTTTTCTATTAGCATTTAGTGAATAGAAATTTGTTGGACCAATGAAGACCCTCCTGACTCTCATTACTGAAACCTGTACCAATGATTGTTAAGAAAGAATTTAAAACGTAGGATCACAGTTTCTAGCCAGTCTGAAAAGGCTAAGCTTTCAATGGTTTGCCCATCTGTAATGTTAATATATATTAATGGCTCTGTAACTGGTCTTTGGACTCCGGCAGACATGGCTGTGGCAGCATGCTTGTCCATCTTCCCATTCTTGCCTGTTCTGTAATATTCTTTGGACTCAGGCAGACATGGCTGTGGCAGTATGCTTGTCCATTTTCCCATTCTTGTCTATTCTGTAATATTCTTTGGACTCAGGCAGACAAGTCTCTAGCAGCATGCTTGTGTGTTTTCCTACTTTTGTCTGTTCTGTGATATTTCCTTGGACTCAGGCAGAGATGGCTCTGGCAACATGGTTATCCGTTTCCCACTTCTGCCCTTTTGAATACATGCCAAATAAAACTTTCTTTTGCTTTACTAAACTTTATGTTTTTACCCTACAACACCAGCTGTAAGTAAATGTTTTCTGGAAAGTGACTGATTGAAAATATTTTAGGCTTTGAGGACTATACAGTGTCTCACCTCTGCTTTCATGGTGGAAAAGCAGCCCTAGTAGTATGTAAATATGTAAATGAATGGGTGTGGCTGTGTTCCCATAAAACTTCACTTACAAAACCAATCTGTGCTCCAAATTTGACCTGCAGGCCAATAGTTTGCTTACCTTTGTCCTAGACTGGTGTTTCTCAAACTTTAATGTGCAAATGAATCTCCTGAGGATCTTGTTATAATGCAGATTATATTCAATAGGTCTGGGGCGGGGCTGAGAATTTACTCCCAGGTTATGCTGGAAGCTGCTATGTCTTAATACTGCATTTTAAGTAGCAAGGCTAGAGTTGAGAAAGCCTTTCATATTGTTGGTACTCTCAATTTCTTACTTTAAAACAGTGAAATAATATTTGAGGATGAAAAAGTAGGCTGAAAGCACCTCAGTCACAACTCCTTTGAGATGTTTAAATTTTTTTAAATAGAGTTAGGAATTATCAGGATATAATCTCTCAAAGGCAGTGTTATCTTTGTAAACATCTTACAACTCACTTTTAAAAGCTATACAATAAATGTCTATGTTATGATGATCACAAGTATACAATTACAGGCTAAATAAATTGAAAATGTATTAATGTTATGGGAATGGGTACTTAAGACATGGGATAAAATTTTTGGTGACAACATAAAACTCAGAATCTAAAGCTAAGAGGTAAGTAAAGGTGATATGAAAATTATATGACTGAAAAAGTGGCTGCAATAATGTCGTAGATTCTGTTACGGAACGCAGTGGGTTCGCTGCTTGTGCTCTAGTTAAGAATAACTAAGAGTCAATTTATTACTCGCAGCGAGTAAGGAGATGAGGGGGGAATTCTCCCGGAAAGCACTCTCTCCCGGAACAAAGCGCTGAGGAGGAAGTTTTGTACCACCTGGGGAAGGGGAAGTCATACATATCCTTTAACTTCATACATATTCAAAAAGGGGTCCGGGTAGGTATTTGGCATGGAAGTGGCCGATGGACTTCTCGCTTCTGAAATGGGCTGGGTCACCGCTGGATAACGTATGTCCGGTGATTTTGGTTCCTAGGCAATACTTATTATGGGATGACGCCATCTGACAGTCAACCTGGTCTCTTACTTACATGTGCCCAGGATTCTAGTTTTAATTGGCTGATCTGAAAGACAGCTACAAGTGAACAGATTAGGCGGAAGTAAACAACATTCGCACCATCCTTTTTCTAGAAAAAATTTTTAACTGACGTAACTTGTCTTTTAAGGCCTTTTCTGTCCCTAGCTGGTCTCAAAACCATTTCACTTATCTGCTGAAAATACCATTTCCCTTATCTACCTTAAAAATCACCAGCTAGAAACACAAGCTTTTATTTGCTCAGGACTCAGCGATTTGGTTTGGTTTGTTGGGGATGGCTTGTAAGTAAGAACAAGTAAACAGAAGCACATGACTAAAGTAAACATGGCTGCTTTAGAGTTTGGGGCCCTACTCTATCTTACCTTCCTTTGGATAAAGGCAAACCCTTGACTCATTCTTTTTTTTTAAATTTTACTGTGTTTTAGATGGAAACAACGTAGGTGCCCATCAACAGATGAATGGATAAACAAACTATGGTACATACACACAATGGAGTACTATGCAATGAGAAAGA
>NW_004444205.1:332202-341800 GCF_000243295.1 Trichechus manatus latirostris
TGTCATAAAACAGCATGTGTGTTACTGTTACATGAGAAACTATCTGTTCTGTAAGCCTTCACCTGAAGTACAATAAAATATTTAAAAAAAAATTTTACTGTGCTTTAGGTGAAAGTTTACAGTGCGAATTAGTTTTTCATTCAAAAATTTATACATAAATTGTTTTGTGACATTGGTTGCAATCCCTGCAATGTGTCAGCACTCTCACCTGTTTCCTTTCCACCCTGGGTTTGCCCTGTCCATTTGTCCGTTTTCTTGTCCCTTCCTGCCTTGTCCTCTTTGCTTTTGGGCAGTGTTGCCCATTTGGTCTCCTATACTTGATTGGACTAAGAAGCACGTTCCTCTCATGTGTTACTGTTGTTTTATAGGCCTGTCTAATCTTTGGGAGAAAGGTAGACTTCCAGAGTGGCTTCAGTTCTGAGTTGACAGAGTGCCCAGGTGCTATACTCTCAGGGATTCCTCCAATCTCTGTCAGACCAGTAAGTTTGGTCTTTTTTTTTTGTGAATTTGAATTTTGTTCTACATTTTTCTCCCCCTCTCTCTGGGGGACCCTTTATTGTGATTCCTTTCAGTGCGGTCAGTGGTAATAGTTGGGCACCATCTAAGTCTTCTGTGCTCATGCTGGTGGAGGCTGTGGTTCATGTGGTTCATTATTCCTCTAGACGAATGTTTTCCTTGTGTTTTTGGTTTTCTTCATTCGCCTTTGCTCTGGACAGGATGGGACCAATAGATATATCTTAGATGGCCACTCACAAGCTTTTAAGACCCCGGATGCTACTCACCAACGTAGGATGTACAACATTTTCTTTATGAACTATGTTATGCCAATTGACCTAGATGTCCCTTGAGATCATGGTCCCCAGCCCTCAGCCCCAGTAACTTGGTCCCTCAACGTGTTTGGATGTGTCTAGAAAGCGTTTATAACTTTGCCTTGGTCAAATTGTGCTGCCTTCCCCTATATTTTTGCATCTATACTCATGAGAAATATTAGTCTGTAATTTTATTTTTGTGGTGTCTTTGCCTGGCTTTGGTATCAAGGTTATGCTAGCTTCGTAGAATGAATTGGGGAGTATTTTTTTCTTTCTATGCTCTGAAATAGTTTGAGTACTACTGGTGTGAACTCATTTTGGAATATTTGGTAGAATTCTCCAGAGAAGCTGTCCGGATCAGGTTTTTTTTCTTTTGGTTGTTGTTGTTGGGAGTTTTTTCTTTTTTTAATTACCTCTTCAATATTTTCTCTTGTTATGGGTATGTTCAGATTTTCTATCTCAGTTTGTGTTAGTTTAGGTAGGTAGTGTGTTTCTAGAAATTTATCTGTTTTCTCTAGGTTCTCAAATTTGTTGGAATAAAACTTTTCATAGTATTCTGTTATGATCCTTTTTATTTCAGTTGGGTCTGTTCCTCATTTCATTTCTTATTTGGTCATATGCTTCTTCTCCTGTTTTTCTTTTGTCAGTTTGGCCAATGGTTTGTTGATTTTGTTGATATTTTCAAAGAATCAACTTTTGGTCATATTGATTCTTTCTATTGTTTTTCTGTTCTCTAGTTCATTTATGTAAGCTCTAATCTTTATTATTTCCTTTCTTCTGGTGAACGTGGGGTTCTTCTACTGTTCTCTGTTTGTTCAACTTGTAGGGCTAACGTTTTAATTCTGGCCCATCCTTCTTTTTGATATGTGCTTTTTTTTTTGCTATAAATTGACCTCTGAGCACTGCCTTTGCTCTGTCCCAAAGGTTTTTGCATGATGTGTTTTCATTCTCATTTGATTCTAGGAATTTTTTTTGTTCTCTCTTTGATTTCTTGTATTAGCCATTTGTGTTTAAGCAAGGTGTTGTTCAGTTTCCATGTATTTGATTTTTTTCCCCTTACTCTTCCTGTTATTGATTTCTACTTTTATGGCATTGTGATCAGAGACAATGCTTTATAATATTTCAATGTTTTGTATTTTGTTGAGGGTTGCTTTGTGGCCTAAAATGTGGTCTAATTCTAAAGAATGTTCCACATGAGTTTGAAAAGAATGTATACTTTGCTGCTGTTGGTTGGAGTGTCCTATATATGTCTATGAGGTCAAGATGGTTGATTTTGGCCTTTGTGTCTTCTATATCTTTGTTGTTTCTTTCTAGATGTTCTATCCATTACCAAGAGTGGTGAGTTGAATGCTCCTACTATTATTGTGGAACAGTCTATTTCTCTTTTCAGTGCCATAAGAGTTTGTATTATATACTTTGGAGTCTGTCATTGGGAGTGTAGATACTTACTAAGGTTATGTATTCTTGGTGAATTATCCTTTTAATCATTACATAATGTCCTTCCTTGTCTTTTATGGTTAATTTTGCCTTAAAGTCTATTATCTGTGAGGTTAGTATTGCCACTCCTGCCCCTTTTTGGTTACTGTTTCCATCCTTTGATTTTTAATATATTAATGTCTTCGTGTCTAAGGTGTCTCTCTTGTAGATAGACTATTGATGGGTCATGCTTTTCTTTAATCCATTTTGACACTCTGTCTCTTTACAGGTGCATTTAAGCCATTTACATTCAGTGTGATTATTGATAGCTATAATATTATTTCTGTCATATTGTTGTGCTTTTTTTTGTGGTACTGACATTTTCTTTCTTCCTCTTAATTTCCTGTGCTGAGTTCCTTTTGTTCATGGATTTTCTTTTCTTTCATTATTATAGATTTTTTGTTTACTGAGACTTTATGTTTTTCTTCTGTTTTAGTCCAATGAATAGGTCTGTTAACATTCTTTGTTGTTACCTTGAAACTTACCCTTATCTGACAAATCTGACAAAGGTCCAATCTCTAAAATCTACAGGAAAATCCAACCCCTCTACAACAAAAAGACAAATAATCCAATTAAAAAATGGGCAAAGGATATGAACAGACACTTCATGAAAGAAGATATTTGAGTGGCTAACAGATACATGAGAAAATGCTCAAGATCACTATACATTAGAGAAATGAAAATCAAAACCACAGTGAGATACATTTCACCCCAACATTACTGGCACAAATCTAAAAAACAGAAAATAACAAATGTTAGAAAGGCTGGGGGGGAAATTGGAACTATGCACTGCTGGTGGGAATGCAAAATGGTACAACCATTTTTGGGAAACGATATGGCACTTCCTTAAAAAGCTAGAAGTAGAAATACCATATGATCCAGCAATCCAACTCCTAAGGAATATATCCTAGAGAAATAAGACTTGTCACACGAATAGACATATGCACACCTATGTTCATTGCAACATTGTTCACAATAGCAAAAAGATGGAAACAACCTAGATGCCCATCAACAGATGAATGGATAAACAAACTATGGTCCATATACATAATGGAATACTATGTAACAATAAGGAACAATGATGAATCTGCAAAGCATCTCACAACATATATGAATCTGGAAGGCATTATGCTGAGTGAAATAAGTCAATCACAAAAAGACAAATATATGAGACCACAACTATAAAAAAATCATGAAAAGATTTACACACAGAAAGAAACAATCTTTTATGGTTATGAGGGAGGGGAGGAGTAGGAGGGAAAAACACTAAATAGACAATAGATAAGTGGTAACTTTGGTGAAGGGTAAGACAGTACACAATACTGGGGAAGCCAGCACAACTTGTACAAGGCAAGGTCATGGAAGCTCCATAGACACATCAAAACTTCCTGAGGGACCAAATTACTGGGCTGAGGGCTGTGGGGACCATGTATTGGGGAACATCTAGCTCAATTGGCATAACACAGTTTATGAAGAAAACGTTCTACATTCTACTTTGGTGAGTAGAGTCTGGGGTCTTAAAAGCTTGTGAGCAGCCATTTAAGATACTCCATTGGTCTCACCCTATCTGGAGTGAGGGAGAATGAAGAAAACCAAAGACACAAGGGAAAGATTAGTCCAAAGGACTAATGGACCACAACAACCACAGCCTCCACCAGACCGAGTTCAGCACACCTAGATGGTGCCCGGCTACCACCACCAACTGCTCTGACAGAGATCAAAATAGAGGGTCCTGGACAGAGCTGGAGAAAAATGTAGAACAAAATTCTAACTCACAAAAAAGAAAAAACCAGACTTACTGGTCTAACAGAGACTGGACAAACCCCGAGAATATGGCCCCCAGACACCCTTATATCTCAGTAATGAGTCACTCATGAGGTTCACCCTTCAGCCAAAGATTAGACAATCCCATAAAACAAAACAAGACTAAATGGGCACAGCAGCCCAGGGACAAGGATGAGAAGGCAGGAGGGGATAGGAAAGGTGGCAATGGGGAACCCAAAGTCAAGAAGGGGAGAGTGTTGACATGTTGTGAGGTTGGCAACCAATGTCAGAAAACAATATGTGTATTAATTGTTTAATGAGAAACTAGTTTGCTCTGTAAACCTTCACCTAAAGTACAGTTAAAAAAAAAAAACTGCTCTGACTGGGATCACAAGAGGGTCCTTCAGAGCTGGAGAATGATGTAGAACAAAACTCCAATGCACAGTATGGCCCCCGGGCACCCTTTTAGCTCAGTGGTGAAGTCACTCCCTAGGTTCATCGTTCAGCCAGAGATTGGACAGCCCCATAAAATAAAATGGGATTAATCAGGCACAGCCATCCAGGGACAAGGACTAGAAGGCAGGAGGGGACAGGAAAGCTGCTGATAGAGAACCCAAGGTTGAGAAAGGACAGTGCTGACATGTCATGGGGTTGTTAACCATTGTCATAGGGCAATACATGTACTAACTGTTTAATGAGAAACTATTTGTTCTGTAAACCTTCATCTAAAGTACAAAAAAAAAGAACTACCTATGTGAGATCAAATTGACATCAGCCACTCAAAAGGTTTGATGGGAAGCCCAGGGGACAGTGAGTTGAAGATAATGGTGATGGAATAATTTGGAAAAGTATAGTGAGAATAGCAGTACTACTGGAAGAATGTAATCGATGTCACTGAATTGTACATGTAGAAATTTTTGAAATGGTGTATCTTTGGCTATGTATGTTTTCACCAAAAAAGAAAAAAAAAGGTCCTCCAAGGTCAAGAAGGGAGAGGGTTGCCATGTCGTGGGGTTGTTAACCAATGTCATAAAATAATATGTGTACTGACTGTTTAATGAGAAACTATTTGTTCTGTAAACCTTCATCTAAAGTACAATTTAGAAAATTGAAAAACAAAGTAAACCATATGAGGCATTTCTACTCTGTGCTATAGGGTTGCTATGAGTCGGAATTGACTTAAAGGCACACATCAACAACAACAACATGATGATGAACAGGTTTCAGCAGAGCTGGTAGACCAAGATGGACTAGGAAGAAAGGTCTGGCAATCTAATTCTTAAAATCCCATCAGAATAAAAGAAAGAAAGAAAGAAATTTACCGTTATCTTCCTAAGTTTGAACCAGTCTTCTATTACTTGGCATCATCTTGATTTCCTCTCCATTTGAAAGTTTTATACCTACACCATTTATTCCCCCTTGTAGTGTTTTGATGTTGTCGACATTTACAGACTGACATCTCTGGTTACCTGTTTTAAGTCTTTTAGCTTTGTTTTATTATTGAGAGTTCTTTACCCAGTTTGGTATCTGGCTTATGCTGGCCTGTGTCCTATACTCCTGTAGTTGTCTGTTGTTTGTTCTCTAGCCTAAGGATTCCTTTTAATATTTCTTGTAAGTTTGATTTGTTTTTTATGAATTCCCTTAATTTATGTTTATTTGGAAATGTAATTTTGCCATCATATTTGAGAATGAGTTTTGCAGGATATGTTATTCTTGGTTGGCAGTTTTTTCTTTCAAGGTTTTGTATATGTCATCCCGTTGCATTCTTGCCTGCATAGTTTCTGCCGAGTAATCAGATCTTAGTCTTATTGTTTCCCTTTGTAAGTGACTTTTTGTTTTTCTTGAGCTGCCCTCAGGATTTTTTCTCTGTCTTTGATTTTAGTGAGTATGATTATGGTATGTCTTGGTGATTTTCTTTTAGGTTCTGTCCTATATTGGGTTTATTGAGCTTCACGGATGATCCACTTTTCGTCTTTCATGATATTTGGGAAGTTTTCTGCCAGCAAATCTTCAACAATCTTCTCTGTGTTTTTCATTTTCTGCCCATTCTGCAACTCCGATCATGCGCAAATTATTGCTTTTGATTGTGTCCCACATAATTCTTAGTTTTTCTTCATTCTTTCCTCTGATTTTTTCTCAAAAGAAGCAGTGTCCATGGATTAATCTTTAATCTCACTGATGCTGTCTTCCATTGTTTCAAATTGCTTCTAAAATCTTCTATTGTGTTGTCCATTTTGAAATTTTGTTTACCTTTTGTATTTCTAGTTGTTGATTTTGTATGATTTCTCCATGTTTATTTATTTTGACATTTTGTTATTGTATTATTTTCCTGAACTCTTCTATTGGTTTGTGTGTGTCGTCCTTGATTTTGTCTATTTTTCCTTGATTTTTTCTGTGTTTTCCTTTATCTCTTTCTAATATTTTGGGGAGCCCTAAATATTATCCTTTTACATTCCATGTTAGGTAGTTCCACTGCCTTTTCTTCTACCAGAAGGTCATCTGATTCTTTATTTTTGTCACTTGCTGGAGCCATCTTATTCTGCTTTTTTAAAATATGTTTTGATAGTGTCTGTGGTCTCCAAGACATTAAGGTAATATTTTATTTACTGATTATATGTTCATTTGTTTCATCCTACTTCTTTGTTTTGTTTTGCTATGTCAGGGAAGATAGGCCAGGTGTGCTTTGCTGCTTGCTCATCTCTGGGCATGACAGCTCTCACCACCTTGTCCGGTTGGGCAGGGCAGCAGCAGGCAGGGTGAGCCCACTTCACTGTACACTGGTTTGGCGAGGTGGCTGAAGGCAGAATAGGTGGGCACTTTCTGCCTCCTGATGTTGGTCCAGCTGTATGGGAACATTCACAGCCCCTTGCTAGGTGGGTAGGGACGTCAGATGGAGTGTGGTACGGGCTCACTTCCCACCATTCAACAGCTTGTCGAGTGGTGGGAGGGGAGGGGCAGTGCAGGACCAATGCAGCAGTGGGCCTGAGTCAGGGGCACTCTAGCTGTGGTGGCATGGTGAGGGCTAGCGGGAAGGGGCTGTGTGGCCTACATGGCTAGGTGGGAGGGAGAAAGAAAAGGAATAAAGTGCAAAAATGACATAGCAGGAGAAGGGGCAGATCCAGGGTGACAGCAGACTGGTAGCTCTCTAGCCGAGCAGCATGCCATGGCCCATTGGGAAGGGTTGGGGGTGGCGTATGGGGCTAGGTGGGAAGGAGAAAGAAATGGAAGAAAGGGAAAAAATGGTGTGGCAGGATCTGGCAGGTGGGGGCAAGGCAGACCCAGAGTGACAGCAGGCCAATAGCTCTCTAGCTGAGTGGCATGGCATAGCCAGTTTGAAAGGGGTGAGGGTGGTGTACAGGGCAGAAGTGTGAGGGATGGGAAAGCATGTTTCTCTGGTTATCAGGTGCTCTGTCTCCTTTTGAGAGCTCCGTGAAGTTGCCTTCCTGTTCTCCCTGTCCAGGGTCATTGCTGGCTGTGTTCCAAGATGACGACACTCTGCTGTTTTAGTTGGCAGGGGACCTCTACTCTGTATCTCTCCTTATTCTCTGTTTTCCTTCAGTTTCTTCTTCCATTCGGTGTTTGCTCTAGTTCTTTATCCCTTCATTTAGTGCTTAGGGTTTCAGGATTGACATTTGTATCTGTTCTACTTGGTTTTTTGGGTCTTTGCTGCAGAGGGGTGGCATGATGCATCTGTCTAGGGCACCATGTTGGCTCTGCCCTGACTCATTCTTTAAAGCCTGTAACTAAATGTAAACTAAAGAAAGTTTGTTTTTTTTTATTCTTTTCTCTGTGGTTAACCTGGCAGAATAATGATAAACCATTTCCCAGGAGCTATCAAGACCCTTTCTGAAACAATGTCTCAGGAAGCAGGCCTTGATGCTGACTTTTATCTGGGTCTCCTAGGCAGCCGTGGACAAGAAAAATTTTACTTGAGCAAGCTGTTTCTAAGAGAGAAATGTTCTGTAACCCACCCCACCCCCAGACCACACATCCAGTAAACTCGCCTTGTGTTAAAGTAAGTTTGTAATGGCCAATCAAAATAGTGCACCTCAGGTTCTTTGTTCTCACCCTTTAAAAGGTCTCCACAGCTTCACCATTTTGGAAGCATTTGTTCACTCTGTAAGATCAAACAGTTTCCCCAGTCCAGACTGGTTTTAAACCTTCAATAAACATCCTTGCATTTATTATGAAAAAGTATGAGTTATTACTCTTGGACATATAAAGGTGTCAGAAATGGGACTCCAAGGCACATCCCCTTCAGCCACCACCTGGGACATCATGAAATTGGAGCTGTGGCCACACAGGACTCTTTGTGCCCTTTTCCACTTTCTTAGGTTCTGGAAAATTTGCTTCCGGTAAACAGCTTCCAGATTTGAACTCTGCCTTTTGCAGAGATTTATGGTGGATTACCTGTCTGTGTTTCTCTTGTGTACTTTCATTTTTAAGTTCACTTTTGAATGTCCTGATGTCCTGATGAGTTCCACAAAGGGAGGGAAGTGATAGCTCCTGACTGTTTTATAAGGTTACTCGCTCTTTCTTTTCAAGCACACATTTAAGGACTCTAGAGGGGGTATTTGTTTGAGCTCATGATCTAATTCACAGGGGAAAGTGGCAGTTCCTGCCTGTCTTCTTCTTGGGCCCCATAATGTGGCATTATCTGATTGGGGACCATTTAAGCTGGTGGAAACTTCGACAATCTTTTGAACTTTCTGTCCTTGTTTTCTCTGCTTTTTTTTTCTTTTTCTCACATGTGCAGGTTAATTGTTCTTGCAGTTATGCCTATTTTGACTAGTTTGTTTGTAAGCAACTTAAATTTGGTTAAATCTTTGCTAAAGGTTGAACTCTCTTATTTATTCCAGCTAGCCTATATAATAATCAGGCAAAAGGAGGGGCTGCCTCTGAGTTACCAAACAACCAGAATGACAGTGTTGCCTGCATTTTAGATAGCGGAAGCAGACTCATAAATAACTCAGGGCTCTGCAAACTTTACCCAAACCTTCTAACCTTCAAATTTAATTACCAGATAGTTGAATAAGCTACTTCTCTCAAATTTGTTTATTGATGACTCTAATTTTTATAAATTAATTTTGAAGACTTTTAAAGCATGATTGAATAGATAAGCCTAGGTTTCCCCCTACCAGGAAGCTGATTTAAAGTTCATGTTCAAAAGCAGTTATAAGCTAAATATACTTAGAAGTAACTTAGAATTTCCATGATCACTTTAAGAAAATGAGTTCTCATTTTGTGTTGTCTTCTCTTTCCTCTGAGGAACTTTTGTTTAATGCTAAGAAACTAAATTAGTTATGTTGTATAGTATGATATAAGCCTACACTGGGAGCTAGTCTTACAGGTAAACAGGTTTATATAGTTTTCCTCTTCCACTTTGTGTTGAGAATATGCTTCTAATGTTATGTCTGAGTTTTGTATTTCATCAAGTTGAAGACCATGGTTGGCAGTTACTGTTTTTCATGGAGCTATCTTTTCTCTTCCAAGAAAAACTATTTTTTGTGCCTGGGGTTTTGGTAATTACTCTGAAAAACTTTGATATA
>NW_004444205.1:341900-342958 GCF_000243295.1 Trichechus manatus latirostris
TATATATATATATAGTCTTAGGCTGGGTTCTCTAGAGAAGTAAAACCAGTAAAGCATATAACCATATATAAAGACAGATTTATATCAAGGAAGCAGCTCACGCAATTGTAGAGGCTAAAACGTCCCAATCCATGGATCAGGGTAGAGGCTTCTCCCAATTCACAGAGCTGCAGAAGCTGGTGAACCCAAG
The DNA here is from genome assembly GCF_000243295.1 of Trichechus manatus latirostris. Taxonomy (NCBI): domain Eukaryota; kingdom Metazoa; phylum Chordata; class Mammalia; order Sirenia; family Trichechidae; genus Trichechus; species Trichechus manatus. The sequence continues at coordinate 342,091 of NW_004444205.1, forward strand.
GTTAGCAGGTCGGAGAGGGGCTCCCACTCACAGGCTGTGAAGGTTGACAAATTCTAAGATCAGCAGACAAGACCGCAAGTTTTCTCCTGATTCACGTAGCTGCAGGGGCTGGCTAACCCAAGATCAGCAGTTCGGGAACTGGACTCTTGCTTGCAGGCTGAGAAGATCTACGAATTCCAAGATCAACAGGTAAGCTGCTAGCTCAAGTCCCAAGAACTGGAGGTGTGACAACAAGAGGCAGCTGCTGCATCCGGAACAAGCCAGAAACCTTGGCAAGGCAAGCAGGCAGAAAGTAACTGGCGGAAGGCAGGCAGATGAAACCGAGGGGGCGGTGAGCTGCCATAGGCCCTGCCCCTGTCAGTACCACTCATCAGATTCTATCATGGGGGTGATCACATATCATATTTCAACAGGGAATGATCACAACATTATACAACTTCTAAAACACTGAGAATCATGGCCTAACCAAGATGACATACAATCTTAACCATCATATATATATATATATATATATATATATATATATATATATGTGTGTGTGTGTGTACTAAAAAGAATGAATGGTTCATTTTAATTAATATAAGAAGAATTTAAAAAGAAACAAATTATTCTAAATCACTTATTTAATGGATCCTACAAAGTATACGGAAACCCTGGTGGCATAGTAGTTAAGAGTTCAGCTGCTAACCAAAAGGTCAGCAGTTCGAATCCAGTAGGCGCTCCTTGGAAACGCTATGGGGCCATTCTACTCTGTCCTATAGGGTTGCTATGAGTTGGAAATGACTCGACGGCAATGGGTTTGCTTTTTTAATTTTTTTAATAAAGTATACAGAAGATAAGGTTATAAATATATGATAATTTCTTACCT
>NW_004444205.1:343067-382025 GCF_000243295.1 Trichechus manatus latirostris
TTATTATGTTTTATAATATGTCAACTTACAATAGTTTCCAAAATCTTTTTGGGTAACTATCTTAGTCGTCTAGTGCTGCCGTAACAGAAATGCCCCAAGTGGATGTCTTTAACAAAGAGAAATTTATTTTCTTACAGTCTGGTAAGCTAGAAGTCCAAATTCAAAGTGTCAGCTCCAGGGGAAGCCTTTCTATGTCACCTCTGGAGGAAGCTCTTTGTCTTCAGTCCTTTCTTGGACTAGGAGCTTCTCCATGCATGAACCCCAGGTCCAAAGGATGCACTCTGCTCCCAGTGCTGCTTTCTTGGTGGTATGAGGTCCCCTTGTCTCTCTGCTTGCTTCTCTCTTTTATATCTCAAAAGAGATTGGCTTAAGACACTGTCTAATCTTGTAGATCTCATCAATATAACTGCCTCTAATACATCTCATTACATCATAGTAATAGGATTTACAACACACAGGGAAATCACATCAGATAACAAAATGGTAGACAATCATACAATACTGGGAATCATGAGCTAGCCAAGTTGACAAATATTTTGGGGGGACACGATTCAATCCATGACAGTAACTTAAACTAAATTAAATATATGGACTACGTTTTGTTAAAAGAAAAGATAGTAATGTTGTCCTCAAATGAAAGTGACTGTTGTTCCAAGATGAGAAAGAAAAAAGAAGAATTTAGATGGATATATAGAAAATAATAGAAAATCAGATGAAAATTAAATAGAAAATTAAAGATATTAAAAAAGAAGGCTAAACTTATACCAAAGAGAAAACATATGTGTATGTATGTTTGGGTCTAATAATAAATGTGTTTACCACTAAGTTTTATGCTGTGAGAAATGTATAGCAAAGACAAAGAATTTAGAATATTAGAGCTTTTTGTTTGATATAATCAAGGTTCTTGTTTACTGAACTAAAGGTTTAATAGATTGAATCATAAGAATTTTTAATTGCCTTAATATCAAATAACATAAACAAAGAATGGGTTTCTCACTGTCAAAATAAAAAAAAATTTTTTAATTACTAAGTTAAAGAGTTAATGTATTCTTTATGTAATCGGCCTTGAGAACTAGGATTGGATTTCTCATTGAAATAAATCTTATGAGTTAAAACTAAGCTACATGGTTTAAAAAAAAACTAAAATTTTTACCTTTGAAATCTTTGCTTTGAATAACTTAAATTTTGTTTCTTGGTAATCTATAATAAGCTCCTGACAAATTTAAAACTTTACAGAAAGCCACAAAAGATTTGTTTCTGTTTTATAAAACATAATAATAATACAAAAAGGACTTGTTTAAGATGTTATGAATTACATAAAACATGTTGTCAAAGAAAATCCTAAATTTTCTTTGAATTAAAATTTATATGTCAGTAATATTTACATGATACTAAACTAACTAGCACATAATATTATGTCATAATTTTATTATTTCAATTACCAATTTGGTCACAACTTAATTTCTTTTAAATCTAGAATATTAAGCCAATGTTTTTAACTAGGGAAAGTCACATTGTTTCAGATGTTTAAAGACTTCATAATCTTGGTATAGTGTTATATCTGAAGCTCTTTGAAAGTAAGGTTTTAAATATATTTTTGTCTAAATTGACTTTATTTGGCTTTGCATTGTTTTTGTAATTCCCATCAAGACTTTTGCTTTTAAAAAAGTATAATTATTATAAGTTAATAATGACAATATTAAGTCTTGTCATCCACAGATAGGTTTTACTTTGTTGACTTGCTTAAAAACACTTGAACATGATATTTCAACAAAAAATGGATTATATCAAACTTATGAAAAGAACTAAAATATTTCAGAAATGAGTATTATTGGACTTGATCAAGATTTTTAGAACTCTTATGTAGAAACTGATGAGATTTTTCAAGTTTCTGCTAATCCAGAATAACATGGAACCAAGATTAGCTGCACAGGACTGAGTAAACTAAAAGAATTGTAAGGTTTTTATGAGAATAGTGGTGATGTTCAATGTTCTAATTTTCAGATATAAGAAACCATTTTATTTTACTTTCCCTTTTTAATATAAGAATCAGTTATTTCAGTAACTAATAACATTATGTTAATGACAAAATAGTCTATAGATTAAAAATATGTTATAACACATATTAAGGTTATAATTAAGTATATTCAGAATGTTTTAAATGACTCCACCTGTAGACTCCAAAAAATGAATTCTAAAATAAGTATCATAAGAAAAGTAGTTCTTCAAAACCGAAAGCCCTCTCTTATGTTGCATATACTGACACTAATATTGTTATATATTGCCAATCTTTAATCCAATACTCTAACAAATGTTTTCACAGGTTAAAGGAGCTTTTTACAACCGAAAACCAAAATCCAAAAACCTGCCTGATATTGTTCCAAGGGATCATTTATATTAGAAAAGACATCAGCTAAACTTCCCTGAAGTCTCATTGGAAAGGATTGTATGTAATTCTCCTTACTAGGTCTTATGTCACTAAATTACAGGGAGTTAAGACTTATATACACCTGTCCTAATTAAAGAAGACTATGACTCCTATTTGGACTGTCCAGTGCATCAAAGACTTAAACTGAAATTGAAATATTACAAGGGTCAGAAGCAGACAACGCCTGGTGTAGACTGGTGTTCCCAAGACCTCCAGACTAGGCCTGTATTCACCTCAGCACTACACCTAAAATTTCTATTCATGCACACAATTGAGATTATTGGATTGTGCCTTATAAATTTTTGTTTTTCTGATAGCTCTAATTGTGCTACAGCTTGTTGATTTCCTTCCATGGTAACTATTTTATATGGAGACTCTTGAACTAATTTGCTTTCTGCTTGATACTTATAGCCTTTAAAGTAGCTTTGTTTTATTGACTTGGACTCATAGAATGATAATGTATTTGTTTCACCAGTTAATAATTTAAACTACTGTCTGAATACTCATTCTCTCTCATGTAGGCTGTTGAGATTCTTGGAATTTTATTTTTAACAGCATTTATAGGTCTCATGGTATTACATTTAGGTTGCCTTATCCCTATGTCAGGAAATTTCCCTTAATGGTGTTAGTTTTCTGTATGCTTACTAGAGGTCATTGTCCCCTTTCTAATACTTACAACCTTTGAAGTTATTTTCTCCTATAAACAAGAACTCATAAATTGTTAATTTTAACCTACTGCTTTCATGCTAGAACTATTAGATAATATTGCATTAATCATCATCATTTAAACTAATTATACTAGCTACTATTTTCCTGTTAGGAATAGTATATATGCCTTTAAATGAAGGAGGAATTTATTTTGGAATAGATATAATTTTTATGACTCTTGCCTTATTATACTATTTTTGACTAAGATTTTTTCATTATGAAGCTTTCCTTAAGTTTTCCCCTGCTGACTCTCATAGCCCTCGTTGAAACCTGGCATAAGAATGCCTTTATACGACTAACCCAAGCCGTAGCCAATGCCAACAATCTTACCAATTGTTGGATTTGTCATTCCAATCCTTGCTTGGGGCACAAGAATTCAGACCACTGGCATGTCCTGTCCTCAAATATACCTTTGTACCTAGGGCCTTTGTAAACTACACTGTCACCTTTAAACAGGACACCCATGTTTGGTTATGACAGCTGCCAGATGTTCCTGATGGCCTTCAGGTGCCCTGTTTTAGTCTTACTCATATTATGGAAGAATACTTAGAATACACCAGAAAACTCCTGGTTAATGCTGAAGTTCTAACCTCTTTGTCCCAGAAAGGATGTAAGGGAGGAGTCTCTAAATATTTGGTTACTCACTCTACTTTCCCACAGTATTATCAAAACTTCTCAGCAGAATGTGCAAGATTTGGCTTCATCTGGTAAACAAGTCCATCCTATATCCTGATAAAATGACTGGGAATTATATGTTATGTGCCCCTTCTGGATATGTATTTTTATGTGGAGGTCAGTTCCCCTATACTTGAGCAATGCCATGCATGGATGGATGCAGAATGACAGAATGATGCATTTTAGGAAACTTAGATGTCCCCACAGATGTCAATTCTTATGATGAAAGCCTTATTGGGGCAAACATTTTAAACTTTTAGAGAGAATCAGAAATAAACCAGAATACTGGGATGAGTAAGGCAAGCATAGTACCAACATCTTAAAAAAAATAATCCAAGACCAGGCTACTCATTTCTTAGGGCATTTCTTCCTCAGTATGGAGTCACAGACTTACAGCACGACAGCCATAGAGAAATCCTTAAATTCCTTAGCCAAGGTTGTTATTAATAATAGAATTTCCCTGGATTTCCTCCTGGTTCAACAGGAGGGCATCTGTGCAATAGCTAATACTTCATGTTGCACTTGGATTAACACCTCCAGTGAGGTCCAACCTGGTGTTGAACAGATCCACAAAAAGGCTACTTGGCTTTATATACCTACTCCTGATGAAATTGAATACCCCTTCTTTGATATTTTTAGCTAGCTACCAAAAGGGGTTGGATCCTTGGTCAAGTCACTCCTGTTTGCCATAGTCATACTAATTATAACAATTATTGTAATTGGTCTGTTTAAATGTTGTCTAAGGTGTATGGCCAAAGTAGCAACACAAACTATTAATCAAATGCCCATGCCACTCATGCATATAGAGGCTTCCCTCTCTGCAACGAAATGGAGGAACCCCACACCTTGGATTAACCATTCAAAGTAGTTAAATTGTTCCTATAATGTGGGCCCACTCTTTACTAATCCACATCCATGAGATCATAGAAACTGAATGTCAAGCTATGGCATGGTGAAGCGGTCTGGTTGTGGCTGACTACTAAAAGGAAACCAGGCAGTGCCCAGCTACCAAAGAGTAAATCTGAGTTCTTAAAGGCTTGTCTTGATCAGTGGCTGCTTGGGAATGGTAATGTAAAAGTGCACTAAACTTGAGCAGCCACCAGAAGAAGAACACAAACTTTCAATCCATGCAGAAGAAACATTAATTCAAAAGGTGATCAAAGAATGTGCATAGAAATCCTTGATCAAAAGGAGGAAATGATTAAGAGCAAGTAAACTGAGGCACTTGACTAAAGTAAAAATGGTTTCTTTAGGGTCTGGGGCCCTACTCCACCTTGCCTTTCTTTTGATATATGCAAACCCCTGACTCATTCCTTAAGGCCTGTAACTAAATGTAAACTAAATAAAGTTTTTTTTTTTCCTCTTTCCTCTAAGGTTAAGTTGGGAGAATAACTATTGATAAACTTTTTACCAGGAGCTATCAAGACCTTTTCTGAAACAATGTCTCAGGAAGGAGGCCTTGATGCTGACTCTTATCTGGGTGTCCTAGGCAACCATGGACAAGAAAAATTTTACTTGAGCAAGCTGTTTCTAAGAGATAAACGTCCTGTAACCCCCTCCTCCTAGCCTACACTTCCAGTAAACCCACCTTGTGTTAATGTAAGATTGTGATGCCCAATCAAAATAGTGCACCTCAGGTTCTTTGTTCTCACCCTTTAAAAGGTCTCAACAGCTTCACCGTTTTGGAAGCATTTGTTCACTCTAAGATCAAATGGTTTCCCCAGTCCAGACTGTTTTCAAACCTTCAATAAATCTAATTGCTTTTATTATAACAGAGCATGAGTTATTACTCTTGGACTCTCATCTCTGCTCCATGTAACATTGCCTGGGGTCACCAAGCATCTAGAAGCTTGACTGGGACTCTTATGTAAAAAACAGCCTGTCCTCTTCACTGTTCGGCAGTCTAGTCTAAGCTTGTAACATGGTGTCCAGCTTGTCAAAAATAAAACTATCATGATATTAAATTTTTTTATGAACTCATTAGCTTTATTTTTCAGTTCATGAATTGGGGAACATCTTGTCTGGAAGTCAGAAGAGAATTCTGAAGAAGAGAAAACCTCCAGAGATTCTTATACCTCACCTCATCAACATTGTCATTGAAATGGGCCAGAAGAGTGTCTTCACAATAACAATTTACCCTAAAACACAGCTTCCAGTCAGACCCTGGATGTCCTGCACATAGATAATTTTTCGAAAAGAGCTCAATGCCTAAGGCAAAACGGTCTCTGCTAAAATGCTTGCTAGGCTATTGTTTGACTTAAAGATGACTTTAGGAAACTAGTTCCTTCAAGGCTCAAGTTCAAATGGTCTGGGTGGGTCACCCCATCTCCATGGACCCAGAAATCTGGATTCCAGGAGAATTAAAACGGTTTCACAGAGTTCCAAGAGATAATGTTCCAATAGGATAAACCTGAATATGCAAGTACTTAATCAAGCCTTTGCTTGCATCACACTTGCTAAAGTTCCATTAGCGAAAGCAAGTCACAAAGCCAAGCCCAGAGGTGAAGGATACTACACAAGAGTGGATGTCATGGTTCATCTAGGGCTACAAAAGTCTACCACTGTTACGGTTGTCAAAGATGAATGTGAAGAGTTGGAAAGAAAGTTGTTTCACATAATGTAAGAAAAACAAAACAGTGTATATATAAATCAATGACATGTATATAACATGTATTTAACTATATAATTGAACTATTTAAATATATCAAGTAGAGACTTGTAAATTTCATCTACAAGCTAATGTATTTGAGTTTTTCCAAAACTTTTTAATCTTCTCATTGGAAAAAAATGGGAATTGACTTATATTCAGTGTTCTTTTATAGTCGTAACTGTGCTATCGGAGACAAGCCACTGAGACTGTTTTTTTCTTTTCTAAAACAAGACGGTGGTGGAGATTTGGAGAAAGTAGGTACAAGAACCACTTTAGGAATGAGATCAAGGTATAGAGAAGAAGCTCTGTGTACTAAAACACAGCGGCACACATACAGTATTTTTGTTTTGTTTTTTACTTTAATTTGTGTTGCCATGTTGCCATCTGTCCGTGCTAAAATTTAATAGAATGAAGTAAATTATTTGAGTCTCCATAAAAAGAGACTGGGTTTGACTGTGATAATACAGGTACATGCTGTGTAACGTCTGACAGTGTATACATCCATGGTCCCATAAGGTTTTTTTGTTTTTCCCCTAAGGGAAAGCAGCTGTCCTTTGGTTTATTACTTCCCCCTAATGGTTTTAAAGACCCCAAACCCCCAGAGTGAATGAGCAGTGGGGCTCCCGGGAACATCCCAATCCTTGAAGTGCCTCCTCCTTCTCCTCCTCCTCCTTTTCCCCCTTCTCCTGGCTTCATTAACCCACCCAGAAGCCATGCAGCCATTCACTCCCGGGGCAGGGCAGTGCCTACCAGGGGTTTGCCACTCCTGCACAGGTGCTGGCGGGGCGCTCATGGGCTCCTGTCTCTGGGCAGTGGTGGCTGCACATGATCAGCCAGCTGCGCTCCTGGCACCCACACACTCGCTCTCCACCTGGTCCCCACCACCACCTCTCCCTGCCCCCGTGCACCCGCTACCCTGCACCTGGATTTGTGCAAAGTCGCAATCTGACTGCCAACACAGTTCCCGCCTGGCCCCGTAGCCGCACACGCAGCAGGGCCCGCCTCATGTATCTAGCGGATGCAGCTCTCAGGCTTTGTCCAGCGGGCACGTGGCAGTGAGGGCTGTGCACTCAGGCTGCTCCTGCTCCTCAGGTGGGCGGAACAGAGGGCAGGGCTGGATACTTAACCCGGGGACTGCCTGTATATAATATGGTGTTTGCACAATGTCCAAATCACATAGAGTCCTATTTCACGAACGTTAAGCGATGCATGACTGTATATGGGAAAATACTTGTAAAGTGTTATTCACTACTGCAAAGGGCTATTAAACATAGAGCATTATTTTGTAATTTGGAAAAAGACATAAGAACATCTTCGTTTTAACCTTGAGTACAATCACACTATGCTCCTTTAGGGTAGGGATGGTCTTATTTATCTCCTCTTTTAAAAATGCAAAGGAGCTCTGGTGGCACAGTGGTTAAGCACTCGGCTGCTAACTGGAAGGTGAGCAGTTCAAATCCACCAGCTCCTCCACTGGGGAAAGATGTGGTGATCAGCCTCCATAAAGATTACAGCCTTGGAGACCCTGTGGGGCAGTTCTATTCTGTCCTATAGGGTTACCATGGGTCAAAATGGACTCCATGGCAATGGTTTTGTTTTGTTTTGTTTTGTTTTTTTGGCTTTAAGAAAAGCATCTGCCCATTAAGCCAGTGATTCAAACCTTGGTAGAGTAATCCAGAGCTTGTGCAACTCATGATTGCCAAAATACTGTCATGAAAATTATTTGAAATGGGCCTAACAAAAATAAAGGACTATCCGAAAAAAAAAAAAAAAAAAAAAAAAAAAAAAAGGATCTGCCCAGAGCAAGTAGTATATTTATTTTCTAGATTGGAAGGGGACAGCATGACACTTAAACAATTATCAATTCATTTTCCTATTGCTAGCAAACAGAAAGCAACGATGATTTTTTGTGCTGTCTCTGAAATGTAATTTAGAACCAACACAAACACACATACACAGCACACACAAAGAAAATTGTGAAAAATATTTCTATCTAGGAATTTCTTTTTAATGCCTGGTCATTTATATTAACTCATTGCTTATAAAATAATTTAATTAACCAAATAATAAACAGTGTTGACACAAGAGGATCAAGAGGACAGTGATAGAGTCTGTAAGGATTTTATCTAGGTTTACTTTTGTGGGCCTCATGCATTTCTTAATGAAATAAGGTGGAAGGATGCTGTCAAATGAACTTGTTAGCAGTCATTCAGTTAATGCACTTGACTCAATTATACCTGCATTATTACTGAGTACTGAAATGACCTCTGTTACTGCTGGTAATAAAAGGGGGCAAGCTTTCAATTTGAAACATAATGGAGTTGACTTTTCAAGAGCAGGTAAATACGAAATAAACCTTATTGGGGTTTATGTATCAAATTTTGTAAAGTGACATGTATAGCAAACATATCAAATACCTGAATTTTAGGAGCTAAGAGTCCTTTTATATTTCTTTTCAGTTTGTTTTCTGCACTTCTACATTCCCCAAACATATTCGTATTTACACATCAATTTCTTTCATACAACATTTATTATTAATCCTTAAAACTTGCACTTGAATTCCATGTGTAGTTTTAACTAGTCATCACTATTTTAAAGTACAATAAAGACAGGAAAAAATGTCATTTGGGGAAGGTTAAAGCAGTGAAGATGGTCTAGAACAAGAGTTTGCTGTTGTTGGGTGCCATCACATAAGGACACATAAGGACCCTATGTGACAGAGTAGAACTGCCCCATATGGTTTTCTTGGCTGTACCATATTCTTCTGCAAATAACGTGTGCCTTCTGCATTTGTTTTCCAGCAACACCCTTCCTCTGCGATGCACCCTCACAAGTGCTGCGTTGCCAATCGTCTTCCACATGTTGCTGTAAAAAATTAGCATAGCGTGCTTACAAAAATGCCTCTTGGTGGGAGGAAGGCATGGCCTGCAAACAAATGCTGAAGGCAAGTGTTATTTGCGTAAAAATACGATAATCTTTACAGATCACCAGGTCTCCCTCCCCACACACCCCCACAGAGCCTCTGGGGGCATTCTAACTGCCAAACTTTAGGTTAGCAGCCAAGTGCTTAACCGTTGCACCACCAGGGCTCCCTGAACAAAAGTTTAATAGTGTCCTAATTATAGTAACATAATGCTATGTCTTTTCTATTTTTATTTTTAAGTTAGATAAAATTGATTTTTTAAAAATTAAACTGAAAACAAGCAAACAAAAACCTCTATTACATAAAATAAATGATGATTTTCAACAGGAGACATTGTATCCTAAAGAGCCCTCTAAACTTAATAGATTATGAAAAACATTAAAAGGCTAAAGTCATTACACATTTTTAAACTATGTTTCTTTAATACAATATTGATCAACTCCCTGCCTTGAAAGATGAGCTTATTAGTGCTCACTTGCTTCCCCCCACCCCTTGATCTCTATACTACTATTTTTACACTATCATGATTTATAAATTTTACATTCTATTCTGTTACCATGGGGTCCTAGTGGAGGAGTGGTTAAGAGCTCAGCTGCTAACCAAAAGGTTGGCAGTTTGAAAACACCAGCCACTCCTTGTAAAGTGACATGTATAGCAAACATATCAAATACCTGAATTTTAGGAGCTAAGAGTCCTTTTATATTTCTTTTCAGTTTGTTTTCTGGCACTTCTACATTCCCCAAACATATTCGTATTTACACATCAATTTCTTTCATACAACATTTATTATTAATCCTTAAAACTTGCACTTGAATTCCATGTGTAGTTTTAACTAGTCATCACTACTTTAAGGTACAATAAAAACAGGAAAATACGTTCTACTCTGTCCTATAGGGTCGCTATGAGTTGGTATTGACTCAATGGCAATGGGTTGGGCTTTTTTGGGTTTCTGTTACAATAACTTCCACAATTGTTAAGTATTAATTCTGTTATAAAGTGATTTAATCCTTTTACTTATTTTACCCGTTTCCTTCCAGTGACATTCATTTTCATTTTTTTTAATTGTCTGGATTTCAATAATGTAATAAGATATAAATTAAATTTTTTCCCAAAACACAAAGTAACAAAAAGACTTTTATGATATTCTACTCTCTTAGTTCTTTTATGATTGAGAATTGCTGTGGTCTTGACACTGCACTGATCTCTTATCTGGTAACACATTTTTGAGTTAGTTACATTTTCCTCCAGAAATATGTAGCCTTTGTTCTGGATTTTTCCTCTTAAAAGTGATTTAATTTTTCTATCTGGATACCTAAGGAATTGATTTTTTTCCTTTCATTCAGTATTTTAACTGGGTTATATTTCAGTGTTTCCTAGAACATGATGTTTTTTCCAACTTTGATTTTTTTTTCATTTCAGGGAAATTTTATACATAGTGACCCTATAGGACAGAGTAGAACTGCCCCGTAAGGTTTCCAAGGCTGTAATCTTTATGGGAGCAGACTGCCACATCTCTCTCCCTGAGAGTGGTTAGCAGCCAAGCACTTTAAACACTGTGCCACCAGGGTTCTCTCTCTCTCTCTCTCTATGTGTATATATATATGAAATATCACCCACCCCCATTAGAATGGCAAGGCTCAAAAAAAATGGAAAACAACAAGTGTTTGTTAGTTTGTGGAGAAACTGGAACTCTGGTGCAGCCACTGTGGAAAAAAGTTCGGAGATTCCTCAAAAACTTGAACACAGAATTACCATATCACCCAGCAATACCAACCATAGCTATATACTCAGAAGAATAAAGGCAGGAATGCAAACAGAAACCTACACATCAATGTTCATTGCAGCACTTTTCACACTAGCCAAAAGGTGGAAACAACTAAAATGTCCATTAACAGATGAATGGATAAACAAAATGTGGTATATCCATACAATGGAATATTGTGCAGCCATAAAGAGAAATTAATTTCTGATGCATGCTACAACATGGATGAACCTTGAAAGCATTATGCTGGACAAAATAAGTCAGTAGCAAATGGACAAATACTGTATGATTTCAGTTATATGAAATAAGAAAATATATAGAAATCAAAGAATTATTAATGGCTACCAGGAGTGGGAGAGAAGGGAAAGGGGAAGATTTTGTTTAGGGGGCATTGAACCTGCTGGTGGGTTTGAACCATCAATCTTTCAGTTAGTAGCTGAGCGCTTAATCATTGTGCCACCAGGGCATTCACTATCTGTCTTTTCAGCTCTAACAAATCTTCTATGAGTCAAAGAAAGGATATTTAGATGACTATGCATATAAATTGGAGTAGTATTTCCTTAGATCATGAATCCATTTAAATGACTGATATTTGATTGTGATTCATTTACACAGTAACCTATCTTTTATGGAGAAGGACTGCATGGACCCATATGGAACTGCTAAACATAAAACTATAGAAACCAAAAAACTATGAGAGTCCTGGGGTGGCACAAATGGTTAACTACTAGTTGAAAGTTTGGTGGTTCGAACCACCTAGAGGTGCCTAGGAAGACAGGCCTGGTGATTTGCTTCTGAAAGGTCATGGTATTGAAAACCCTATGGGGTGATCCTGAGTTGGAATCGACTCGACGGCAACTAACAACAACAACAACAGTGAGAGTCTATCTTTAATGATGATTTAAAGCTTAAAACCAAAATCAAACTGTAACTAAGCACAATTTTTATAAAACAACTGAAAATCTGTGTTTTTTGGAGAGTAGGCAGATAGCCAAGAACGTGATAGAGGATTCTAGTCAGTCTGACTTTCTGTTTTCCTTCAGGAATTGTTGATACTTTAAGATCTTTTTTTCTTAATCTGGAAAAAATCATAGTGAATAAAGGAAAAAGTAGGCAACATATTTTTCTTTCTTCAAGGTGAGAGGTGGCCATGCATATTAAGCTTAATGCATTTCTAATTATAGCTTTCCTTAAAGTAGAATACCTTTCACCTGTATACTTGAAGTCTATTTTTCACTTCATAGTAAATTTTCCATATTTTATGGATAGTATAATAAAAACTAACCAAGCCAAAATGATCAAACTATTCCTTGTAATTTCTATGTTGAAATGAGTATGAAATCTGAGAAGCAATCAACATTTTGAAATAACTGTGTGTCTGTTTTTAAGAACATACTTTTCTTTTTCTTTGAACAAGCCTGTTGTAAGAATTAATGAGAAAATTTGTAATGCGCTTGTTCTTCCTCAGAGAAGGAATTATCGCCTAAAGGAGCAAGAATAAGATGTAACTCTATTCATTAGTTCCAATTCTCACAAAAGTTGTGAGAACTCTGCAGACAAGGGCTTACAGAAAGAACATTAAACGGATAAAAGATTGTATATTCCGAAGTGACGGAGGATATAATACTAGCTATGACTATCATCCTTTAATAGGACTTGCCATTCAGGAATATAAACTCCACACAAATATGAACTAACTAAAACCTCCAAACTACCATTATGAAACCCTCAAGAGCTTTTGCCCTTGTTTAAAGCTACACAAACTAATGGTCTTAAGGTAATAGAAAAATCACTGCCCGCTTAATATACAGCTTCTAAAAATGGTCACTAACATTTTTAATAGCTTTCTTAAAAGTTCACCATTTTAAGCGTACAATTCAATAATTTTAGTAAATTTACTGTGCAAACATCTCCACAATCCAGTGTTAGAACATTTCCATCATTCTAAAAATTACCCTGTGTCCAACTGCAGTTAATCTCCTCTCCCACTCCCAGCCCTAGGTAACCATTGACCTGCTTCTGTCTCCTTAAAGTTGCCTTTTTTTTGAGATTTTGTAGAAATGGAATCATTTGTAGTCTTTTGCAACTGTCTTCTTTCATTTTGTATAATGTGTTTGAGGTTCATCCATATTGTAGCATGTATCAGTAGTTTGTTTCTTTCAATTACTGAATAGTATCCCACTATATGATGGAGCCCTGGTGGCACAGTGGTTAAGCACTCGGCTGCTAACTGAAAGGTCGGCAGTTTGAATCCACAAGCTGCTCCATGGGAGAAAGATGTGGCAGTCTGCTTCCGTAAAGATTTACAGCCTTGGAAACCCTAGGGGGCACGTCTACTCTGGCCTATAGGATTACTATGAGTTGGAATCCACTTGCCGGCAATTTTTTTTTTTAATGAATATACCAGATTTTGTTTATCTATTCATCAGTTGGTGGACATTTGGATTGTTTTTGGCTATAGTGAATAATGCTGCTTTGAACGTGGACATATGTTTTCATTCCTCTTGGATAGATTCTTAGGAGTTAAATTCTGGGATGCATGGTAAGTTTGAGTTTAACTTTTTAGGAAACTGCTGAACTGCTTTTCAGAAAGTGAAAACCGAAAATGCTTGAGGGTTCCAGCTTCTCTGTGTCCTCGCGAACACCTGTTGTCTTTTGAATTGCAGCCATTCTGGAAGGTATGAAGTGGTATCTCATTGTGGTTTTAATTTTTTATTTCCCTAATGACTAATGATGATAAGCAACTTTTCATATGCTCAGTGCCCATTCACATATCTACTTTGGTGAAAGGTCTATTCAAATTTTTTGCTCATTTTTTAATTGAGTTGTTTGTCTTATTAATGAGTTAAGAGTACATGTCTGGATACAAGTCCTTTATCATATATATTATTTGTAAATATTTTCTCCCAGTCTGTAATTTATCTTTTCATTTTCTTAATGGTGTCTTTCAAAGTACAAAATTTTGTGTTTTGAGGAAGTCTAATTTGTCAATATTTTAAAGGATCATGCTGTTGGTGTTATATCTAAGAACTCTGTCCAATTCAAATTTTCCTCCTATGTTTTCTTCTAGAAGTTTAATAGTTATAGCTCTTAAATTTAGGTCTGTAATTCATCTTGAATTAATTTTTGTGTATTACATCAGGTAAGGGTCTAAGTTACTTATGTTTTTGCATGTACATATTCAATTATACCAGCACCATTTGTTGAAAAGATTATCCTTTCCCCAGTGAACTGTCTTAGCATAATTGTTGAAAATCAATTGGCCATATATTAAGGAGTTATGTCAGAAGTTTCAGTTCAGTTTCATTGATCTCTATGCCTATCCTTGTGCCAATACCACACTGTTTTAATTACTGTGATTTTATAGTAAGTTTTGAAACTGAGTAATGTAAATCCTCCAAATTTGTTCTTCTTTTTCAAAATTGTTTTGCTATTCTAGGTCTTTGCATTTCCATATAAATTTTAGAATTAGTTGTCAATTTCTGAAACAATTCCTGCTGAGGTATTTATAAGAGTCATGTTGAATTTATAGATCAATTTGTGGGGAATGCCATCTTTACAATATTGAGTTTTCCCATCTGTGAACATGAAATGTCTCTTGATTTACTCGTTACTCTTTAATTCTCTCTCAGCAATGTTATGTAGTCTTCAGTGTACAAGTCTTGCATTTATTTTGTTAAATTTATTCTTATGTATTTTATTATTTTTGGTACTATTGTGGATGGAATTGTTTTCTTAATTTCATTTTTAGATTGTTTGTTACTAGTGTATAAATTATAATTGATGTTTTTACTTAATCTTGTATCCTGCCACTTTGTTATACTCATTTCTTAGTTCTAAAAAAATTTTTTTTTGGATTCTTTTGGATTTTCTACATAGACAATTATGTCATCTGTGAATAAAGACAGCATTATGTCTTCACTTCCTCCTTTCCAATACGGATGCCATTGAATGATTAATTGCCTACTGCACTAACTAGAACCTCCAGTGCAATGTTGAATAAAAGTTGACAAAAGCAGACAGCCTTGTATCCGATCTCAGATGAGGAGCATTTATTTTTCAAAGGACTTGACAGTAGGGATGCAAACTTGTACACAAATGTTCATTGCACCATTATTCACAATACTCAACAAGTGGAAGCAACCCAAGTGTCAATCAACAGAAAAATGTATAAATGTGGTACATACACACAATGGAATATTATTCAGCAATAAACAGAAATGAAGTTCTGATACATGCTACGACACAGGTGAGGCTTAAAAACATGTTAAATGAAATAAGCCAGACACGAAAGGTCAAATATTCTAAGATCTAACTTACATGAAATATCTATAACAGGCAAATGCATAGAAACAAAAGTAAATTAGTGGTTACCAGAAGCTGGGGCAAGGGAGGAATGGACAGTTACTGCTTAATTAAGGAGTACTGAGTTTCTACTTAGGGGTGATGGATCCTTTTGGAGATGGATAGTGGTGATGGTTGCCCAACACAGTGAATGTAATTAACATCACTGAATTACGCCCTTCAAAATGGTTAAAGTTGCAAATTTTTTGTTATATATATTTTACCACAATAAATTTAAAGAAATGTTTATTAGCGTTTAACAGAGGCTAGGTGGAGTGGCTAATGGAGAGTTATTGCTTAAGGGGTACTGAATTTCTGTTTGGGATGATGAAAAACTTTTGGAAATAATAGTGGTGATGGTTGCACAGCATGATGAATGTAATTAATGTTACTGAATTATTGTACACTTAAAAATGGTTAACCACAATCATTTTTTAATGCAATCATGTGTTGCTTACAATAGACACACCTTAGATATAAGGACACATAAAGGTTGAAAGTAAAGGAATGAGAAAATGTTTACCATGCATGCACTAAAAAATAACAGAAGGAAAAAGAAAACTGGAGTAGCCAAAGTAATAGCAGACATTGTAGAGTTTAAAGCCAAAAAGCATTACTGAAGATAAGGACAGAGATTTCACAGCCCTAAAGGATTGATTCAATAGAAAGATATAAAAACATTTGTTTATATAAAACTAATAATATAACTTAAATATATATTAAGCAAAAACTGACAAAACTAAAAAGATAAATAGAGAAATCCACAATTACAGTGGAATATTCTAACACATTTCTCTCTGTAACCAGTAGAATAAGCAGAAAAAAATAAGTAGACAATATTAGCAAATTTTCTAATTGGCATATATAAAACCCTACATCACAAAACTGCTGAATATACATTCTTTCAAGTGAATATGCAACAAAATAGATTACACGTTGGGCCGTATAGTAAGTCTCAACAATCTTTAGATAACTGATATCCTGCAGACTACGTAACTAGAAAGTACTCGATGTTTAGAAATTAAATAATTCATTTCTTAATAATCCACGCATCAAAAAAATAAAGAAGAAAAATTTTAAATATTTTGAAATAAATCATGAAAATCACGTAAGTCCTAGTAAATAACTTTAAGGACTTGGTTTGTCCTAAATGAGGTGGAAAGCCATTGGAAAATCTGGGCTGGGATGTGATCATTTTGAACTTCGGATACACACACACTTTATATGTGTAAAATCTGTTTAAAGGCATCAAAGAATTACTATGGCAGTGAGGACTGGAAGGGCCACTATCTCAGGAAGAAGGAAATGTAGAGGATGAACCCATCAAAGTACTGGCCCCACCAAGGAAAAACAGGCCGAGTAAATACATCAGGCTTTCAGTTGGAACTCCTCATAGGCTGCACCCTAGGAGTAGAGGTGAACCAGAAATTGACTAACCGTTATAAAAACTTAAGACCAACTTTCAATCAACTAAATCCCTGAATGGATCATGGTGATCTTGATATCTTAAGGGACTACCATAAGTAAATCCTCTCTGGAGAAAGATACCATTATCTAGCTAGAACAGGGGTTGGCAACAGTAAATATTTTATAGGCTTGCAGGCCATAAGGTCCTGTTGCAACTACTCAGTTCTGCTCTTTTAGTGTAAAAGCAGCCATAGACCATATGTAAAAGAATGAGTATGGCTCATTCCAATAAAACTTTACTTATGGCCACTTAGATTTGAATTTATTATCACCAAAAATTATTCTTCTTTTGATTTTTTCAACCATTTAAAAATAAAGCAATCTTTTTTTATATAATTTATTTTTGATTGCTGTTGAGAATATATACAGCAGAACATACACCAATTAAACAAGTTCTACAATTCAGTGACATCGATTATATTCTTCTAATTGTGCAACTATTCTCACCCTCCTTTTCCGAGTTGTTCCTCCCCCATTAACATATACTCACTGCCCCTAAGTTTCCTGTCTAATCTTTCGAGTTGCTGTTGTCAGTTTGATCCCATATAACCAAAACCAAGCCTGTTGCTGTTGAGTGGATTCTGACTCGTGGCAACCCTATAGGACAGAGTGGAACTGCCCCATGGAGTTTCCAGGGAGCACCTGGTGGATTCGAGCTGCTGACCTGTTGGTTAGCAGCAATAGCTCTTCACCACTATGCCACCAGTTTCCCTGATCCCATGTAGACAGATCTTAAATGAACACAATGCTCTAGGCAAACAGTCTTTACTAGTTAAGCTAAACTATTGTTTGGTTTTAAGAAGACTTTGGGGGATATTTTCGGTTTAGGGTTTAAAGATTATCTGAGGGCAGTAGTTTTGGGAGTTCATCCAGCCCCCATGCCTCCAGAAATGCTGGATTCCATGAGAATTCAAAATTCTGTTCTATATTTTCCCCCTTTTGATCAGGATTCTTCCATAGCATATTTGATCAAAATGTTCAGTAATGGTAGCTAGGCATCATCCAGTTCTTCTGGTCTCATGGCAAAGGAGACAGTTGTTCATGGAGGCAATTAGCCACACATTCTATTTCCTCCTCCTAATCCCGGCTCTCTTTCCTATGTTGCTCCAGGCGAACAGAGACCAATTGTTGTATCTTGGATGGCCACTACAACAAACAATCTTAATTTGAGGCCCAGACAAAAAGAAGTGGCAGGCCAGATTTGGTCCATAGGCCGCAGTTTGCACACTCCTGAGCCACAGCCACCAATTATCTCTACAATTTTTCATACACAATGTTCAGATTGTATCAAAAGTTACCAATATAGCAGTAAATAAGACCTTATGATCGAAAACTAAGAGAAAAAAACAGACATAAGAAACAGATCCACAGAAGATCTACATATTGGAGTCCTCAGACACAGACTTTAAAATATGTATGATTAATATATTCAATAATGTCGATGACAAAATGGAAAAAATTATCAGAGAAATGGAAACTACACAAAAAAGTATCAAATGGAAATTCTAGAACTTAAAAATACAATAACTGAAACTAAAAACTCGATAGAATTAACAGATTAGACACACTTCAGAGGATGAATGAAAATGAAAAAAACTAGAGGTACATGTATTAACAGATAAATCTCACAATGTTGAGAAAAAATGCAAATTGCAAGAAACATACCCTGAACAGTATAGTTTTAAAACATGCAAAATAATACCGTTTATAAAAAGGCCAGACTTACCGGACCAGTAGAAACTTGAAGAATCCCTGAGATTATCGCCCTGGGATACCCTTTAAACTTGGAACTCAAACCAGTCCCAGAGGTCACTTTGCAGCCAAAAGACAGATTGGCCCATGTCTTGGTTATCTAGTGCTGCTATAAAGATGGCTTTAACAAACAGAAATTTATTCTCTCAAAGTATAGGAGGCTAGAAGTCTGAACTCAGGGTGCCAGCTCCAGGGGAAGGCTTTCTCCGTCAACTCTGGGGGAAGATCCTTGTCATCAGTCTTCCCCTGGTTTAGGAGCTTCTCAGAGCAGGGACTCCGAGTCCAAAGGATGCGCTCCACTCCTGGCTCTTCTTGCTTGGTGGTAATGAGGTCCCTGTCCTCTCTGCTTGCTTCTCTTTTCTAAATCTCAAAAGAGATTGACTCAAGGTACAACCTAATCCTGTAGAGTGCGTCCTGCCTCATTAACATAACTGCCACAAATTGGAGGACAACCACACAATACTGGGAATCATAGTTTAGCCAAGTTAACACATTTTGGGGAGACACAATATGTAACAGCCCATAAAATAAATAATATCACCCCTAAGTACTGTGCTCCTCTAAATAATTTAAATGAAACCAAACAGTAAACATTTACCCTAGACCAAACAGGAGAAAGTAAGGGGGGACAGGGAAGCTAGATTAAGGGAAACAGAACAACCAGAATGGAAATGAGAATGCTGATGTATTGTGAAAAATGTAACCAATGTCACTGAACAATATGTATAGAAATTGTTAAAAGAGAACTTAATTTGCTGTGTAAACTTTCAGCAAAAACACAATAAAATGTTTAAAAAACATAGTACCACTTATTATTTAGGCATATATGCATATATAGTATAAGCATAAATAAACCATGAGAATACTAAATACCAAATTCAGGATGGTGGTTTCCTCTAGGGGAAGAGGAAGGAACACAGGAGGCTTGAAAAATATTGTTAACATTTTATTTAATATGTTTGGTGGGTAAATAAGTACTTGCTAGTTTTTCACCTTTTATACCTATGAGATAGGAACTATTATTATCTGCACTTGGATGCACTTAAACAAATATTCTACAATTATAATACCTTTGGATTCCTTATACTTTTTTAAAGAAAAAACTTATGATAAATAATGTATTCTGTTTACCTAATTATAATTGTACTTACATCATTACATGTACTTATAACATGTAATGGATTAATGAACTATTTGGAATACTTTATTTTCTGTACTAGGTCAAACTAATTATAAGTTATTCTGACATAAAAATTTGACAGTCACAGAAAAAAAAAGGATTAATAAAATAGACAAACAACTAGCATGGCTGATCAAGTGAAAACAGAGAGAGAGAGAGAAAGAGAAAGAGAGAAAAGAGGGATAATAGACTTAAATTACCATTATCAGGAATAAAGAATCAGCATCACTACAAATTCCACAGACATTAAACCATAAAAAGAGGTTATTACAAATAACTTTATGACAATAAAGTGAACTATTTAGATAAAATGGATACATTTCTTGAAAAGCATAACTTACTAAAAAAGACACAAGTAGAAATTAAAAATTAGAATATTTCTACATCTGTTATAGAAATTGAATCTCCAATTAGAATCCTTTCCACAAAGAAATCTCAGGTCCAGATGACTTCACTGTGAATCCTTCCAAACATTTAAGAAAAAAAGCACCAATCTTACAGAAATCCTTCCAGGGAATATAAAAGGGAAATCCTTCCCAAGTTTTGTTTACTAAGAGAGCATAACTTTGAGGCTAAAACCTGACAAGGACGTTATAATAAAAGAAAATTACAGACTAATCTTTTTCATGAATGGAGCACAAATCCTTAACACAATATTAGCATATCAAATCCAACAATATATATAAAAAGGATAGTAGATCACCCCCAATTTTTGTTTTCTCTAGGAAATCAAGACTTGTTCAACTATGTTAATCAATGTAAGTTTACCACATTATCAGAGTAAAAGGAAAAAAAACAATTATCCTGATAGATGGAACAAAAGCATTTGATAAAATTCAATAGCTATTGATGATGATGAGGATGATGATGGTAATGATAATTACAATAAAAATTTTAGAAAACTTGGAATAGAAGAGAACATCCTTAATCTAATGAAGAATATCTACAAAACATCTACAGTAAGCATACTTCATGGTGAAATATTAACGGTACCCTCCTATGATTGTGGATTAAGCAACAATATTCACTATCGCATCTTCTATTCAACATTGGACCAAAAGTCCTAGCCAAGTCCGTAAGGCAAATAAAATATGTACGTATTATAAAGGAAGGACTAAAAGTGATATTCACAGATGACAGCATTTTGTACCTAGAAAAAAAAATCTGGAGAAAAAGTAGTAGAATTAATAATTCAATTTAAAATATATCTGAATCAAAAGTTAATAATTATAAAGTAATTTTATCTCTATGTACTAATGAGAAACAATTAGAAAAATAACATTGTAAAATTGTACACTTGATAATAGCATCAAAAAATTATCAGACACATACAATCATTGTGGAAAACAGTGTGGTGGTTCCTCAAAAAACTAAAAATAGAACTACCATATGAGCCAGCAATTCCACTGCTAGGAATATACCTAAGGGACTTGAAAGTAGAGACATGAACAAAAGCAGATACACCAATATTCATATGACCCAGCAATTTTACTCCTAGGTATATACCAAAAATACTTGCAAGCAGAGACTCAAAAAGAGACGTGTACACCAATGTTCATTGCAGCACTATTCACGATAGCCAAAAGGTGGAAACAACCTAAGTGCCCATCAACGGATGAATGGATAAACAAAAAGTGGTACGTACATACAACGGAATACTACTCAGCCAGAAAGAGAAATGAAGTCTTGATGTATGCTACAATATGGATGGAGCTTGAAGACATTATGCTGAGTGAAATAAGTCAATCACAAAAGGTCAAAAATTGTATGACTTCTCTTATATAAAACGACAAGAACAGGCAAATGTATAGAGACCAAAGTTTATTAATGGATACCAGGGGAAAGAGATAAGGAGGAAGGGGAGGATTAATGCTTATGGGTAAAGGGTCAATGAAAAAGAAGAAGACCCTCAACAAGATGGATTGACACAGTGGCTGCAACAATGGGCTCAAACATAGCAACCACTGTGAGGGTGGTGCAGGACTGGTCAGTGTTTCATTCTGTTGTACACAGGGCCACTATGAGTCAGAATCAACTCAATGGCACCTAACAGCAACAACAACAAAAATGCTTATGGAGCACTGAATTTTGGTTTATAGTGATGGAACAATTGCATTGATTAAGGGTAAGGTTGCACAGTGATTAATGTAATTGATGTCAATAAATTGTACACCTGTAAAAAGTTGAATTGGCAAATGTTGTATGACAGGTATATTTACAACAACAATACAAAAAGGGGCAGCTACCAAGGCAGCTTATGTACAACCAAACACCTCATAGGATTTGGTTTCTTAGTTTGGAGGGTTAGGATAATGATTTCCTGAGGCATCCCAGTTTATTGGCCTAAAATGGTGTTTAGTGCTTCCGTTCTACCTTTTAGTTCATTGTGTAGTGCCTGGGGTGTTAAAAGCTTGCAAGCAGCCATCCAGATACACCAACTGATCTCTATTCGCCTGGAGAAACAGAGGAAGAAGAAGAGTCTGGAATAGGAGGAGAAAATGGAATGTATGGCTAATTGCCTCCATGAACAACTGCCTCCTTTGCCAAGAGGCCAGAATTAGATGATGCCCAGCTACCATTACTGAACATTTTGGTCAAAGATTCTATATACAAATCCTGACCAAAAGGAAGAAAATACAGAAGAGAATTTCAAATTCTCATGAAATCCAGGCTCTCGGGCCACTGAGGCTGGATAAACCCCTGAAACTATTGCCCTGACATAATCTTTAAACCTTAAACCAAAAATATCCCTGGAAGTTTTCTTTAAACCAAACATCAGTTAGGCTTAACTAGTGAAGAATGTTTGCCTTGAGCACTGTGCTCTTTTACGAACTACCTATATGGGATCATATTTACAACAATAACTCAAAAGATTAGATAGGAACCTTAGGGGGCAGTCAGTTTATGTTAATGGGGGAGGAACAACTCACAAAAGGAGGGTGAGAATGGTTGCACAACTTGAAGAATTAATCAGTGTCACTGTACTGTACATGTAGAAAGTGTTGAATTGGTGTATGTTCTGCTGTGTGTATTTTCAACAACAACAAAATTAAAAAATTAAGAAAACTATCAAGCACATAATATGAATATAACCTAGTGAAGCATGTGTATGATCAGTATAAAAAGGAATTATTGTAATTGATGTAATTGAACTCGCTGAATTGTATATGTGAAAAATGTTGAATTGGCAGATGTGGTGTTATCTATATTTTTACAGCAGTAAAAAAGGGGAATTATCCATGAATACCTACATCTTGATGCTGACTAGTCATTGTGAACTCAATCAGTCACACATCTGAGATTATGATATGTTTTTAGAGCCATCCTAGTCACTATGAAAAGGACAAAAATGCATCACATAGTACATGCCCTTGAAGAATCTGAAATCAAAACGCAAAATAATCTTAAAATAGGAAGTAATAATAATGATAACAACAGAAATTAATGAAATATAAAATTAAAATAAGAAAATCAATAAAACCTCAAATAATTATTTTTCTTTGGCAAGTCTGGCTAAGAAAGAGAAAGCACAACCAGTACAAGGAAAAAGAAAAGGCTGAAAAACTATAAAACAATTACAACAGAAGAAATTAAAAAGATATTCAAATTAAACCCCTAAGAATAAGCTCAAACATTTTAACACTATATATGTATGAATTTCTTTTATGGCTAGGAATGTTCACTTTCTAAGATCACTTTATTTTCTCTTCACTTTCATTTTATAGGTGAGAAAACAGAAGTGCAGGAAATGTAATTAACTTCTTCCTATAAAATCATACAGCTAATAATAACACCTACAATTTCTTGGTAGTCTCTATGTCTAACTTTGTGATAGGTGTGTGCTTTATTTCTAATCTTTAAATCGTAGTAAAATGATTTTCTTATGCTGTTTCATAAACTAGCAAATGAGGCTCAAAGAGACTAAGCAATTATTCCAAGGTTACATAAGTTTACCATCTGAAAGAGGCAAGTTTCAAACACCAAAGTCCATGCTCTTGTCTAAGCCATAATACTCTGTGATAGATCTGAAAGTGACTTTTGAAGTGCTTTGCAATATACCAGACAGACTTTCCTAAAGGGTTGTACTTTTGAACACTTTGTACATCAAGGGATGCTCTAGGGGAAGAAAAAAAAAAGCATACCAACAAAAAAAATATATTAAAAAAATATTGCATGATCCATGAGTCCGAATTGACTTGAAGGCAATGTGTTTTGGGGTTTTACTATCCCTCTGTGAGGAGTCCCTAGGTGGTGCAAACAGTTAAGCACTTGACTAGTAGCCAAAAGGTTGGCAGTTTGAACCCACCCAGAGGTGTCTGGGAAGACTGGCAGTCTGCTTCAGGAGTTGGGATTGATTCTACTGCAATTAACAACATCTCTCTCTTGGCACTTTGCAATGTAATTTAGCATAGTAAAACAAAAAACAAGAAACTGGTTGCCATAGAGGTGATTCTGACTTATGGCGACCCTGTGTGTATCACAGTAGAATTGTGCTCCATAAGGTTTTCAATGACTGATTTTTCTAAAGTAGATCACCAGGCCTTTCTTCTGAGGTGCCCCTGGGTAGATTCAAACAGCCAACCTTTTGGTTAGTAACCAAGCTTTCTAACTATTTGCAGCACTCAGGGATAATTCAGTATACTACAGACTCTGGAAAACCCTTCTGGCATGGAATTTATTCAATCTGATTTAATCTAGTGTCTCCTAAATTTATTTGATCTCAGATTCAATACACACACAATTCTTTTTTTTTTTTTTTGAACTTTCTTTCTTTTTCTGAATTTTATTGTGCTTTAGGTGAAAATTTAAAGTGAAAATTAGTTTCTCAATGAAAACTGTTTACACAAATTGTTTTGTGACATTGGTTGCAATCCCCACAATGTGCCAGTACTCTCTCCCTTTCCCTTTCCACCCCAGGTTCCCTGTCGCCATTCGTCCAGTTTTTCTGTCCCTTCCTGCCTTCTCCTCTTTGCTTTTGGGCAGGTGTTGCTCATTTGCTCATTTGGTCTCATATCCTTGATTGAACTGAGAAGCATGTTCCTCACGTGTGTTATTGTTTGTTTTATAGGCCTGTCTAATCTTTGGCTGAAAGGTGGACTTCGGGAGTGGCTTCAGTTCTGAGTTAGCAGGGTGTCCGGGGGCCATAATCTCGGGGGTTCCTCCAGTCTCCTTCAGACCAGTAAGTTTGGTCTCTTTTTGTGAGTTTGAATTTTGAATTTTTTCTCCCGCTCTGTCGTGGACCCTCTATTGTGATCCCTGTCAGAGCCGTTGGACAGTTTTTTTTTTTTAATGACCATTGTAGGGATTTCTTTCTTTTTTGTCTTTTAACATATATTTAGACCTTCCTTAATAGCAACCTCTGCCCAGGGTAACTCTGCTATTGGGTTTCTGAGAAAATATCTTCATACTTTTCCAGTGAAGAAATTTATCTTTTCCCAAATATTAATATATCTTGGGGTGTGGCAGATTGGTGGCGAGGAGTAAAGAGGATAATATTGACTGCAAAAGCTGCTCAGGCAGGAGCTGGTGGCTTTACGATTCCCTCGTCTGAGCGTCTTGATGGCTGGTAAGGAAAGACAGTGGAGATTTAAAAGGCCCGACTCTAAATGGAGTCCCTGGGTGGTGCAAACAGTTAAGCACTAGGCTGCTAACTGCAAGGTGATGATTAGAGTCCATCTAGAGCATCTGGGAAGAAAGGCCTGGTGATCCACTTCTGAGAAATCAGCCACTGAAAACCCTGTGGAGAACGATTCTCCTCTGATACACATGAGGTCGCCATGAGTCTGGTTCAATAGCAACTCATTTAGATTTTTTGGTTTTAGCTTCAAATTACGCTAGCAGATTGCAGTTAACCTAATTGTCATGTCTTTGTCACTCTTCAAATTACCTTTTTTAACTCTCCTGCCTTCTGTCTCTGCCCCATCCCCAATCTTCCATCATGATTTTACACAATCTTTTTCCCTTCTGGAAATACAAATCTGAATAACAGAGATGATCTGATGTTTCTGTATTTGTACTACCCCTCTACGTAAACACACTCCCAGTCTTAGGACCCTCTTTTAATTATTTGCTTCACAGACAGAGGATTTCTTGTAAAATCCTGATCACAGGCCAGAGTTTTTAAAATTTTGGTAAAGTTGTTGTTTACAATAAAAGCTTACAGTTTTTTTTTTAATTCAAGTACCACAAAACAATCTGAAGCGTTAAATGAGGGTCCTGAAAGACATGATATGGTACTATTGAAATGATTCTACAATGAATAGAAATGCAGACTTAAAAGGTCTAAATGGAAATCTTTCTAGAAAAGAGAACAAGTTCATCTAGTCCTCCCTCAAACACGTTTTTAAAAAGTTATTAGTCAGGAAAAAAAAAGTTAAATCCAGAAAATAGCTTCAAATGCATTGTAATCCACAGGAAAATCAGCAGAATCATTCAGATTGACTCCTACCTTTCGACTCAAAAGACAAAATAATTATTAGTGATGAATAGTCTGAGTCACCTATGCTCCTAAATTAAACACAATGGCCTACTTAGGGATATTTTAATATATATAATATATAACTAGAGGGTAGCTTTGAAATTTTGATTCACCATTGATAGCATTAGTGAGGAGTATATGATTTATTGTTCTGAAAATTCAATGAACCACGCAGTTTTTTTTTTTTTTGTAATGAAATCCCTCTGCAATTCACTCTTTCTATTTAATTATATGCACTTTTCCCAATAAAAGGTAGTTTATGCAAGTCTAGGAAACAAGCATTTCTCAACTAAATTATACTGATCCTATACTGTACTTTCTAGATGTCTCTATTAAATCAAAACTGTTCAATAAATATTTATAAACATCAATGCACCAAGGCCCATGGTACCTGTCTGGGAATACAAAGAAAAACAAGATATGGGCACTGCCAACAAGGAATCATGATCTACTGAAAACCAGTGAGTTCGTCTTAATTGGAATTGAGGTCACCCTGTTCTAGAACATGTTTCAAGAGGATTTTAAAATATAAAAGGAAACTTCAGCTTTGGAAACCTTTTGAGTTTCATAAACATTGTGTCATAATTTTTTTTTAAACTAAGGTATTCATGGGATTTCAAACCATGAGTTGGTGTGAGTATTTAGTATATTTTGTAATGTGAATTGCACAGGAATACTTTATTACTTTTTTCCATCCATCATGGCATTTGAAGGTGAATGACTTGCATCATGAATAAACTCAATTGTTCAGCAGACAGCTCTTTAATTATAAATCTTTAAATGTTTGGGAGGAATGCATTTTACTGCAGTTCCTCTCACAAAACGACAAACTGTGAAAATATAACTTTCGTATTTTATAATTAGGAAAAGATATTGTTAAAGAAGGCCTTTTAAATACGCATAATGATACATGTTTACATGTTGTCTTTTCCATAACATTTAAAATCATATTCATGCAGCGAAGATGGCAAAGTGTCGGGTTATTAAAAATATATATATATTCTCTCTGCAGTACAGAACACTTTAACAAAGTAATGCTGGATATGTTTCAAGTCAGTAACTCTAATGGCATTCTTCAATTTCTCATATTACCAAGCTCTCAGAACAAAAGTGCCACTATCAATAGGGTGCAGATTTTCCACTAACTCATTTTGATTTCCATTGAAACATTTTCTTCATACTTACATGGACTCTCTAAAAGTCTTCAAGCTTTTTAAATATTGGATGTGAAGACTAAAGCCAGAAGCTATTTATTTGGGAAATTAATTTTCCTAATCTCTTGCAGCCATTTCCACACTCTAAAAATGTAGGGAAGAAATGAAGAATAACAGCGGGGAGGGACAAATGAGTAGTGACAAAACTGGAGCCAGGTTTGAAGGAGAAAGTTTTAGGTGTCCAAATGAGAATTTAACGGTAAATTTTAGGAGTGTTCAAAACTAGATACCTAGTGTGTAGTTGTTACAATGTAATGGACTTGCCTTGTGAAATTGGCTTTTCTCGTTGCTTTCCGGTTGCGGTGGAGCTGATTCCGACTCATAGCGACCCTATAGGGCAGAGTAGAACTGCCCCATAGGGTTTCCAAGGAAAGGCTGGTGGATTCCAACTGCCAACCTTTTGGTTAGCAGCCGAGCTCTTAACCACTGTACCACCAGGGCTCCAAAATTGGTTTAAGAATGCATAATCTAAGTCTTCACAATTCAAACTTACATAGAGAACACGAATTTCTAATCAAAGTATCAAACCCCTCAATATATATTAATTTGCCTCAGGATTGCCTGGAGAACTTTTTACTACACAGATTGCTGTTTCAATATGTCTGGGATGGGATACAGGAATTTGCATTTCTAACAAGGTTCCAAGTGATGCTGATGCTGTGGATCCAGAAACCACACTTTGAGAACCAGTGTGTTAGATGTTATTCTCGGGAGACGTTTAGAGGACAAAATAAAACCATATGAAATAAATGCTCAATTGTAAGCGTGTGTCAATATATAAAGTGTATATAAGAATAAAAATATTCAGGCCGTTAGGCTTTTGAGAACACATCACAGAGTTAGTAAGATATAAGATAGCAGTACAACCATTGGAAAGATTTTGAAAAATGAATGTGGAGGAATTAAGATCTGAGCATGAGGAATTATGGAGAGTATATAGACAGAGTTTGGAGTAAGTGGAAGATGTCTGGGTGGAAAAAAACTAAGGCAATTTCTGCCTGCAGAAAAATTCATGTAGAATGTGATGAGAGATAAGGTTGGTAAATTGGACTAGACTATGGGGAATAAGAATTATGGGCTTTGTAAATTTCCACGAAAAGGAAAATATGATGAAATTAGAGGAAACTGAATACTGAGCAAGAATAAGATGTAGATGGCTCAGGGGAGTATCTAAATCTTACTCTTCACTTACTCTTTTTTTTTGCAGTGTTTCAGAATTTTTTTTCATTGTAGTATCAATGACTGCTGACATAAATTATTTCTTTGAACCATAATGCATGAAAATCATTTGTAGTCCATGGCTTACAAAAAAAGAATCTTCGATCACCCTCCATATTACAAATTATATAGTGCCAAGTAGCAAAGCTCAAACTAATTATGAACAGAATTTTGTCTCTTTTGCCCCCATGTATGCGGTACATTTATTCAACATCATCAAGAAATTACTTGTCTAGAATTTGGCAGACACTGAAAATGTACCTAACTTAATTTGTATAATAGAGTTTAACTGTAAGGACATCCAGTTGTATATAAATATGCTCTTATGATACATTGTTTTCCCTTTGGTGTCCATTGTTAGTAGAAAGAATAGATACTATTTTCCCTATGGTTTTATCTTAATAAAATGAATGATATTTATGATATATAGTTATGCCATATATACTTAGAATCACTTTTTGAAGTATAGATACTCAACATTAATTTTAGGTAACCCTGGAAAGTAAAAATAAACTAAAAAATGTACTAATACACCTCAAGGATTAGATTATTAAACTTCATTTCATGGCCTTTGTTCATTTGGATTAATTAAAAAGTAGAGATGCCTTAATTATTTCAGAAGTAAGAAAAAAATGTAGCCCCAAAATGAAACTTAAGACTTTCACAGAGTGGAGGAGAGGACAATCTCACAGTTACTCTGTTAAGAAAAAACAAAACAAACTCATTTTAATGTGACATATTGACAATGCATGAAGGAAAGCCTACGCTTCTTGGAATTTCTCTTGTAGCATATTTCTAAGGACAGTTAACTTCTGCAAGCAGAAGTTTCTAATGAAGATATCACAAACACGGTCTTGATGAATGGAACAACAATGGTATGAAAATGGTATAGATGTTCATTCAATATGAGAATACCAAAACAAAAAAAAAACAAAAAACAAACCCATTGCCTTTGAGTTGATTCCGACTCAGAGCGACCCTATAGGACAGAATAGAACTGCTCCATAGGGTTTCCAAGAAGCAGCTGGTGGATTCAAACTGCTGACCTTTTGGTTGGCAGCCAAGCTCGTAACCACTATGCCACCAGGGCTCCAAAATAAGAATACAACTGAAAAAATTATTGTCAGGATCTTAGAGAAGAAGCATAGGAACTAACATGTTTACCACCAGTATTGATTCAAATTGTTCACTTGGAAGGTGCGTCAGGATATAGTATTAGGTCCATGAGACAAATTAGGACTCATCTTTCTTTCTGCTGCAAGACTGTTAGAACACCACTGGAATCATCTGTTTCTAAAAAGCTGGGCAGAACTCCCCCATGGATATTGATTCAGGCTCTTTTCCATGGGAATAGTTCTTAGACAACTCTCTGAATTTCTTCTGAACTTGTTGTCCACTTCTGGGTTCTGGGCTCCTCTTTGGTCAGTTTTGTAATTTATATTTTCCTAGAAAAACTTCATTGCTTGGAAGAAGAATTCATATTTATTGCCATACAGTTGCTTTTTATATTTTCTTATAATTTTTAAAATCCTCTGAATATGTGGCTATGTATTTTTCTCATTCGTAAAGTCATGTACTTCTTTATTCTATAGCAGCACTGGCAGAGTTTAGTGTTATTCATTGTTCTTTTAAAGTTCTGTTATTAGTTCTATTAATTTCCTATTTTCCAATTTATTTCTTTTAACTGTATCATATCTTCTTCTCTTTTAAAAATTTACTAGTCTTCTTAGTAATTTATATTTTAATCTATCTTTTACATTTTTGGAATAAGTAATTTATTTTCATGGAGTAAATACTAGCAATTAAAAATATATATTATATTATAGCCCCCCTTTTCTAACAAAATGACACTTCAATACACTCTTTTTAAGTTTATTTTACTTAATAATATTTTTTGGATATTGTAGTGGGTTGAATGGTGGCCCCTGAAAAGAAACGTCCACTCAGAACCTGTGAATGTGAACTTTTGAAAAGATCTTTAAAGATATAATTTAAGGATCTTGAGGTAAGATCATTCTGTATTAGAGTGGGCCCTAAATCCTAAATGAATGAAAAGTCTCCTTATAGAGAAGAGAAGGGGGAAACACACACAGCGGAGATGGGCATGTGAAGTCAGAGGCAGAGATTGGAGTGATGAATCTACAAGCCAAGGAATAACAAGTATTGGCAGCAGCCACCAGAAGCTAGGAGAGAGGCACGGAGTCTCCCGCAGATCCCCAAGAAAGAACCAACCCTGTGGACGCCTTCAGTTTGGTCTCCTGATCTTCAGAACTGTGAAAGACTGTATTTCTGTTGTTGTAAGCCACTCAATATGTGATAATTTGTTACAGAAGCCCCAGGAAACTAATACATAGATCTTACCATATCAATACATAAACAGCTTCTTCGTTCTTTTACCCAGCTTTATTCTTGTGTATAGATTTACCATAATTAATTTAACCAATACAGTACTCTGTTGACAGATATTCAAGTTGTTCCTTTTACTTTTACTATTATAAACAATGAATGAATAAATCTTCATACGTCATTTTTCACACAGTGAGTACAATAAGTACCGGGGTTAAGAACGTCTGACTTATGATGGACAACTTGTACTTAAGAACAGACTGCCATAAAGCCTATTACTTTAAAAATTTGAGTTAAATACAATGGCTCATAAGAACAAACGCGTGCACTACTTTGTGATGCCCATGAAAACATAGCACGGTTTGGGAATGTTTAAGTGTTTTATATGCACAGAAAGGTAAAATAAATACTATATATTAAGGCAAACATTTGACTAAATGATGTTAAGTAAGAATCGAATGTACCTGTTCTGACTTAACCTACAAATTTGACTTAAAAACAGACTTAGGAATGAATCTTGTTCGTAACCTGGGGACTGCTTGTACATCTGTTGCATACATTCCAAGACATGAAATTGCTGGACCAAAGGGTATAATTACTTTATAATTTTGGTAGATATTGCCAAATTCCCCATCAGAGGATTGTATAGATTATAACTCCCACCAGAAATGAATGAGAGTGCATATTTTCTCAAAGCCTTGCCAAAACTGCGTATTGTCAAACTTTTTATTTTTCCACACCAGGAGGAGAAAAATATTGTCTCAATGCATTTTAACTTGTATCTCTTTTTAGCAATAAAATAAAATATGTTTCTTTATGTTTAAGAGCCGTTTGAATTTCCTTTTCTACTAAGTATCTGTTTAAGTCCATTGACAATTTTTTGGGGGTGGTTGGTATTCACATATTAGGGAATGTATCCTTTTACTTGCGATATGAGTTGAAAATATTTTTTCTCAGTTATTTGTCGTTTGATTTTGCTAATGATATTTTTTGCTATATAGGTTTTTTTTTTAATTGTCTATAGTTGAACTATTCCTCCACCCGTGTGTCAGTTTGTTGTACTGTGGTGGTTTGTGTATTGATATGATACTGGGAGCTATGCCATGGGTATTTCAAATACCAGCAGGGTCACCCATGGTGGGCAAGTTTCAGAGGAGCTTTCAGACTAAGACAGACTAGGAAGAAAGGCCTGGAAATTTACTTCTGACAATTAGCCAATGAAAATCTTATAGAGCACAACAGTACATTGTCCAATATAGTGCTGAAAGATGAGCCCCCTAGGTTGGAAGGCACTCAAAATACACAGTGGCTGCAACAATGGACTCGGAGCATATCAACGATCATGAAGATGATGCAGGACCAAGCAGTGTTTCATTCTATTGTACATGGAGTTGCCATGAATCAGAGCCAATTCAATAGCAATTAAAAACAAGTTG
This sequence comes from Trichechus manatus latirostris, assembly GCF_000243295.1. Lineage (NCBI taxonomy): Eukaryota > Metazoa > Chordata > Mammalia > Sirenia > Trichechidae > Trichechus > Trichechus manatus. The sequence goes on from NW_004444205.1 coordinate 375,649, forward strand.
AATTATCAAGTCTTTTCCTATGTGGCTTCTGAATTTTGTTCATAGTAGAAAGGCCTTCCCAAATTCCAGGTTGTAACAGAACTCGCCCACGTGTGTGTCAAGTTAGTTTTTGGTTTCATTTTGCACATTTAAATCTTTTGATTTTGGAAACTTATCCTGGTGTACAGTATGAGGTAGAGATCCATTTTGTTTCCCCACAAAATTACCCAGTTGTCAAAACACTATTTTCCTCACTTTTTTGTATACCAACCTTCTTTCTAGCATGTTTACTGTCCTCCCCCATTTTCAGGCTGTGTCTGGGTCCTCTGGTAATGGGCGGAGCGCAATGTTAGTAGTAAGGGGTCCAGAAAAGCTTCACTTGGCTGGTATCCATTTGTCATTGGTTTCCTTTGGCTGTGGCAAATACTTAAAACTTACTCTTTTATCTAAGAGGTATTTTTTTAAAAATTGTACTTTAGATGAAGGTTTACAGAGCTCCTCATTAAACAATACACATATTGATTTGTGACATTGGTTCTCAACCCTGCAACGTGTTAACACTCTCCTCTTCTCTACCTTGGGTTCCCCATTTCCATTAGTCCAGTTTTCCTGTCCCCTCCTGCCTTCTCATCCTTGCCCCTTGGCTGGTGTGCCTATTTAGTCTTGCATACGTGGTTGAGCTCTGTGTATTATTGTTTGTTTTATGGGCCTGTCTAATCTTTGGCTGAAGGGTGAACCTCAGGAGTAACTTCAGTACTGAGTTAAAAGTGTATCGGGGCCATACTCTCGAGGTTTCTCCAGTCTCTTTCAGACCAGTAAGTCTGGTCTTTTTTTGTGAGTTAGAATTTTGTTTTCCATTTTTATCCAGCTCTATCCGGGACTTTCTATTGTGAGCCCTGTCCGAGTGGTTGACGGTGGTAGCCGGGTACCATCTAGTTGTGCTGAACTCAGTCTGGTGGAGGCTGTGGTAGTTGTGGTCCATTAGTCCTTTGAACTAATCTTTCCTCTAAGGGGTATTTTTTGTAGTTCTCCAATAAAGTAATTCCAATAATGGAATTACTAACAATTACTAACAATTCCCTCGAAGCTGCTAAAGAGAAAATATCCAGATCTATAGCTTCTTACCATATGAAATGAGAGATTTAGCATGGTCTTATTTTCTCCCTTTCAGTATCTTTTCCTCATTCACTGCTGTTACTGGCACAATCTGCACTTTTAGATCCAAATGTTATCAGTAATATTTTCACTACATTATGTTTATTCTCTTTGAAAAAGCATTTTGACATTTACATATTTTCATAACCATGCCAATAATTATTCAGATGAACTGGTTAAATATCTCTGTTTTCATTATGCAGGGCATTATTCTTTATGGCACATGTTTTACCTAACTGATTTCTTCATTATAATTTATTTCTTGGCTGGAATATGATTTTAAGTAATATTTTTAAGAATGCAATGGTTTCTTAAGCTATGTATATACAAGAACATCTTTCTCTTTCCATTAACATGAATGAGAGCATAGCTTTTAAAATATTCTTAGGTAATGTTTTCTACCAAAACCTCTATGTACATGTTGCCCTGTCTTCTCGTATTTAGTGTTAAAGAAGAAAAACCCAAACCACCCTGGTTCTTTTCACCTGTGTATAAGTAACTTCTCCTTGAAATTTGAAATGTTCACCTGGGTGTCATCTAAATGTGGTTTTTCCCTTCATTAAGTAGTTTAGTCCAATAGATAAGAGCATGGACTCTGATGTCCAACTGCCTACCTCTGAATTCTGGTTCCATCACATAATAGATTTTGTAACTCTGAGCTAGTCACTGAATCTTTCTTATTGTTCAGTTTTCTTATCTGTTAAATGAGGATGGTAAGATTTTTCTGAATACTAGTTGAGATCATAATATAAAGTGCTTAGGACCAAGATCTGCACAGAGTAAATGCTCAATAAACTGTAGCTATTATTTTTTTCTATTTTCAGAAGGCTGTTTCCATTTGAAGTTCAATTCTTTTTATGCTTACAAAATCTTTTTTTGCTTTTTTGTTTTCCTTTGGTCTGCTCTCTTCTCTCTTAATAGAATTCTTATTATACATATTGGATTTCCTGGATCTGTCCTCTAGGTCTCTTATCTTTTCCCTCATCGTCTTCATTTCATTAACCTTTTCCTCTGACTTCTGAGAAGATGTCTCAGGTCAATCTTTTAAATTAATTACATGGATTTCTGCAATATTGAGTTTGTTGTTTACTGTCTCTATTGGATTTTAAATTTGATCAGCATATCTACTGATTTGTAAAGGCTAAAAGAGCTATGTTAAAATCTCCCACTCTTAGATTGTGGTTTTGTTGGTTACTTTAAAAATAATTATTTTGAATTTCTTATTGATTCCTTTCCATAGATGAGTTAATAATGTGGTTCATTTTAAGACTAAAAATTAGAGATTAAATTTTTTTTTGCTTTTTCATAGGAAAATATTTACTTAGACTCATCAACATGGGGGAATGCTTTGCCCTTTTCATGTCTTTTTCTCATTGCCCATACTTCAAATGAGAGATAGCCTTTACAAGAACTTGTAAGTGTCTATATTCAAATTTTGTGGTACAAGACAAAGGAGAAAGAGGAAAGTTCATATTTTATTTGTTTTTATTTTGCTAAGATGCTACACTGAAAGCGGTCTCATGCAGAAAATTTTATGACTTTGCCGTGCAGTAAATTTTCAATGTTTCATGTTAGGCACTATTGATTAAAATTCCCAAAACTCTTCTTGGGATTGTGATTTACTCTTTGCCAACTGTTCCAGGGGAAACTTTGCCTTTTAGCTTAAAAAGTTTAAGCTTGGGGGCCCTTCATTTGGCCAAAGTTCTGATATCTTTTAGAAATATGGAGGTAGCTACCAGCTAATGGCAGCATCTTTTATTTCTGTTCTCTTTCCCTCTGTGTGTTTAGGTTTGTTATGAATGTCTGACATTGTCTGGGTGGCTACAAGGTCTCTCTGTGTGACATGACCGCCATCAATGGGAGGGAAACAAACAATGCCATTCCTTGTATCATGTGAGCTTTGGAATACTACCCACTCTGTGTGGTATCCTAAAGTTATTCCTGAGGTACTTCCTTTGCCCAAGCTAATGTGTGGGAGCAAGTTACTTCTGCTCTGTTGGCTCCATTATGCAATCTTGTCCACTATGTTATATTGGCGACACTTTGCTTACACAGAAATTTTAACTGCTTAATATCCCACCAGCATCAAATCTTCAGAAATTACTCAAAATAATCTGACATTTTAACAGCACCATTCACTGTTTTCATATTTCTTAGATCATTTAAATGGAATTTGAGGAGGGAGGGGAAGTAAATACTTGGGCTCAAATTGTGTCTTGAAACCTAAACTAACTTGCTTTATTCTCTTAAAAGTATGTCACAAGTGCCTTTTTATGTCAATAAATATTTACTTCTTCTAATATTTTAATGGCTAAAGAGGCTTCATCCCACCTTTTTAAAATATCCAGGTTAATGAGTTGATCATTATTTTTGTGAATTCCTAACAAGCTCTGAAGAACTCCAAAAGTTATCAGCAATATATCACTTCTCCACAACAGTGTCAGCAGAACAAAAAAGTGACCCACACTGTTTTCTTACCCAACAAAATTTAATTATCTTCCTAAGCAGCTATATCCATGACTAAAGATATAGGAGAGAATAAAGGTAAGACATGTCATATTGGCTCTTACATTTTAAAATGCTCTTTAGTTGGAGAAACTCTAAATCATCATCATCAACAGCAAACATTTATTGACCCAACTCTCATGGATGCATCACTAAGGTCAATATAATGGATTTGGATGAATCTGCTTGCTAGAAGTAAATTTACTGATAGCATAAAGCATCAGTCCAAACTTTCTATGATAGTTAAAAAATATATATATGCCAAGTAAATCATTTCCCCAAAGCCTTCTAAATTTTAGAAAGGTATCATAGCAATAGAAGTATATGGCATAAGCAAAGCACACTGAAATTACATCAATATGTCCGTTTGGGAAAGAAGAGATTTCAGACTGGTAGAATCATGGGGCTGGGGAAAATGACCTGTGTGCACACACTGGCTCATTCTCATTATGAAAAGCTGACATTGTGTTCACATCATAAAGAGGCAAGAACTGAACAGCTTACAAAACTGGTGCGTGTACGTGTGTGTTGCACATGTATATTTGCACACTATAACAGTCAATGGACCCTATGTTTAAAAAAAAAGAAAGAGGAAGAGGAGGGAGAAAAGAAGGAAAGAAAACACATTCCTTTTTTACATTAAAAGCATATTTTACCATTTCAAACGATTAAATATATTTATAATGTGTCTCTGACATTGCTGACAACTTCCATTGTTAATGATACTTAACCTTAAACAAGAAACAACCTCCAATTAAATGCAGATCTTGCATCAGAGAATTTGAAATAAACATTTCTTGCAGTAGTTGCCTAGTTCAGTTTCCGATGACTTCCTTCTTCGACAACTGCGTGGTTGCTGGGAAACTTGCTCTTATTCAATGAGCCATCCCTTTATTTACAGCTTGAATGACCCATATGTGGAATCAGAAATAAAGTTGGATCAATCAGATTCTTTTTCCCTGAGAATTTCTAGAGAAAAAGAAGTCAGGAATTAGTTGAGTTATGCTAATGGAAGTACTCAGAGTGATTAGGTCCCTGAACACTTTCTGCTGAGTCCTTGACTTTGCACTTCCCAAGGCCAGGAGATTTAGTTTTCCTTGAATTCCCTAAGCTCTTCCTTCATCCTTCCAGTTAATTACCTGTTATTGGTGATGCTCTTTGCACATGTCATTATAATAGTTTACTTTATCTTCTCGAGCCGCCCTTTGAAATCTTCTGTTCACTTCTTTTACTTCATCATTTCTTCCTTTTGCTTTAGCTACTCTCTGTTCAAGAGGGAAGAACACGCTTGGCATTTCTCAAGCTGAAAGAACTGAAGAAAAAATTCAAGCATCAAGTTGCAATAGTGAAGGATTCTATGGTGAAAATATTAAATGACACAGAAAGTATCAAAAAAAGATGGAAGGAATACAGAGTCATTATACCAAAAAGAGTTGGTCGATGTTGAACCATTTCAAGAGGTAGCATACGATTAGGAGCCGATGGTACTGAAAAAGAAGCCCAAGCTGCGCTGAAAGCATTGGCAAAAAACAAGGCTTCAGGAATTGACAGAATAGCAATTGAGATGTTTCAACAAATGTCTGCAGCGGTGGAAGTGCTCACTCATCTATGCCAAGAAATTTGGAAGACAGCTACCTGGCCAACCGACTCGAAGAGATCCATATTTCTGCCTATTCCTAAGAAAGGCGATCCGACTGAATGCAGAAATTATCGAACAATATCATTAATATCACACACAAGTAAAATTTTGCTGAAGATCATTCAAAAGCGGCTGCAGCAGTACGTCAACAGGGAACTTCCAGAAATTCAGGCCGGATTCAGAAGAGGACAGGGAACCAGGGATATCATTGCTGATGTCAGATGGATTCTGGCTGAAAGCAGAGAATACCAGAAAAGAAGTTTATCTGTGTTTTATTGACTATGCTAAGGCATTCGACTGTGTGGATCATTACAAATTATGGATAACATTGTGAAGAATGGGAATTCCAGAACATTTAATTGTGCTCCTGAGGAACCTGTACATAGATCAAGAGGCAGTTGTTCCAACAGAGCAAGAGGATACTACATGGTTTAAAGTCAGGAAACGTGTACATCAGGGTTGTATCCTTTCACCATACCTATTCAATCTGTATGCTGAGCAAATAATCCCAGAAGCTGGACTATATGAAGAAGAACAGGGCATCAGGATTGGAGGAAGACTCATTAACAACCTGCATTATGCAGATGACACAACCTTGCTTGCTGAAAGTGAAGAAGATTTGAAGCACTTACTGATGAAGATCAAAGACCACAGCCTTCAGTATGGATTACACCTCAACATAAAGAAAACCAATATCCTCACAACTGGACCAATAAGCAACATCATGATAAACAGAGAAAAGATTGAAGTTTTCAAGGATTAAATTTTACTTGGATCCACAATCCATGCCCACAGAAGCAGCAGTCAAGAAATCAAATGACACATTGCTTTGGGCAAATTTGCTGCAAAAGACCTTTTAAAGTGTTGAACAGGAAAGCTATCACCTTGAAGACTAAGGTGCGCCTGACCCAAGCCATAGTATTTTCAATCGTATCATATGCATGAGAAAGTTGGGCAATGAATAAGAAAGATAGAAGGAAAATTGACGCCTCTGAATTGTGGTGTTGGCGAAGAATATTGAAAATACCATGGGCTGCCAAAAGAATGAACAAATCTGTCTTGGAAGAAGTACAACCAGAATGCTCCTTAGAAGCAAGGA
>NW_004444205.1:382125-416438 GCF_000243295.1 Trichechus manatus latirostris
TGTTGTCAGAAGTGATCAGTCCCTGGAGAAGGACATCATGCTTGCTAAAGTAGAGGGTCAGCGAAAAAGAGGAAGACCCTCAACGAGATGGATTGACATAGTGGCTGCAACAATGGGCTCAAGCATAACAACGATTGTGAGCATGGCGCAGGACCGGGCAGTGTTTTGTTCTGTGGTACATAGGGTCGCTGTAAGTGGGAACTCACTTGATGGGACCTAATGATTGGTGATGCTAACCAGAGTTGCTTTCTGTTACTTTAAACCAAAAGAATTCAGAATTTGATTCACATTATTTCATTGATGCTAAGAACACTTTGTGGCCAAACCATGGACTGTTTGTATAATTTCAAATAACAAAATGGCAAAGAAATAAAATAGTGAGATTTGGTTCAAAGGATTGTATACAGTCCGGCACATATCAGTAAGCTGTAAGCATTTCCAAGAATATCAAATGTTTTGCTTTGGTTCCCATTGGGGGAGGAGGTTCAACATCTACACGGAAGGTAAATCAATGATTGTTGAGGAGCCAGTCAAGATTATTTATTTCAAATATATAGTAACTGGATTTTTTAAAGAATAAAGAGAAAATCCATCTACTTTGTCATACTAGAACAACAGAATACATTTCTATATGACTTCATATTTTTAAAACCCTTAACCATAACTCATCGGTTAATCCTGAACAGGTTGGTTCATATAGTCTCAAATAAGTAATTTCATACAAAGAAACTCAAGCACATAGAAATGTCCTTAACCCAGGTTTTTAATCAAGATTATTGCTGAGCCAGGAGAACTCCCCAACATGTAATTCCTAGGCCTGTGTAATTGGATCTGAATTATAACAGCTTCCTTAGAACTTGACAAATACCCTCAGTAAAAGTTCAAGGGCATGTAATACCATGGGAGTTACTTGTCCAAATGTATTTCAGTGTGACCCAACATGCAAGTTGCTCTCTGAAGAACATGGGGGTTGTGATTCAAGAGCAGATTTTGGGTGTAAGAATTGTAGGCACTGTTGTGTCTCCAGCAGAGACTTGTTCTCACATCAAAAAAGACATTCACAGAGTTTGTCCACCAACTGTCACCATTATATTGGGGAGGTTACCGTAGAGCTCTCTAAAAGAGTTTGCTTCCTTTGTGATTTGGTTTTATGAGCCTTGAAAGCAGATAAATAGATAGATGCTGACTGGTACCAAAACAAAACCAAACCCATTGCCGTTGAGTCGATTTTGACTCATAGTGACCCTAGACAGATACACACACACACACACACATATATACATTTATAAAAAAAACAAACAAACAAACCTGTTTGCCATCGAGTCAATTCCGACTCATAGCAGCCCTACAGGACAGACTAGAACTGCCCCAATAAGGTTTCCAAGGAGCGGTTGGTGGTTTTTGAACTGCCGACCTTTTGGTTAGCAGCCAAACTCTTAACCACTACACCACCAGGACTCCATATACATATATGTATTATGTCTATGTAGATATATATATACACACTCTCATATATATATGTATTGTGTATGTGTATATATATATGTATATACTTTGTTCATTACTTGAACATAGCAGCACAAATAGCAATGTCTTTATCCTGTTTTTTATCATATATAACTACTTTCACTGTTTTCAGCTTCTGAAGAAAACATCACTTATGGGACAAGTCCAAGTCCTAACTCTAGTCTTCTTTTGTAATTGTTTATTTGACTCTGGGAATTCCAGGGATGCCCGAGACTATCTGACACCTTTAACTCTCCTTATCACCTGTAAAAGCTCTTACTCTGATAATGTTGCATAAGAAACAACTCCAAAATCTCATTGATTCACGACAAAAATTTATTTCCTGATCTTGAGTCTGTGGGTTGGCTGCAATGACTCTGTTCCAGGTAGTGTTCAGATTCAAATGACTTCTCATTCTGGAACCAAGGCGTATGGAATACCTCCTAGCTATAATGAAGTGTTCTCATACAGAGGGTAGCAGCATAGAGGGATGGCAGAAACTTCCAATGCCTCTTAAAGTTTCCATTCGAAACCGCCTCCACTTAAAGCTGGCATGTTGTCACTTACAGCCAAATTCTATTGGTCTATTGGCCAAATCAAGTCACTTGATGATACCATCATCAATGGGATGGTGAAGTATACTCCTTTTATGATGGGGAGGGAGAGAGGAATGAAGATTTTCTAGACTAATACAGTCCATTACATATTTTCTGCCCACGACACTCAAAAAAACTTAATATCCTGTTGAATTTTCAGGTGAGAGCTGTGAACCACAGACAACTGGCAGATTTGAAGTGATAATTTTTTAACAAAGAAAAGTAAGAGGATTTAGGAATCTGTGAGCTTTGGTGAGATTATGAAATGTTAAAAGTTTAAGTGATCAGCATACATATAAAGGACTAAAGCCTAGTCTCAGTCCGGTATCTCCATCTATTATCCCCACTCAATTTAATATTTATTCTCTTCAGCATACATCAGGGATGTGTATCTAAGATATCCTAAGGAACCCAAAACACAAGATTTTTAAACTGGAAAGTTTAAATAAAAATAAGTGACATTTGTTCAGCACTTTATCATGCTTCCTCTCTGAGTGATAAAACTAACATTGAAATTCATTTTCTCATAAGGTGATGCTCTTATCCCAAGCATCTTTCTCAAAAGTGTGTCAGTTGATAGGACATGCATACAAAGCTGAAGTTTAGTATGCTGTTTATTGCCATTTTTATTGTTCCCTGCTTTAATTAAAGCTTTCATTGATGGTGAAATTATTGATCCTGGAATGATCCTCGACAATGTCTGAAAAGAATGCTTGCATTCATTGTTATATAGTGTTTTTGAACTAGCTGGCAAGAAACGAGTAGCTATTACATTGCACATGACAACTAAATTTTTATTTGGTAAATGCCTCTAGGAATTTAACATAGAAGATACTAAAATGTCTTTAGGGTTCTAGTTTGCTTAGAATTTATCTTTAGAATAAAACCAACAAAAAACATGGACTACTACATCTATTGTTTCATTACATTTTTCCATGTACTGAAAAGAAACAATGCTGTGCATTATCTTTGTTAGTCAGTGGAATTTTAAAGTAGAGTTATTGTGACTTAAACAAGGCAGAGTTACTCAGTTTTATTTTTTGTCATTATGCAGCCTGTCAGTTTTCAGTAACAGCTGTTTCTCGTTTATTTGTTTGGCTGGTTGATTTTTGGATGTTGTGATGGCCACTCTATGTCGGGTGCTAATTTCTCCTTTGGTAAGCATAACAGAGATTTCCTGGCTCAAATTTAAATTCAAAATTACATCCATCCTCTAATTCCAAGTATATCATTATTAAATATTTCAGTGGATTTCTCTAAACTCTGCACATTATCTCTGGAGAATGGAACATTCAAAGCAAAGTTAGAGTTTGCTATTGGATTTGTAGTAAAGCGAAGCAGAATGACGGTGGTTAAAAAAGATACATGGAATGCCACCAAATTAAAAGTGTGAAGCTGCCAAACTCCTGCTCTCCTCTTCAGAAACCTGAGTGGTTTCTTCTAAATAAGGTGGAGGCCCCTCAAGTCCAGAAATGGCCATTTCTGTTAGGAAAACAGGAACAGAAAAGCTCTATCACATCCTGAGAATACTGATTTACTCGTGTTCCACTGCAGTTACTTGGAACCCCCATTTTCAAGCTCGGCATGACCATATAGCTTGCCTGGCAAACCCACCACCAGCTTGGACTGCCTTGGCTGGTGTTCCTAACATAGCTTTAGTCAAAAATAAAGGCAAGAATGTAAAGTATAAAGTAAAGGGCTCAGGCTGAGATCCTGACATTTCCGCTTTACATATCCTTTTTTAGAAAACAAGTTAGGGCAAGGCTCACAGCTGCAGATTCCAAATGTCTGCCTTGAAAGGCGTTTCATGTATGGGGTACAGAAAACAGATTCTAAGTTTGACTCTTAACTCTGCCAATGCGTGATCTCTATCATATTGCTTACATGTGCCTCAGAGTCCATGTCAATAGAGCCAGTGTATTAATAGTGTCTACTTTATAAAGAGCTGCGATGAGGAGTCAATGAAATCATATATTTAATACATAAATAATAATTTAACAATGTATAAATTTACAAAATAAAATAATAATATATGAATAATGATTATATAATATATAAAGCACTTTACATAGTGTTTGAACCATAGTAAGCAGACAATAAAAAGATACCTTAGAAAGACTGTTAAGTGAAAGTATAACCTATTCAGGAAGGAAAAACAAAACACAATAACAACAAAAATATATGTCTCTGAGCTACATATGTCTCTTAATGAAAATCAAATTGGGCAGGGTAAAAAGGAGACAAACTTAATAAATTATACCCTTAGTTGTCCGTTCTTTCTCCTTTTTCATGTTGTTCGTGACAACTTTAGTGAAGTATTTGGAAGGGGTTGTAGCTTGTAGATGCTTGTGTTCTGAAAAATGGTGGAAGGACTAGAGCAATGCTGTTCAAGAGAAATATAGTGTGAGCCACATAGTGATTTTACATATTTTAGTAACCACATTAAAAAAGTATAATGGGAAGAGGGGAAGTTAATTTAAGAACATATTTTTTCAACCCAATATATCCAACATATTAAAATTTGACATGTAACTGATGTAAAATCATTAATGAGATATTTTCAATTTTTTCCCTGTCCAAATTCAATATGTGTTTTACACTTACAGCACGTCTGAATTCAGACTAGCCACATTGCAAGTGTTCAATAGTCATCACATATGGCTAGCAGCTACCATACTGGAGAGAAGGAGTGGAAGACAGGTAAGATAAGGAAGAGGAGTTGGGGTGGGAAATGGAGTTAAAGGCTGTGGAGTGGTACTCTTATAAATTTTGTGACCAAATGCTTTGTTTGCAGACTGAATTGTATCAGAGAATCATTTTCAAGACTGCTATAAGGCATATGAACCAAATATGTAGGCACATCTTCTAAGAAGACTTGACCATCTTAGTAAGACACTGATCCGTTGTAAGGCAGTGTAGAGGATGTCTTTTGTTGCCTACTTATTAAAATTGTAAGGGGGTATAACAGCTGTGAACTGCTTGCTTTTACCATGAAGGTTCTAATAAAAAGAGAAGACAGTTCCTTCAACACAGTTTATTATTATGCCATTGTATTCTCTCCTAGCCATATCTTGGCATTCTATTCAAAATGTACCACCGAGGACGGCTCTGTAGCTGAGTCTATGCACAGTGTGCTGCATGTAAGAATCATTGACCAGTTAAGAATTTCCATTTTATTGTACTAATGCTTCTTACAGTAACTATCATATTAAATCAGAGCTTTAACATTATGATTCATAAATAGCATGAAACTTGGCACCCATAAATCACAGCACTAAACTGGAAGATTAAAGTTAAGATTTATAAACTAACATACTAAATCACAACTTTAAAATTTAGGATTCATTAATAAGAACTTTTATATGCATGATGTATAAATCAAAGCACTATACCTGATTCTTGGAAGTTAATGCATGTAAATCAGAATTCTGAAAGTTGATATTAATAAATCAAGAAAATGCATTTTACTTGGTAAATTTCTATTTTAATGGAATAGTGCCTACATTACAGAAGGGACACTATCTTCTGAAAAATATGAATCTCAAAACTTCTTTTGATAGCCATTTCCAGAACATCTTTCTTGTTTTATTTAAGCCCATTTCTCTTAGATGAGCCTGGAAATATCTGATCTGCATGTTTTCCATACAAACTTCCATATTCTTGAAAACAGTAGTTAAGTCACAGTACAGGTTTTTCATTTTTAGGCTAAAAATACCCACAAAATTTAGCCTTCCTCTATAGGAGTTATTTTCTGCACCTTTGATCATTTTTAACAAGTGTCTCCAAGTCCTTTTAAAGGTGATGTGAGCAAACCTGGACAAAATGTTCTTACTTGGGTCCTATTAACACAGAGTATGGTAGATAACTTACTTCTGGACCCTCATGTCATGCCTCTTTGTAACAGTCCATTTATATATCATAGCTACAGGAAGAGCTTTAGTTTCCCATAGTAATATGTTACTGTAAGCTAGAAAGGAGAATTGCTTTGCTCTCTTCATGCTTAGCTTTCCTGGGCTTCTGAGTGGCCCACAGCAAACTAGATTCTTCTTTTTCCACTCCATGTCACTAAAGGCCACAGACCATGTTGATTCCTTAAGTGAATATTCATTAACAGTTGATGCTGTTTTACCCTTTATCATCAGTATTTATGACACCTCTTATTCTTTCTCCTACTTTTCCATCATCTCCTTCTACTCTCCTATTGGCACTTCTTGTCCTGACACCTTTAACTTAAATGTTAATGTTTCCCATGGTTTTTTCTTTAAGCATATTATTTTCTCACTCTATGGGCCTTCTCATCTTTGCCCACAGCTTCTACTACAGTTTAAGTGCTGGTTATTTACAGAGCTCTTTTCCAAGATCTAGAAATATTTACTACGCATTTCTTCCTTGATGTGCTAATGGCCCCATGAAATCTACATGCTCAAAATGGAATTATTTTTCCTTGGCCAAAACAACTTTTTCCCTTTCAAGCCCACCTCCAAGCCCCATATTTAATTAGCCAAGACTTTTCTCCATTTTTTCCCATCTATTCCATTCATATAAACACTGTTTTAGTTAAGGCCCTCATTAATTCTTCCTTGGACTGTTCATTGCCTGGTTTCCTAAGTGCTCCTCAGGCTTTCAGAATAGAAATCTGATCATATAGCATCTTTGTTTAGATATGTCCATTTCCATTCCCCACTCCTTATATAGATGGCTCTTAACGATCTACCTGCTTCTACCTTCTCAACTCCATCTCTACCTCCTATCATACTCTAATAGACCAGTGGTTCTCAACCGGGGGATTTTGCCCCCCAGGAAACATTTGGCAATATCTGAACACATTTTTGGTTGTCCCAACTAGGCGGTAAAGTGCTACCAAAATCTCATAGGTAGAGGCCAGGGATGTTGCTAACTATCCTACAATGTACACAACAGCCCCCCACAACAAACAATTATTTATCCCCAAATATCAATAGTACCAAGGTTCAGAAATCCTCCTTTAACAAACTAAGTCAGTATATTTCATCAAGAGAATAGAACTGCTGCATGGATCTGAGCCTTTGAATATGCTGTACACATGCTATATTCTCTGCTGAAATTACTTTTCCTCATTTACATCCAAGCCCACTCATCATCACACAAGCCCCAGTTCAATGTCTCTTCTCTCTGAAGGGTTTTGCTTATCCTCCCAAGACCAATGACCTGTCAACATGGTTTTGTAAAAACAACATGCATGAGATTTGGTGTCAGAATGACATGGAGTTGAAGTAGGACTCCATCTTACTTGTGATGTGCATTTGGGCAAATTAACCTCTTTGAGTCCCAGTTCCTTCTTCAGAGACTTGTGAATATCAAATACCAAACTGACAAGTGTATCATTAGGATTTAATCGGACATTGATGCAAGGGAAATATAACTCCACTTTTGTCACCCCACTGACCACTAATATTGATTTGACTGGTTTTGTAGGTCATTGCTTACACATTTAGTGAAAAGTAAGTTATCTTCCCACGTAATAGATAAACACTCTTCAATGAGGGGAATACAAATAACTGGGATCCCAACTAGACCCTCCTAAGATGTTTTCAAGGTGAATATAAAACACAGTGAACATAAAACAAGGAAATGAACAGTAAAATGTGCTTAATATCTGGCATGAGCTACACTTGGATAATTGGCTTGTTTCAGCAAGGGAACTGCATGACACTTGTCTTAGGCTGAGTTCTCTAGAGGAGCAAAACCAGTGAAGAAAATGTATAAATAAATACGTATAGAGAGGTTTATTTCAAGGAAATGGCTCATGTGGTTGTGGAGGCTGGCAAGTCCCAAATCTGTAGGTCAGGTGTCAGGCTGGAGGCTTCTCCTGACTCATGTGGTTGCAGGGGCTGACGAACCCAAAACTGACAGGTCAAATGGCAGGCTGCTGTCTTATGGGGCTGTGGGAGCTGGCAAATTCCAAAATCTGCAAGTCAGGTGGCAGGCTGCTGGCTCATGTCCCAAGAACCAGAGGACAGATGATGATGAGTCAGATGCAGGATCTAGAGAGAGAGAGAGCTTTACCAGAACATCCATATATACTTGATGCAGGCCACACCCCCAAGGAAATTCCTCTTACATCAGATCATAAAATGGAGGATAATTACATAATATTGAGAATCACGGCCTAGCCAAGTTGACAAATAACATTAACCATCATAACATCTGATACCTCTCCTTTTAGAAATATGCTAGCTTATGTGGATTATATAATGAAAAATAAGAATTTGCAGTTTAGTTGGAAACACAGTACTAGAATTCTAAAATAAGCAGAAAACAGACTCTATAGCTTATAATCAATTGGTAAAATGCGTAGCACCTAAAAGTGCTATACACTTTTCTATACAAATTTTTAAAGTAGCGAAAAGGTAGTACTAGCAACTGGTATATGAAATGAGAGATAGTGTAGCCATCATTATATATGTGTGTGTTCCACTTTCTCTCCTTTCCTCTCCAGCAGATATTTTTCTATCAGCTCATCTTGTAGCATAGAAGGTGCAATATGCATACTCTAGCACATTCTTATATACCAGATTGACAAAAATATAAATTGTTCAGAGTGACAGCGAACTGCGAGGAAGACATAGACACGTGTATTTGAAATAATTTTAAAAAATGTGATCAGGATGAATTCTTCCACTGAAGTTCCCACAACAAATGTTTACTTGAAAATTTTTAGAAGCTGCATTTTTTTCTTTTTATTTTGTAAATCTTGTGATGAATTCAACATTACAGTAAGCAGAGACGTTCTGTCTGCAGTAATGCTCTTGCATCATCTAAGCTATTCCCAGAGGAAATAATGGGTACAAGGGAAATCAAGTAAAAAATAACTTTTATCAGATCTACTGTAAAAGGCTTTTCTGACATCAAGGGCATATGCAGATTTCCTTGATAGCCTGATGCCATGTGATTTAGTTTAGTAACTTTCTTACTTCCCATCACTTATATTCTCTAAGTAACTTGACATCTGAATATCTACTTTATGCATAAAATTATATATATTATGAGAGAATATGGCATTGATACCATTTTAACAATATCACAATGTATGCCTTTTGGATAATTTAATAGTACATATTTGTGATTTTGAGTCACTTGTTTTAAGTATTTGAAACAGGATTAGCTCTCATATTTCGTTACTTTTGATTTTGCTATCACTTAATTTAGGTCATAAAACCTTGAAGCATTTATAACATTATTATGGGAAACTGTCTGAAGTTATCTGATTTTTATCTTTAAATGTCATTTCTTATTACCAAATAAGAAAAAAATAATATATTATTTCCCCTATGTTACTTAATAGAATCATATAGCCCAGAAAGAATCTCAAAATATAAAGTGAAATGCTTCAATATAAATTTATAAAAAGTCTGTATTCCATAAACATTATTTAAAAATCTAAGGCAAATTACAAGGACAAAAAAAATTAAATATTAGGATCAGACAATGGATTGCTAGTTAAATACTTAAAATTTCTCACAAATGAAAAAGAGGGAAATTATACTACTAAAACTATTTTAAAAGAGTATAAATAAGCAATTTGAAAATAAAATACAGATAGTTAATAATGTAGAAAAAGGCTTAAGTTTACCAGTTATCAAATAAATTGCATTTGAATCAACAAGATCATTGATTTATTTGCCATATGATCCATTTTTAAAATACAGTGTTACTACCCAGTATTGATGGGCATAAGAGTAAAAAGGAATGGCAATTTTATATACTTCTAGTAAGCATATTAATTAGTACAATTTTCTAGGGAGAAATTTGTCTTTAAAATTTTGGTATCTCTCTTTTGACATAGCAAGTTCCTAGGAATTTATCCTAAGGAAATAACTATAGCCACAAGATGTTCATTGTACATTGTTTATTTTCCACAACCAATCAGAAATAACCTACATATCCAAGAAAGAGGGATGATTTGAATAAAGTATGGTATGCTCATGAAAACTACTATGAAGCCATACAAATGATATTCTGGAAGTATATTTACTGACATAATGAGATGTTCCTAACTCATGGTTATCTGGGAAAAAAAAATACAACTTGGAAAATAAAAGCACACAATGATCTTGCATTAGGCTTTTTTTAGACATAAGAAGAATTGCTCAAATTTACATAGGTAATAAAATTTTATCATAATGTGTACCCAGAAAAGTTTTTGTTGTTGTTAGGTGCCATCAAGTCAGTTCCAACTCATAGCAACCCTATGTACAACAGAACAAAACACTGCCTGGTCCTATGCCATCCTCACAATCGTTGTTATGCTTGAGCCCATTGTTGCAGTCACTGTGTCAATCTATCTCATTGAGGATCTTCCTCTTTTTCGCTGACCCTCTACTCTACCAAGCTTGATGTCCTTCTCCAGGGACTGATCCCTCCTAATAACATGTCCAAAGTATGTGAGACGAAGTCTCACCATCCTTGCTTCTAATGAGCATTCTGGATGCACTTCTTCCGAGACAGATTTGTTTGTTATTCTGGTAGTCCATGGTATATTCAATATTCTACACCAACACCATAATTCAAAGGCATCAATTCTTCTTCGGTCTTCCTTATTCATTGTCCAGCTTTTGCATGCATATGAGGCGATTGATAACACCATGGCTTGGGTCAGGTGCACCTTAGTCCTTAAAGTGACATCTTTGCTTTTCAACGCTTTAAAGAGATCTTTTGCAGCAGATTTGCACAACGCAATGTGTCATTTGATTTCTTGATTCAGAAAAGTGAGGAAGCACAAAATACACTTCTCAATAACTTCCTATATGGGCTTCATGGAAGATCAAGAGAATAATTATTCACGACTCAGGACATGAAGGCATCTCTGAGGAATCAGTTATCACATCATTCCCCCAAGAGTGGGTTCCTGTTGCTGACTTGTCTAATGATTTTGCCTTTCTCACCTTCCCTCTGTCTTCTTTCTATAACTTATTCATTATTTCTGTTTCTTCTTCTATGCCTTCTACTTCTACTGTTATTACTATTTCTGTTTCTTTGTGTGCATCTGATTGTGTTTATTTGCGTGTCTCAAACAAAACTCCCTAAGAAAGAGCATCCTATTGAGCCTGTTAGTTATCATCCACACTGGAAAGAGTTCTTATGATAGGCTACCCCTTTAGCTCCTGGTTCAGGATTTAGCTGGTTATCTTTGGTTTCAGCATTGATTAAAGATCCAGTCAGGATTGTCTAGGACAGTAGGGTCATGTGACACAAATCATGGTGACATATGCAGAAGAAACCACTCTTTTTTGGATTTTCTCAAAAGGGAGTTATAGATCTAAGGGAAACCTAGAATTATCTTTCTATGATGAAATTGTATAATCTATAATCTGTAGAATCTATAATATAGGATCATTTGATTTTGTTCTTATTGTTTAGTTTTTATATTAAACATGTTCATTATCTGCCTCTAAAGAAAAAAAATAAAAGTATATTTTGCTTTATATTTTAAATTACCTGGTTCAGTCTCCTGCCTAAAGGCTATTATATTCTTGCCAGCGATTATTTGTAAAGTTATGCTTCTCTAAAACATCCACTCTAGCTCATGTATTCTTCCGTCAGCTATTCTCGCTCCTCTTTCTATCTTGATTCCTATAAGAACCTTGTAATTGATGCTTAGTAATGTCAGCGGCTTCTAAATCCTAAAACACTCCCTTTAACCACCTACATCATGTTTCATTTCACCGTTCTCTAAAAAGGCATTTGGATATTACAACTAAGTAATTATTCAGATTGTACACAGAATCTTGTAGAAATCAGTTTTGAAGCTATCTGAGCCAATAGTACGTTGCCTTTTCAAAATTTGGTGGTGCTCTCCTATGTTAAATTGTTTCTTCATTCTTTGATCAGAACTTTGGCATTTCCCACTTGCTCCTCTCCTGGCTTCAGAAACAATTCTCTAAAAAAATTCCTTATCTGCAGGGATATTATTTAATTTCTTGCTTAACGTCACCCTAGTCTATTTTTGTTTCTTAAGCCTGCCAATATGGTCCATTTTCTTCCTGATCTAGCAAAGAAAAGTAGTGTTTTTTTGTTTTGTTTTGTCTTTTTCTGATTTGACTTTTTTATTTTATCACCAGTTTGATCTTATCCTTTATAGACTTTCCGTAATTTGAGTCATGTTTATTAGTATCCACTCTATGCAAGACATTGTTCTAGACACTCTGGGGAATATAGTCTCCAGTTTCTGCCCATTAGTGGAGGGAAGGAAAACGTATAACTATAATATGGGGAGGAGGGACAAAGAAGAAAACAGAAAGCTAAGGATTGTATTGGAAATGTCAGGAGAAGGTAGAAGAATTAGTTGAGGGAGGCAGCAAAGGAGGAATCAGAAAACGTTGAGAAGGGATATTATGTTTCTGTTTATATCTTACATGATAGGCAGTAAAAAAAATCATTTCAATTGAAATCCATTCAACCAAAAAATGTAATATTAAGATATCAGTGTGTGTGTGTGGGGGGGGGGGAATTGGTCAGGATGAAATGAATCACTGTCAAATGCAGCAGAACAAAGACTAAGGAACAGTCCTAAGAGAAGCCGTTAAGAAGAAACCCCAGATGTCCATTCAGTAGAAAGCAGAGATAGAAATGCCGTATTGAAAGTAGAATGTGGTGCTCGCTTCAGCAGCACATATACTAAAATTGGAATGATACAGAGAATATTAACATAGCCCTTGTGCATGGATGACACGCAAATTTGTGAAGCATTCCATACTTTTAAGTCAGCATAACTGGACTAAACCGAAGCTAAGAAGTTTCCTGAATACAATCAAACACTTTGAGGGACAGAGTAGCAGGGGCAGGGGTCTGGGAATCATGCTTTCAGGGGACATCTAGGTCAACTGGCATAATAAAGTTGATTAAGAAAATGTTCTGCATCCCACATTGGTGGGTGGCGTCTGGGGTCTTAAAAGCTAGCAAGCGCAGCCATCTAAGATTCATCAATTGGTCTTAACACACCTGAAGCAAAGGAGCATGAATAACACCAAAGACACAAGGGAAGTATTAGCCCAAGAGACAGAAAGGGCCACGTAAACCAGAGACTTCATCAGCCTGAGACCAGAAGAACTAGATGGTGCCCAGCTACCACCAATGACCACCCTGACAGGGAACACAACAGAGAGTCCCTGATGCAGCAGGAGAAAAGTGGGGTGCAGACCTCAAATTTTAGTGAAAAGACCAGACTTAATCATTTGATTGAGACTGGAGGGACTCTGGAAGACATGACTCCCGGACTCTTTGTTAGTCCAGAACTAAAACCATTCCCAAGGTCAACTCTTCAAAGATTAGACTGGACTATGGGACATAAAATGATACTTGTAAAGAGTGTGCTTCTTAGCTGCTCCTCTCCAGAGACGAGATGATTGAATGGACATGGGAAATCCAAGGTGGAAAGGAGGAGTGTACTGTCACGGTATAGGCAGAGCAAACAGGGTCACATAACAATGTATGTATAAATTTTTGTATGAGAGACTAACTTGAATTGTAAACTTTCACTTAAAGCACAACAAAAAAATGTTCTAAATAAAAAAAAAGAAAGTAGAATGCGGTAAGGATTGTTACCCAAGCATCTGAGCATTTTGGTAATGAAAAGAGACAAGAAATCATAGAGGAGGAGTAGCCAATTGGCATAAAAATGCTCTAAGAATAAAAACAATGACTAGAAGGGGAACCAGCACCTGTAAGAACAATGTTAGACATCTCAAAGTATGAACTGAGAGTTTTGACAATATACTATAAACAGCAGAAGCTTCTTTTAAGCAATATTCAAAACATATAAACAAACCAAAAACATTTTTTTTAAAAAGCAACAATAGAATAGAAAGAAGGGACCATTGTAAGGGCCTTCTCATTTCCCTTAAGATAAAATAAAAAAAAACTTCCTCATGGCCTAGAAATCCTTTCCACCCTCCCTTAGCCGCTGACCTTTTTACAATTCCATAAATGTCCCAGGATCTTTCTTCTCTCCAGTCTTTGCTCATGTCATTCTATTGGCTTGCAATCCTCTTTTTTTCAATTCATCTCCTGGCTATCTTCAAAACTTTCAGGTCCTGTTACTTGTTCAGGAAAACCTTTTCTTGATCGTACAAATAAAAAATTATATTTCTCTGTTTTGATATCTTATCTTACCTCCTACTTTCCCCTACAATAATTTGTAAGTATGTATTTTGGTGCAGTCATTGCTTACAGCTTATCTCCCTGACTATAAGCTCCTTGAGGGCAGGGGCCATAGTCTACTCGTCACACAACTGTAGTCTCATCAAGTGGTAGCTCTTGCCCAGCACAGTAAGTATATGTTTAATTAATAAATGAATCTAGTTGATATAAAACAAATTTAGTCTTTAGGTTAAATACAGTTAAATAATTTATTGTCAGAGCTGATGGAATTCTAGAAAAGTGTTAGTAACATTTGAGGAATAAAAGTGAGATAGCTATGAACAATTGGTAGTTATCATTCATTCTCCATTCCCTTCTATATACCTTCACATATCACAATGTGTAAAGCTAAAAACTACATTCCCAGACTCCCTTTAAACTACATCTCAGAATGGTAATTAGGTTCTGCCAGGGGTGTAGTGGTTAAGAGCTACAGCTGCTAACCAAAAGGTCGGCAGTTCTAATCCACCAGGCGCTCCTTGGAAATCGTATGGGGCAGTTCTACTCTGTCCTATAGGGTTGTTATGAGTTGGAATCGACTCAACGGTAACGGGTTTGGTTGTTTTTTTTTTTTAGTGAAATCCACTCTGAGGATCAAGTGGCTTGGATGCCATCTTCCTGCTGTGGCTGCTGGGGCTGTTGGCAAAACATTCCTAAAGATGTGTCTATTGTGGCCTGACTCAAGGTTCTGGTGACAAGTCATTAACTCCTGGGTATGAGAGGCAGATATGACACAGCAGTGATAGTGCCAACAGCATCTTCCTCATCTTTGGATCTCATCTATGGTGAGTTCAGTGAGAGACTACTGACTTTCATTCCTCCATTTTTAAACACCTATGTCCCGATATTGAATCCCTTTCTGCTTAAAATACTTAGAATTGTCAGTTTACTGTATTGAACCTAGACATATACTTATAAAGCACTGAAAAGACTAGAACTGGAAAAATGGTGTTTTTATGTTATTGACCAATAGCTTTAACCTCACGCCATAGCAAAATTTGGTAACCATTACTAAATGAACAATTTGTCATTATTTAAAATGGAACAAAAGTGATCACTCAAAGCCAGCATAAAATCACTGAAAGCATGTCATGCAAACTAACATTAATTGTTTTTTGATAGAGACTCTATACTAGAAAATCAGTATGATCCCATACTCATAGTGTACTTGGATTTCAGTGAGCATTTAACACAAATCTCTCATGTAATCTTCTGAGGAGCCCCGGTGGTGTAGTGGTTAAGTGCTCAGCTGCTAACTGAAAAGTCCAGTGGTTCGAACCCACCAGCCACTCCTGGGGGAAAGATGTGGCAGTCTGCTTCTGTAAAGATTACAGCCTTGGAAGCCCTATGGGGCAGTTCCACTCTGTCCTATATGGCCGCTGTGTGTCAGGATTAACTCAATGGCAATGGGTTTTTAAACTTCTGAGGATCCTGTCCTGGATCACTCAAGTACAGTTGGTAATACAGTACTTGTTACAGTACTCATGTACTGTCTCAAGCAGAGTTGATAATACAGTACTTGATATAGTACTCAAATACTGTCCCAAGTACAATTGATAATACAGTACTTAAGTACTGTCCTCTTTACTTTTACATCATTTTGTTTATTCATATGTGATAATTATTATCACATTAATTGGCAGTTACACGTTCACATATCTGTCCTCCTTCTTCTGCCTACGTTTGGAGTTTCTAAATGTCTGACACCATATATTATTTATCTATATATTCCTAACACCTAGCACAATGCTTGTCACACAGTCCAAAACCCATGGCCGTAGAGTAGATTCCAACTGATAGTGACCCTGTAGGACAGAGTAGAACTGCCCTGTAGAATTACCAAGGCTGTAAATCTTTACGGAAGCAGACTGCCACATCTTTCTTCCACAGAGTGGCTGGTGGATTAGAATCGCCAACCTTTTGGTTAGCAGTCAAGTGGTTAACCACTGCACCACCAGAGCTCCTACTTGTCACACAGTAGGTGTGTTCGCTAAATTCGAAAACTTAGTATTGAATTATGACACAACTAGATAAACTCCTAAGTGATTGAAAACATTAACCTCAAATGCACTGATTAATGGATCTATAAGAACTGGAGAGAGGACCCAATTAGAATCACTCCAGGTTTTTTCACTCTAACTGAGTAATTGTTTTATCCTAGAAAGAAGTATTGCCTTATCTTATGCCTCTGCAGCATAATGTATTAAATTGGTACAGTGTCATTTTTTATTATGCTTCGCAGTGGAACTCATCATTTTGTTTGGATGATGTTCAGCCTCATCGACTAGATTTATAAATTTCTTAAAGGTTCAGGCTCTGTCTACCTCTTTTCCTCTGCTCACATCATTAACTTCAGTGCTGTGCCCACAGTGGGTATGCAGTGGGCCCATTTTCCACGACCGTTTTCTTGTAACTGGTTCCCTCCCTCTTAGCTGATTCCTCTGCTGGCCTCCAACCCTCTATGGCTGGTCTTTTGTCAATTTCAGAATTAGTAGGGGATCAATAGAAGCTGTTGTGTATTGCCTCTCATTTCATCATTTAGAATAAACTGAGTCTTTTTTTTTTTTTTTTTGGACAACACCCAATACTTAAGACGCCCACATATTTGGAGTAAATCACTGTAAATAGGCGATCAGCAGAAAACAACAGCCTGTAGAATACATTACCAAGGAGCAGTAGGCAGCCAAGTTTTTAGTAACTGGGCTACTAGCCACCAATTTAAAGCTTTAATCTGAACACACTTTCACCACACAGAAGTCTGCTTTTCTGCACAACATAAATGGAAGGGGATAAAACACTACTCCTCTAAGTTATATTAAATTGATATTTTTAACACAATTCTGGCTTTGAGTTGGTAAACATGCTTTAGAAAATGCATATCCTCCCCAAAACGAGAAATGCTTAAAACAAGAGAATGTATGTAAATATACATGAAAAGGGGCCTTTTTTTAAAAAAATCATTTCCATCACCCCCATTACCACCCTACCTCATAAGGTGAGGCTAACTTGCAGCTAATTGGCTCTGGCAGTATTAAACTTGGTCCTTACATAACACCATCAAATGTTTTCTGTCATTTAGTCACTAATAACTCTATCTGCCATAGAGAAGGCAAGCGACTAGAATCTATTTCATTTGAATGCTGGAGAGCCTTTTTAAATTTTGGTATTTTCAGTTCCAAGTTGAAAATAAGCATTTTCCAAAAAAAAAAAAAAACTATTTGGAAGTGAGTTATTGAGAGTGTTCTATTCTACTAATGATACTCTACCAATGAGCAATGAATGTGAGCTTATAATCATAAAAATACTTGATGATGCCTTTTTATCCAAATATCCTAGAGCATTAAAGGAAATAAAAAAATCTCCACCATTTGCATACTACTTCTGTTAGAGAATAAAATAAATAAACATGCAGAAAATTGTTTAAGGAGTTTCTGTGCAACACACAGTATCAACATCACTGACAGTATTTCTGATTCCCCACCACCAAGTCTAAACAAACATGTTCTTTTCCAGTGAGAACTCACAAGTTCAACAGACACTCACCTATGTTTTGACTTTAGTCTCCAGTCCACTGTGTCCTTTTTGCTGCTTAAGAGAAATCCTTTTCACGTACTAATTCTTTCTTACCCTTTTTTTTCTATCCCTCTGCTCTCAGGATTTCAAACCTTCTCCTGAGATATGCCTTCACTGGGCTTTACATACAAAACCTCTGGGGATTTCAAAAAACTGGGTAAGCCCATCCCATATTCTCCTTAGACACAAATAAAACCATTATAAATTAATATCGAGATCCACTTTGTTGGAGAGAAGAAAGAGAGAGGTGATAAATGGCAACCTATTAGTGCAAAGGAAGGTTCACACTGTGGTCTGGAAGCCAGGCCCTCAGCCCGGTACAGAAAACCTCCTGCATGACAAGCTACATTCCTGTAGTTCTATCTACCTGTGGCAACCGCAGCTGGGAGACTCACAAAACACGCAGGCCGGTGAAAAACACGCAGACTTGTTTCACTGTAAGAATCTGAAGATTCAAGAGTTAATCATGAAGGTTATCCAGTCTCCTCTATCCGGTTATTCTCCTCAGCTCCTCTCTAGGACCTAGCGACTGAAAATGTTGAACTTTACTGGATTCCTATGAACCCAGAAACAGTGAAGGTTAAGAAATCACCCCTCAGTTTTTGTACTTGGGGCTCTGCTGGCACAGTGGTTAAGCGTTTGGCTGCTAACCAAAAGGTCTACAGTTACAATCCAGCAGCCTATAGCGTAGTTCCACTCTGTCCTATAGGGTCGCTATGAGTCAGAATTGACTGACAGCAATGGGTTTGTTTTTGGGGTTTTTTTGTACTCAGGGAAAATGACTTAGGGCAAAGAACCACCCTTCCCCATATGACTTAGATAAGACTCAAGGATACCCTCATGTTTAACTATGACAAGGCCAGACACAGACTCTCCAAATTCCCATTCTTTGCCTCATAAATGATTAGCTGAACTGTTTTATCCCCACTGATCAATCAGAACAAAACGCTTATTAACCAAACTTTGGTAAAGATTCTCTCCTTCTCTCTGGCTCTGAACTTTGGCCCACCCTCAGCCTGAGCCAGTATATACCAAAACACCAAACCCACCGCCGTCGAATTATTCTGACTCATAGAGACCCCATAGGGTTTCCAAAGCTGTAAATCTCTACGGAAGCGGACTGCCACATCTTTCTCCCGTGGAGCCACTGGTAGTTTCGAAATGCTGAACTTTCCATTAGCAGTCGTTGTTATGTGCTGGTGAGTCTCCTTAATGGCTCCTCCTGGAAAATAAGCTAGCCTCAGGGTAAAAACATTCTCTGATTTTCTATCCAATGACCCCATACCCTTTCATTCCACTTCCTCACATCAGGTCTTTCCAGCCTTCTTTACTCCTCTCTACAAGGTTTCTGGGTGGTGCAAATGGTTTGCACTTGATAACTAACCTAGTTTGGCAGTCTGAAACCACCCAGTGGTACCGTGAAGAAAGGCCTGGTGATCTGCTTCTGGGAAGAATAAGCCATCCATGGCAACAGGTTTGTTTGTTTTAGTTTTACTCCTCTCTATAAAAGAAAAAAGGAGTCTTGGTGGTGCAGTGGTTAAAGCACTCAGCTGCTAATCGCAACGTTGGTAGTTCGAACCCAGCTGCAGCTCCATGGGAAGAAAATGTGGGAGTCTGCTTCTGTAAAGATTACAGCCTTGGAAACCCTTTGGGGCAGTTCTGCTCCATCCTATGGGGTCGCTATGAGTCGGACTCAACTTCATAGCAATGAGTATATAAGAGAAACCCTTTCTGCCTAATCCTGGAGTGGTCAGAGTGTTTGCCCTATTGCAATAGCCCCCACCTGTACCATAATAACAAAGCCCTGGTGGCCTAGTGATTAAGTGCTACGGCTGCTAACCAAAAAGTCTGAAGTTCAAATCCACCAGGTGCTCCTTGGAAACTCTATGGGGCAGTTCTACCTTGTCCTATAGGGTCGCTGTGAGTCGGAATTGACTCAATGGCAAGGGGTTTGGTTTCCTCCTTACTAAGCCCAGATTTTTTTTTTTTTAATTTGACACTACTCGAAGAGCGGTCCTCAGTTCAGCAGCATTGGCATCGCCTGAGAGCTTGTGAGAACCAGCCCAACCTCGGACCTCTAAATCGGAATCCGCAATTTAACAAGATCACCAGGGGGTCCAAAGGCACGTTAAAGCACCAGTCTCTAAGTGTGTTCAGCTTCTGACTACACAATTTGGCAAAATGGTCATTAGACCAGAAGATGATATTTGAAGAACTTTTTAGCCCTGGCAGATTTTGGCTCTATCTATTCAAACATTACACTGTGGCACAGCTGTATGATGCTTAAAAAGTTTTTGGCTTCTCAGTTCTAGATATAGAGATTTTCATTTTTCCATTTTTTTTCCTGTTAATTTGACAGATATGACATTTATTACTGATAAAGTCTTTGGCCGATGAATCTGAGGTGAGAGGGCTAAAGGGAATTGTTAAGACTCCTGGCTCTAACTCTAGCTCCCCATCTCCGGTTTGGACCTTGGGACAATACTTTTGAGGAAATTTTTCAGAGTAGACACACTTGCCAAAGAACAGTCTCACATGCGAGAAGGAAAGGAGATGGAATGCCCAGGGCTTGCAGGAGTCTAATCAATCACCTTGATCAATTCAGAAACATGGAATAAAAACTCCATCATCAACCAGTAAGAAGAAGTGTGTTCTGGGACATGAGACTGGAAGAATTACTCCAGGAACACCCTTCCACATGAGCTACCTGATGTCTTTTAGGATAGCTTCCTTATTATTTTTTTTAATCATTTGTCAATCTATGTATTAGAATGTACTAACATTCTATTTGTACCAGAAAGTATTAAGGATTGTATAATCATTTTTACTTTGAAATGTGTTAGAAACATGCACACATATATACATGCATATCCAAGTTTTGTGGAGTTTAAAATATCTCTACAGAACATGTAATATCTATTTTTGCACTTAGTAGGTAATTAATAAAGATTTCTTAAAATGAACTGTTATCATAAAATAGGAATTTAAAGGATGTGAGGATATCCTTGGTTAGAGGTTTAAGATAAAAGGTTACAGCTTGGGTTGGAAAAGTCACAAAAATGGAGTTCAATTACTAAAACTCATTATGATTTCTAATAATCTAAATTGGGCCTTTATTCTGTTAATCAAAAGAATAATGGATTGGGAACTCAGACATTTCCATTTCTGTCCCAGCTTTGTTGCTCACTGACTATCTGACCTCGTCATGTCAGCTGTTTTCCCATCTGTGTCTGAAGAAGATGAACTAGCTTCGGAGAACTTTCAGATGCCAGCCTGCTTTAAAATTCTATGTTTACAGTGGAAAGCTCAGAAGCTTTAAATATTATTAGTTGTATTATAAATAAAAGAGGGATCTTTTTTAATTGTGCTTTAATGAAGGTTTACAGAGCAAATTAGTTTCTCAGTAAATAATTAATACACATATTGTTTCGTGACATTGGTTGCCAACTCCACAACATGCCAACACTCTCCCCTTCTTGACCTTGGGCTTCCTGTTTCCATTGGTACAGCTTTCCTTGTCCCCTTGTCTCGCCCTTGCCCCTGGGCTGGTGTGCCCATTTAGTCTTGTATACATAGTTGATCTAGGTGTATTATTGTTTGTTATATGGGCCTGTCTAATCTTTGGCTGAAGGGTGAACCTCAGGAGTGACTTCAGTACTAAGCTAAAAGTGTTTCTGGGGGCCATACCTTCGGGGTTTCTCCAGTCTCTGTCAGACCAGTAAGTGTGGTCTTTTTTTGTGAGTTAGAATTTTGTTCTACATTTTTCTCCAGCTCTGTCCAGGACCCTCTATTGTGATCTCTGTCAGAGCAGTCAGTGCTGGTAGCTGGGCACCATCTCGTTGTGCTGGACTCAGTCTGGTGGAGGCTGTGGTAGTTGTGGTCCATTAGTCCTTTGGACTAATTTTTCCCTTGGTATCTTTGGTTTTCTTCATTCTCCCTCGCTCCCAAAGGGGTGGGACTAGTGGAGCATCTTAGATGGCAGCTCACAGGTTTTTAAGACCCCAGGCACTAAAACAGTGATTGTTTTGATTATTTTCTTTTTGGTTGTTTTGTTTGTTTGTTCTTAATTTTAGAGAACATGTTACATGGAAAAAAATTGATTCCTCTGTCAAGTAAGTTTGGGAACACTGGGTTAAACTAAAAAAAAAGAGATTTTTTAATGTAATGTTAACTAGAGCTTCAGTGTGTTAATGTGAACTGAGAATCTACGATAGCTGAGGTATGATACAGTTGCAAAATTTCCCAAATGTATTTGACCATTGGATACTTTTGGTGTAAAACATCTCAAGGGACTGGTATATTAAGGGAATTGGTTGAGTTCAAAGTGGAAGTTGGACCTTCATATAAACAGTGCTTTTCAGTTGGGGAACCTAATAGAACAGGAAGGAAAAGATATTGTAATTTAGACCAGCTTACACCTGGAGAAGATTCTTGCCCATGCCAGAAAATCTGACCTTTCCCAGCATGAAGAAAAGGAACGCCATGGGGAATTTCCTTGCCTACATAAAGAGACACACTGGAGAGAATTTATCCCTGGTGGCTAAATTAACACTGTTCCAATATATATATAAGAAGGATGACCTGCAGATTTGAGGTCCTTAACAGTGGAGATATTTTTAGATATAATTCAATACTTGAATTAAACACAAAACATAGCTGACCGCATGGAAGTGTTGAAAGCTCAGCATTTATACTCAAGTAAGCAAATTGCAGCATTCTGCGCCAGCATCAAATTCTGAACGCTTTTCATCTAGATATCCTTCTGCAATTCAGCTTATGTGGTAGAAAATTAAAGGTTGCATCTTCCCAAATAAAGGTGGACCCATAAGAAGGCAAGAATGCCAAAGAGAGTCTCAGAAATCCATGATAACCAATAGTCCGAATTATACCAGAATTTTTCTTTCTCACTAAAACATATTCTTAGGTAAACAAATATTTATGCCTTGCTAAACATTTCTGCACTTTTTTTTCAAAAGTGAAGAGTTTGTTTACGAGGAAACCTTCTGAAATGAAATCATGTGTTTTGATCTTTGCAGGGTAAAAAATAAATAAATAAAAATGTTGCCTTAAGGCCCTAAAGACAGCCATATGCTTTTGCATACATTTCACAACTCAGCAGCTGCTCACTGAACCTCTTCCATTTCAAGCTTTCCTGTTGACCACTGTCTTCTGCAAGGCTTCTGTGACTGCCGGATGGAAATATTTATGAAAACACTGGGGCAGCCAGGATCATCCAAGTGTTTTCAAAATGTTTGCTTGGCAATGAGTTCCTGGCAGGCAAAATGTGCTCCTACAAGGGTTTTAGTAAGTGTTTATGCCTCCTCAGTGTATTCCGTTTGCAAATGTGGGCAGAGACCTAAACTGTGATCTCTAGAAGCTTTAAGGGAAGAAGCTGCATTTTGCTTTTGCCTTAGAGAGGCTTCACACCTGTTAATCCTACCTCTCTTCCAAATAATTTAAATGGATTCATAGCAGGCTCCTTTTTTAACCACCTCTATAATAATCACAGACACAGACTGGGAAACTTGAGGTTCTCCATCAACTCTCTGAAAGAAATCAGTGAAGGTTTTTCAGACAGTTGTTTCTCGAATGCTTTACTTAGAATTTGAAGAAGTGATAAGAAGGACAATGAAGTGCATGGGGAGTGGTAGGGTTTTTCAGACAGAGACAAAGGCATAGAAGAAATGGAGAACACAATGCATTCAAGGAACTATGATAATATGGTGATGATGATTAGAGCATTGGTCATCAGCTGGGTGAGGCTGGGGATGTAGGCGAGACCCACATCATAAAGAATATTCTAAATCATATTCAGGAATTTGCAGAAACATTGAAGTGATCTGAGCGGCTCTCTGGTATGATATTTTTGTTGTTGTTTTTTTTTTTGGTATGATCTTATATTTATTTTAGAAAGGCTACTTAGTGAGGCCCTGAAGTCTATATTGGAAACTGGGTGCAATGTTGGACTTGACCTGGTTAAGAGAAGATTGAAAATTTCAGGCAAAAAGATAAATGGAATCATGCAGTATGCAACCTTTTGAGACTAGCTTCTATCACTCAGCATAATGTCTGTGAGATTCATCCAAGTTGCAGTTTTTATCAGTTGTTTGATTCTTTTTATGGCAGAGTAGTATTCCATTGTAGTATATACCACAGTTTGTTTATCCACTTACCTGTTGAAGGGCTTTTGGGTTGCTTCCAGTTTTGATGATTATGAATAGAATTGCTATAAATAGTCATGTACAGATGTACCTGTTCTGTGTCCTGGTTGTGGAGGTGGTTACATGGATCTATATATGCGTTAAAATTCATAGAACAACACACCAAAAAATGTTAATTTTACTGCATGTTATTTAAAAATAAAATTTAACCAAACTGATAATGACCTGAACTAAGAAAGTGGCAATGAGACTAGAGATGACCGGACATATCTGAGATAATTCCAAGGCTGATGAAAAAGATTATTTAAGTTTTACTCTAAGACAGAAATTTCAAGACACTAGATTTCGACCTTTTTGGGGGCAATAGTGAGCTTCATTCATTTATTCATCATTTATTTTCTGGGATTGATGAGTTCTTCAGATGAAGAACAGCAATAACAAGAAAAAATTCTAAGCCAGATGGCTCTTAGGGAGTTGGTTGCTGCTAACGGTGTTGCTGTTGTCAAGGCATCCTGGGAGAAACACCTTCACAGTTGATCAAGACACAGCTGCCACACTAGCTCATCTGGACCTGGGAACTCATATGACACGGGCCCAATAACTTCTGTTAGAAATAGGCATCCACATACTTGCCTATACTATCTTTTCTTAAAAAAAAAAAAAAAGTACGACCTGGGTAAATAAATAAAGGAAAGATCCTATGTAGGAAAAAACAGCATGCAGCATATGGTCTTTTTCATCCTTAGCTAAGCTATGTTAGAAACAGTTTAAAAAAGTCTTGAGATATCACCCCATTAGTAATTCCATATGGGTGAAGCCGGTTGACCCTGTTATCATATATTGAAAGAGGAGTTTGACAAAAAGAGTTAGTCACTTTGCCATTACAAGATCAATATAAAGGGGTGGGGTTTAATTAGCTAGGTAAATAGCTATGAATGCTGTCAGGAGAATTAGTCGATCAGATCTTTTGGAAACTAATAATCAGCCTACAATAGGTTATCAGAAGCTTATCATCATGTATGTATTATCCAGGAAGAGGAAATTATGAGATGATTAGAGGAATAACTGAATATAAGGGCTGGAAAATCAGGCAAAAATCAAGATACATGTTTTCTAAAAGTGGCTCTATGGACCTGCCTTGGCCAGTATAATGCAGTGTGTGTGACACAGGTCAATTCTGAGCCTAAGCCTCAAGAGACTTAGTATCCTTCCTTATTGTCTCTCTTAGAAATCTGTCCAGCCAACAAGTGAGCAAGCCTGGGCTACCTTTGCTTGGGAGCATGTGAAACAGATATGAATCCTCCCCAGCTAAGACCTCCCTAGACCAACCAGCACATGGCAGACCTGGCAGGTGACCTGAGATGCATGGATGTGCAAGCCCATGAGATCAGCCAAGCTCAGACCAGATCAACAAAACTCTTCAGCCAACCCACAGACTCGTGAGCTAAATAAACGTTATTTTAAGTCACTCCATTTTGCCATGGTTCATTACATTGCTCTAGCTAACACATTGTTGTTGGGTGTTGTCGAGTCTATTTTCAGTAATAGTGACCTCATGTGATACAGTAGAACTACCCCCGTAGGATTTCCTAGGCTGTAATCTGTATGAGAGCAGATCACCAGGTCTTTCTTCCACGGAGCTGCTGGTGGGTTTGAACTGCCAACCTCTTGGTTAACAGCCGCATGCTTAACCACTGCACCTCCAGGGCTCCTTAGCTAACAGAAGCAGACCTCAAATGACATTATCTCTACCTGTATTAATATTCTTGTTGCAGCTGTGACAAATTACCACAAATTTAATGGCTAATACAACACAAATTTATTCTTTTATAGTTCTGGAGATCAGAAGTCCAAAATTGGTTTCACTGGGCTAAAGTCAAGGTGTCAGCCAGGCTGGTTCCTTATGGAGGGTAGACTGTTTCCTTGCCTCTTTCAGCTTTTGGTGGCTGCCTGTATTCCTTGGCTTGTGGCCCCTTCCTTCGTTTTCAAAGTGCACCATTCCAATCTCTGCTCCATCATCACATTGCCTTTCCTTCTGACTCTGACTCTTCCTGTGTCCCTCTTACAAGGACACTTGTGATTATATTGATTGCATCAGGCCCACCTGGATAATCTCCCCAGCTCAAACTCCTTAACTTAATCACACCTGCAAAGTCCTTTTTGCCATATAAGGTAACATTCACAGATTCCAGGGATTAAGACATGAACATATTTGGGGACCATTATTCAGCCTACCACCCTACCTTCCTCTTAAAGCCACTACAGCCATATTCTTCACCTGTTTTAAATTAGCAGTGGAAAGTTTACATATGGGAATAAAAATGAGGACTAAGTTCAGTTACAGTAGAAAAAATGTGGATAAAGTTCAGCAGAATGGGGGAACAGGAGGGACTATAACATACACATTCAGCTAGTAGAACTAGCAGGATCAGCTTAATAATAACAATAATAACTAGTTAGTACTTATTGACCTTCTGCTATGAGGTAGAAGCTGTATTAGGCATTTTACATTTAAATTTTATAATTATTAAAGGCTTTTAAGGTAGGCCCTTGCCTACCTGAGGCTGAGGTGGAGAAAATTAAATAACTTGTCTGCAGCTTGTAAGTGGCTGAGCTGAGATGTGACCCCAGATCTTTCTGCTCCCAAAGCTCATGATCCTTCATTATGCATATTGTTTTATTAAAATCTCTTTTACTCACTTACACTGGTCCCTCAAACTGTAAATCTAATAGTCTATAGGCAAGATTTATATTATAGAAACCTCCCAAGGCAAGAATGACAAACATTCTCTAGTTCTAGAATATTGAAGTTTCTACTGTTGCTTAATATATCTATCATATTATATAATGTAAATCAAATGCTTCATAAGTCAATTTTTAATGCTTCTGGATTTTAGCCTGACAGTCTATGAGTAACTAAAACTCTTCTAATATTCATATATACATATATATATATACATATATATATATAACTTTAGATGAAGGTTTACAGGACAAATAGTTTCTCATTAAACAGTCAGTACACATATTGTTTTTCTTCTAATATTCTTGAAAAAAAGGTTTCAAATTTTTGACCCATGGCAGAACCTGTTTTAATCATCCTATGAATCATATTTATTATTATTTAAAAATTGCACTCAGCCTAGTTTATTTTCACTTTGACCTAATTTTTTTTCAGGCCTCAAACTTCTAAGTTCAGGTTACTTTACAGTTTCCCTGAAATTTTTACCTTGAAAAGTAAATTTGAAGAATCTTTTTGCTAATGAGGAAAAACTGCCGCTTCATTGAAGAACATTTCATTTGCAACTTAAAAGTTAAAAGCTTTTCTGACTGGGTATGTGTCAGTGGCAAGGAACAAGAAGTGCAAATGCATGGCTAAATGAAAACAATTTAAATATGTGCATACTAAATGCATCCATATTTGAATTATTTGTAAATAAAATATTTGCGCATCCTTGTTACCAAACACCTAACTTGGTGTATTCTTAAGACTAAGTTTTTTGGAACTTTACAAGATCATTTTAAGGGGAGAGAGTATCTTCTGTTACACTGTAAATTAAAGTCCACTGATTGATTTTGTAGTTGGGTCAGGTTTCTTCACATCTCTTGGTCATAAAATAAATAAATTGCTAAGTTGATGCTTGAATGTAGCTTTAAAACACGAATGACAAATAAACATGGATCTACCATAATGGTGAGAAAAAACCTTGCTACAGTTGAAATTGGAAGGGACGTTTCAGAAACAAGCAACAAAATTAAATTTGGGCATAGAAGGAACCAAAGAAAGTTTGAAGCTGGAATTCCAAAATATTTGTTGTTTCATAACAGGGATGTAAATTTATAAATTTTGTGACCTAGGTTTCAGGCGGGCTAGATATTATATCCATCTAAACAAGGAAGAGAATTAGAATAAGGAAGAGCATGATGGTGGAGACAAAGTAATATTAAGATGAATATACCTTGGTTCATCTAGCCCTCAACTATTTTCTCAAAAGTCTGTATCTACCTGTCTATTTTAATGGTAAGCAAATCTCCCACCAATTCACGGTACTAAACACAATCATAGAAAAGATTCAAGATGCAGGAGCTTCATAAAAGAAAACAATCTTGAATTTGAAAGAAAGTTGGAAAGCTATCTCGTTCAACCTTCTTCCACTTGCCAAAATCCACCTTAGAATACCTGTGACAGAGTCAGCTGCCTCTGCTAAAGTTCTTCCAACGATGATTATGGCCCAAGACAGGCCATTTTATCTGTGACAGTTCCTTGTCTCCTTCCCATTGCCACAAGTCGATTCTGACTCATAGCAACCCTATAAGACAGAGTAGAACTTCCCCAAAGGGTTTCCAAGGAGCAGCTGGTGGATTCAAACTGCTGACCTTTTGGCTAGCAGCCAAACTCTTAACCACTGCGTCACCAGGGCGCCTTAGTCTCCTTAGCAAATGTCTACATCCTTATAGAATGTACCCATTGGAACTTATACTGCACTCCGGAAGAAGTTAAATCATCCTCCATATGGCAACTCATAAAATATTTGAAAACAACCAATATGTGCCTCTATGGTTTCTCTTCTGGAGTTAAGCATTCTCACTCCCCTCCCTCCACTCCCCAACCTTCTCTACTTTTCCATCACATAGCCTCCTCCAAATGTAGGAGTTTGATAATGCTTCATTTGGCAGTGTTCCAGGAGCGTCTCCCCAGTGCAGCAACTGTCACTACCGTTGTTTGGATACTCTTCTTCAGTGCACACTGAGATTGAAAAAGCTAGTGCATCTGCTAGATCATAGTCTTGGTTTAGGTGAATATAGATTATAGTAAAAGAAAACTTAAAGAATGGTTACAGGTTAAACTGTGAGTGAGCTCTGAAAGTGGCAGAACTGCATTTAGGTATTCTGATCTTTTCTTTGGAAAATTACCTTGATAAGGCTTTGGAAAAGATGAATTTAGAAGATGGGAAATGTAACAAAAAGACAGCTAAATTGCTCTGCATAACCAAGTAGCAAGAATTTAGAGCTAATCCTTTGGCAGTTCAAGAGGGAGATCTTTAATCCCATTTTGGAAAGATGTCAAACTAAGAGTAAGCAAAAACAAAACCAAAACCTTAAAATCACCTGGGAATGCTGGCTACTATAGCAACAACAACAAAAAATTAATGCAGAGCTCATCTCGTGAGAAAGAGAATTTTCCCATCCCAGTTACCAGAAATAAAGAAGGAAATGGAAGACGGTGCTAATTGTTTCAGGCGTTATTGCTGCTGCTGCTGCTACCAGACTAAGAGGAACTAGGAAGAAAGGCCTGGTGATCTACTCCCAAAATCAGCCAATGAAAATCCTATGAATCACAATGGTTCAATCCACAACAGGTGAGCAGCATTTTGTTTTGTTGTGCATGGGGTCACCATGGTTTGGGGGCCAACCTGAAGGCAGCTAACAACAAGGACAATAATCCTTAGAAATGGTGATGAGATACAGAAACCAAAGTCTTGGTTCTAATGCACAAAAGGATAGGGGATGAAACCCAGGACTTGTACAAGATAGGAAGTTGTAAATGAGGTCTCAAGAATATCCAGGACACTACAAACTTTGCATTTTCAGTGAAAGTCAGTATAGAAAAAAAAAATCACTAACCAGCATAGTGACGTAACAAGGAAGCTTTGCTTGTCTACTAGGTGTTAAAAAAAAAAAAAAAAAAGACTCTTCCAGGAAGTCAAAACCTGTACCTTGGGCCAATACAGATTTTGAAAAATTAAATTTCAAACTTATTGATATAAAAAATATGGTCTATTAAAAGCACATGTTTTTGCTGAAAAGCAGATTAGACCCAGCTGAAGAGATAACTAGAGATCTGGAAGTTAGGTGTAAGAAATAATTATGCAAAATATGATATAGAGAAATGAAGAGATGGAAAATATAAAAGAACGTCTAAGAATTATTGGAGCAAAAATGAAAATCCAAGGTATTTTTAGTACACCTGACAGAGAAAAAGAAGAGAGTGTGCATTAGACAATATTAAAATGGAAAATGACTGCAAGTTTTCCAGTATTGATTAGAATATAGATATTCAATATTAGAATATTAATGTAGAATATTCTGCTTACAAGTCTTGAGCAGAATAAATAAAAATAACGCCACATTTACATGAATAATATTAAATTTCAGCCCACCAAAGCCAGTCCACACATCAATACTCTGAGAATGAAGCTAAAACAGCACTTGGAGGAACATTTCAAAAATTAAATGCATAGATTAGAAAAGAAGAAATATCAAATGAACAGAGCATTCAACTCAAAAGTTTAATAAAAACACAGAAAAATTAGCAAAAACAGAAGGAAGGAAATAATAGAAGAAGCATTAGTAATAAAGAAAATCTATGGAGAAAATTAAAAATAAAAAGTTGATTGTCCGAATAGACTAGTAAAATAAAAAAAAACAACTCTGAAAAGGCTGGGCAATTTGAAAAGAAAGAAAGAGCACATTCGTATTATTAGGGAAGGAAAAAGAGTTCATGACTGAAATTATGGTGGACATTTTAAACTTATAAGAATATACCATGAACATCTTTATGTCAATAAATTCAAAAAAATGTGATGAAATGGACAATTTTCTGGAATAAAATATAATGCACTGGAATCAATTCAATAAGAAATGTTTAAAAAATTTGAACAGAATGTATAACTCTTAAAAAAATTGAATCCCAAGTTAACTTAGTAGATAAGGGGGAAAACAGACCCAGAATTTTTCACATAGTCTAACAAACCTTCAGGGACTAGAGCATTCTTATCTCAGATGAACTGTTCCAGAGAGTAGAAAAGAGAGAAATCACCCAAATTATTTTACAAGGTAAATATAACCCTCCTCACCAAAATCAGCCATGGCAATAAGAGAAAGAAAAAGTGCAGACAAATTTTGCTTGTGAAAATAGAAAAAAAAGTTTTTTAAGTAAGTGTTATATCAGAAAAACAAGGATAATTTAACATAGGAAAATTTGATAGTGTCATTCACATTTCCATCTCAAAAATATGTTAAATTGAAAAATTGCACATGGATATAAATATAAAGATACCATTTTCTAAATTATAAAATGCAGAATAAAAAAGGATTATTTGTGGGCACTCACATTTGTAGTAAAAGTATGAAAAATGTGTTTGGGTATAGAATAAATACTGCCTGCAGGGTAGTGGTGATTTCTAGGCAGAAATGAGGGAAGCAGAGAAGTTTGACCCTTTAGCTGTAGTTATCTATTTTATTTCTTTATAAGAAAGAGTGCTGAAATAATAATGTGAAATGTCATTCTCTCTTTTTTTATGGATTGCATGCATGTCAATTGTAGCGAAAAATTGTGTTTCAATGTGTCAAAAATAATCAAACCACAAACCTGGCAGTTAATTTGTGTGCATACAGGGAAATCTCCTGTTCAGAAAAATGGAAAGTTCAAACTTAGGTTGGGTACAGTGAGAGTTTTAAAGAAACAAGGAGTAAATACAGAGTAGAATATTAACTGTTATCTAACCTATGGTGCAGTGCTACTCTGCGCACATGGAGACACCATGAGTAAGAATCTACTAGACTGCAACGAACAACAACAACAACCTTAACACAATTAAATCCTGCTTTCTTTCCTTCCTGAAAGTACCGGAAGGACTTGTGAACTGGCCTAGATAGCGGGATTACTCAGGAAACTCTGACAGATTAGAATGATCTTTTCAGGAAACAAAGGCAAGGACCAGTTTACTTTTTGGTGGAGTTAACTTCTTTGCACTTTGAATGGATTCATGGTCAACCACTGTTTTGTCACAGAGGTGAGTCTGTAATGTTGTAATTAGCGTGTTTCTACCCTATCTCCTTCTTAGCAACCTGGGTGCATTCCACATTGGGCAGTGACCTTTGTGAAAGTCCTATGTACTCAGAGGAATCCATCAATTTGGGGCCTCAGTTTCCTTTCTTATTAACAAATGAAAAACTATATATCATCTATGGTACACTCTTCTAGCTTATCACATTTTAGCCCTGTTCTTTGTCTTTAGCTATCTTATACCTCTTCATAAGCTGTAGGTAACTGATAGATATATAAATTCTGTCCTGTCTGTTAGAGATGTAATTGACTTCATCCCCCACATAAAAGCAAATACATAAATAAAATAAAGGAAAAAAAAAGAGTTTTGTCTCCATTTGCAATTCACCTCAACATTCCTTTATTCCCTATAAATTTGTGCTCTTTTGACTTTTGCTTTCCACCAGGTGAAACATCTGCCTGGTTCCTTCATAACATATGAATGAAATAAATTCTTTAACACCTGTTCATTTTTATAACTGTAAGAGAATAATGATTTAACCTTTTCTGAAAATTATCTTTTAACATTATCTTTTCTTATATTTAAAATATTGCAATTAAGTCATGGAGGATTGAGAAGACCCAAGATCTGGAAGCACAAGAGGGAGGGACCAGAGTTATCCTAATAGAAGGCCCCCAGAGGCATGGCTGAGGGCACTGGGGCAGTAGTAGAAGCATAGTCAGTGAGGGGTGTCCCAGAGACGAACTTACCGAAGAACTGTGGGGAAATATTTTTTAATAGTTTATTTTATTTGGTGTTGTTGAGAATATACACAGCAGAACATACACCAATTCAACAATTTCTACATGAACAATTCAGTAACATTGATCATACTCTTCATGTTTTGCAACCATTCTCACCCCTCTTTTCCAAATTGTTCCTCTCCCATCAACATAGACTCACTGCCTCCTGAGTTTTCTATCTAACCTTTTGAATTGCTATTGTCAGTTTGATCCATATAGATAGTTCATTAAAAGAGCGCAATGTTCAAGGCAGATATTCTTTACTAATTAGGCTAAACTATTGTTAAGTTTAAAGAAGACATTAGGAAATGCTTTTGGTTTAAGGTTTAAAGATTATCTCAGGGCAATAGTTTCAGGGGTTCATCCAGACTCAGTGGCTACAGAAAGTCTAGATTTCATGAGAATTTAAAATTCTCTTCTGCATTTTTGGGGCAGTGATTTTAATATTCATTTTAAATTTATCTCCTCTTCTATGTTGTTTTACTTTCTATTTTCTCCAAAACTTTAGCAAAATATTTTACTCAAAAAGTCCTTGTAGTAATGCTTTTAGGAATAAAGGATGGAGTAAAACAAGTTAGAGAGCACTACAAAGCACTCCTGAAGGTTCACTTGTTATTTTACCATGGTTAGTTTCAAATTTTCAGCTATTTGTGGCAATGACCACTTCCTTTTTGTACATGGGGATGATTAAAGGATAGGTAAAATATTCTAAGGAAAAATTAAAAATCATTTAGCTCTTTTTTTAAGTGAATTATTTCACAATATTTAGAGTATAAGATTTGTTGGGACTTCTGGGCAACATAACACTGTAGACAGAAGCACCACGCCATCCCTCCACAGCAAAGATCAGAAAAACTAAGTCAAACAGAGACAAACATCAATCCTGAAACCCTAAGCATCAAATGAAGAGATAAAGAACTCAGCCAAGCACTGAATGGAATAAGAAACTGACAGAGAACAAAGAGTGAGGAGAGATACCTGCAGAGGCCCCCATCAGGCAACACAGCACAGATTTGCCATCTTGGACTTCTGTCAGAGATCAGCGAACAGGGAATACAGGAAAGCAGCTTCACAGAGCTCCCAGCAGTAGACAGAACAACTAGTAACCAGCAATATATGCTTTCCCACCCCCCACCCT
Organism: Trichechus manatus latirostris; assembly: GCF_000243295.1. Classification (NCBI taxonomy): domain Eukaryota; kingdom Metazoa; phylum Chordata; class Mammalia; order Sirenia; family Trichechidae; genus Trichechus; species Trichechus manatus. The sequence goes on from NW_004444205.1 coordinate 415,849, forward strand.
TCTTCACCCTCACTTGGCCAATTCTGCTTGCTGCAGCCACAGTCTCTTGGCCAGGAGGCACTGGCTTCAGCCATGTGCTGCTTAGATTCCACCTGCCCACAAGAGCCATCTCCTTGAGTGCCATTTGTTTGTTGCTGGTGTTGCTTTATTCTGTTCTTTTGGTTTCTTCCTTACCTCTCACCACCTAACCCTGCTTTCTCTCAATACCTGGCTAGTGTGTTAGTTTTGCTTCTTCTTGAAAGGCTATGAAATGCGGCTAAACTGTGGAACTGCTTCCCGTACCGTGCCGCCACGTTGGTGGGATCTCTTGGGGTTTTTGTTTGTTTTGATTTGTTCTGTTTTGTTTTGTTTGTTTGTTTTCTTTTTCTTTTCTTGGCTTCAGAGCCCCTTCTAGCCGGGCTGTACTGCGCGGCTTAGGAGCTACTTTCCCAGAATGTACAGTGGCACAGTGGGAACCCTGGGGGCATTTTGTTGCTGTTGCTGTTGTTTTTTGTTTTCTTTTCTCTCTTTTTTCCTTTTTATCTTTCTTCAATTCTCAGTTTCTCATCTCTCTATACTTACCTTCTCTTCCTGTCTCCTGAATACCTGGC